>NC_064644.1:40275483-40580858 GCF_023864345.2 Schistocerca serialis cubense
TTACCACCTACTCTTGTACTGAAGAATGAAGAACCACCGAACAGAATCAGAGAGCTTGTACCTTTCCCGAATACACGTAAACTTTGACACAAAGACATAATTGATTTCGCTATTAAAAATATAAAATCTGCAGCAGACAAAAGGAGAAAACGACATGGTGAAGCAAATGCAAAGAAATTATATATTGGTCAGAAAGTTCTCATTAAAGCTCATTCATTGTCACATAAGAAGAAACACTTGAGTTACAAATTCTTTCTAGTTTACAATGGACCTTACAGAAGCCGACGTATACCACATGATAATTGCGTTGAAGTTGAAACTGCATACTAGGAAGAGTAAAGGTTTACACCACATTTCACATGTAAAACCGTTTATTGAAAGATAATCTGCTTTTTAACTTTGTCTTTGCCATAAAACTTTTCACTTCACATTTCTAGTATGCATTGTCAGACTTAGAAACTGTTACCATGCAACAATGTTTGAAGTTAAATATCCAATCAAGAACCAAGAGAACTTATTTAAACAGAAATTACGAATGCATTGTTATAGTGAACAGACGTCACAGTGTTATTGTGTGTGTACATTCTTGCTTATTAGTTGCACGATTATGTAACGACTATAAGGCTTACATACTTTGAACATATACTGGTACTGCTAATGAGATTTTAATGCAACATTTTGGTTTACTTGAAAATACATTCTGGATTTAAAGTACTTTCTGTGAGGTACCACATGACACAGTGGTTAGTTTATTTGACAGCTACACGATTTTATCATGACGCTACTAATGAATGACAATTTACAATGTTGCTTTTGCAGTGTTTCTGTTTTATATCTGCACAGTTTTTCTGTATTATTCTGGAATGTAAAACATGTTTTAGTAGTAACTTTTGTGGTATAGCTACACCGAGACTGCCTTTTCCGTAGCACAACAATACGTTACAGCACAGTACTTTCTTCATCATGGCAATAAGCGTAATAACTAAGATATCTATACGCAAAGCATTTCACTTTTGTTTATCATGAGGTAAGTACATTGGCTTCTGCAGAACTTAGCTTTCGGAGGACAATAACTACGACACTTCCACAGAGATTATCTTACAGAAAGACGCACATTTAGCGCTACAGGACACGTATTTGAGTGATTAATTTTGCACTTTAAACATTTATTTTTAAAGATATTTGAAGTACATTGATACAAAGGTTTTCCATGATACATTTCATTCCATTGCTGTAATCTGTAACACGTGAGGGTATAATTACATTAATCCTCAGGGGGTACACGCCTACTTTGTGTACCATGTGTTTGGCAAGCACAAGGAGCCCTAGCTAATATGGTATTTGCTTATACAACTTTACGCATCGGTACCATATTTCTCCAACACAGAATTACACAGCTAGCTGATTATTTAACAGAGAAACAAACATTCTTTCTACTATGTCAGTGACAGATGTTTACGCAATTACACAGTTGGATAACTTCACACTTATGAAACTGTATTTTGTCTGTACTTTGTGAACTGTTCGTATTTTTTCGGAACCATTGTGATGCTATGAGAGCGTTGAATGATGTATTTGGTATGGCATCATGATTTTAAAGTATGTTTGAGGTAGATGACACTATTGAAATGAGCAGAGAATTCTTTTTAGGTTTTGAAATTATTGCAGAAAGCTACAAGGATTTTGAGATTTGACTGAGGTGTTATGATGTTATTATTACGACGACTATGTGTATTATGCTGTTGAGGTATGTTTATGATCAATAAGCTGATGTTATATGAGGAATTTGATTACGCTACGTATTTATTATGATGAAATATTGAAGAAGTGTCGACAAATATGTATATGTGTTATAAGGTAAGGAATAATGAGTAGTGGTTAGGTACTCTGACTTGTGAAAAAGGATGTTGGAAGCCAAGAATCGTACTTTAAGAGTTATGAAATGTGTGTAAATGCATGAATGTATTACAATGCCGACAAAAAATTTTTGGACACTGTTCTATTAATAGGATTGTGTTTCTACACATTTGTAACGCAAATTCTTGGCCTGTGAAAATTTTTATATGAGACTGTCACTGTAGCAGAAACTGCTGTCGTAAATATTTCGGTAAGAAAGCTAAGTGACCTTGACGTAATGCGTTGTGGCATACAGCTGTGCCAGCTGCCTGGAGAAACAGCCATTAGGTGAAAAAAAAAGAGGCCATTATCCTCGCTATTGACATTTCTTTGTAGAAAGCATCGCAAATACGACACGCTCAAACTTGAAAACATATTATTACACTGTGGAGCTCTTAATTTATGATATTTACTAAGATGCCTAATGAAATGATGAGAAACATTTTACATCTATTGTCGTTCTAGTTGAGAGATTGCTCGTTTTGTTTAATATCAAGTTTCTAGCTGCACTGCAGCATTGGTTAAAATAAAATTTAATAGATGTACTAATATAAATATTTTCTGTCTACAGATCCAGTAAATAATAATTTTATGATATACATCTAAAAAAAATGAGGGAGCACAAAAAGACATTTCCCTTCACAGGAACTGCATACATAATTTTCTTTTCAAGTACTTGGTAATTTATGTTGTAGAATAAGTTGTGGTGCACCACTTTAATTACATAGGCATTAAGATGTGAATAGACATTTCCCTTATCTGCATTGTTGTCTTTAGTGTACAGTTTTTTCTGCTTGAGGTTTGTCATGTTTAGGTATAAGTTATAGTATTTGCTGCTGCTGTGTGCCAGGCACAGTGCTACTGAATTTCACTTTGTATTACTCTGTTAAGCCAGTTTTACCACTGATTTATTTTTCTTGTTGCTGCACATTGGTTCATATTAGTTGTAATGTTGCATTTTCTCTGTTAATTTAGATTTACTGCTGCGTGCTTTGCCAATTTGCATTTTTTGTCATTGCTGTTTGTGTTAATTGTTTTGTGCTGCTGCATTGCCTTGTCCCTTAGTTTAGCATCTGGGCTCAGTAGATTTAAGTTAGCTTAAGATGGGGTAGGCCATATAAGAGAACAAGTTGTGATGAATTGGAAGAATTGCATTGAGAAGCTATAAGAAAATGGTTTGGCCAAAAAAGTATTTTGAAAGAGGATATGAACAAAAAAAGTAGGGTTTAGGGACAGCAGGTTTAGGTATGATTTTCTTGGAAATAAATGATGAGGTAAGATAATGGAAAATAAATAATGAGGTAAGAAATGTGTGAACATATAAATACAGAAAGCATGCTTGGATAGAATTTTTTTGGTGGAAACAAATGTTGAAATAAGAGGAAAGATATACGAGTATGTAATGAAGTTTTGGGGTGGACTGCAGTACCAAATGTTACACTGAAAACAAACCCTGTCCTATATTTTTGTGTTATTACACTATGGGAATTTGTGTTTTTCCTGTCTGTATGTGTTTAGCTAATAAGAGTTATGTTTTTAATACTCATGTGTGAAGTTGATGTTTCAAAAGTTATTCTGATCTTTTATGTATTTACTTATTTCATAATTCCTGTAACACTGATGTATATGTTTATTTCTATTGTTTTGTAAAGCCTGTATTACTACAAATGTTATGTGTATTATTATGTTTTTAATGATGTATTTTGTACCTTTGTTATTGTATTCTTATGTTATAAAATTGTAATTGACACTAGTTCATCAAATTAAGTAACTTGTAAGTTACATTTCACTGCACACATTTCTCTTGGTCATAATATATGGACAATATGTGAGAAGTAGGGACTGTTAGTGTTTGGATGTGTGTTAATAAGTCAGCAAGGGACTGATTAACAGCATTGCTGGTTCTAAGGACATTTCAAAAAAGATTTTTTGAGAGTGTACAAGTGGTGGTTCATGGACTTGCTATATTTTCCGCAAGACTCTTCGATGGTGATTGTGCACCTGCACAGTCGCAACAGATGGCTGCTGGCCGTCTCTACAAGCACTACAGTGGGTCTGAATCTTTGATGGCCCACCAGTACCATTATCTCTACAAGGACTGCAGTGGGTCTGCACCTCTGGTGGCCCACCAATACCGTAATCTCTAACAAGACTACAGTGGTCTGCTCTGTGATGACCTACTTACCAATATTATTCAACTTCGACTGACTCTGCTGTGGGTTTGCTCTGTTGTGGCCTGTTACCTGTCTGCATGTCAAGAGTCAGCACTGTCTTTCCATTGGAAGGACAACACTACTTCTTCAAGACTGCATGGAAATGGCACTACTTCCGTGTGCATTTTCTTTTACTGCTCAGACTTTGAGAAAAAAAAACCATTGCAATTTTACTGTGATGAATGATCAGGACTGTCTTTATGGACTGTGAGAAAATTTTAGCTTTTGACCAACATTGTATCAATAAGTGTGTGCATTTGATTTCTTTGTTATTGTAATTATGATTATGAAAAGTTTTTTTTCAAATCTGTATTGGCCACTGCCCAAAACTATTTGTAAAATTTTTTGTGGGGAGCATGGGGGCTAGTACGTAGGCTGTTTAGGTTTTTATATTGGTAACGCCACGTAGCGCTCTGTATAAAAATCGCTGGCTGTGCTGTGTGCAGTCTGTGGCTGGTTTGCATTGTTGTTGGCCATTGTAGTGTTGGGCAGTTGGCTGTTAACAGCGCGTAGCGTTGTGCAGTTGGAAGTGAGCCGCCAGCAGTTGTGGATGTGGGGAGAGAAATGGCGGAGTTTTGAAAATATATATATATATATATATATATATATATATATATATATATATTTCATGACTTTTGAACACTATTAAGGTAAATACATTGTTTGTTCTCTATCAAAATCTTTCATTTGCTAAGTATGCCTATCAGTAGTTGGTGCCTTCAGTAGTTTGAATCTTTTATTTAGCTGGCAGTAGTGGCACTCGCTATATTGTAGTAGTTCGAGTAACGAAGATTTTTGATGAGGTAAGTGATTTGTGAAAGGTATAGGTTAATGTTAGTCAGGGCCATTCTTTGGTAGGGATTTTTGAAAGTCAGATTGCGTTGCGCTAAAAATATTGTGTGTCAGTTTAAGCACAGTCATGTATAATTTTTCTAAGGAGACGTTTCAGTACTATCTTCCAATATCTTAGCTACCTTAGCCACTGTGGCCATTACTTGATTCTTTTGTAACGCTATTTTTGTTTCAGCAAGGACGTCGCTAACCTGCTTAGAGCTACACTTTTGTGGAATACTGTATTGCAAACCTTTACTGAGCAACTCCTCTTCTTGTTGACTGAAGACGATATCTGTTAAATTCACTACTCGTTCTGCAAAGTTTACATTAGTTATAGGAACTGTTTCCGAATCATATGCAGCTTTTTCTGCGAGTTTCCTAAATTTCCTATCGTGAATAGCTTGCACACCCAACTTCATATTATTTTCCTTATCGTGAATAAAAGCCCTCATTACCTCAAGCTGTGCACTAGTTAGTGCCGCAGCAAGGTCACACTCCAATTTCTCAACCTTACTGAACATTGTGTGCCTTTGTTTGTAAAAATCTCGTATTTTTATATTTTACAGACATATTTGTGTATGAAGCCTGCACGCTTGGGTTTTTTGTATCATAGTAATATGGTTTTTCATTATTCCCCATTCGGTGAGGCCCATGGACGAAACGAGCGCCATGCCGATGGAAGCGTACGTGGAGTCACTGGGCATTTGATTCGTACCTTGCTCATAACGAATGTATAGATGGTGAGAGACTTTATAGCAAGTTAATACGTTCTTTTTTACCGCTTACAATACCTAACATCATAGCGCCTAGACAGGTCAAGTCCAGCATACGGGTTTCAATCGCTCGTCACATTGTACCTAAGTCGTGTTATGAACAGCTTTCTGTGTGCATATTCCTTATATGAATAAAGGTAAATTATAATATGTAGTTTTTTAAGGCGCTAATGGATGTCTGTGCCTCAGTTGCTTTTACTTTGTAGTTGACGTACTTTATAGTGATTATAGTATGTACAAGAAATGTATGCGCAAAAGGGGGCTTTGCATGGATATGTGACAAGCAGTTATAGTAAAGTTGTGTTTTAGTACACTACTGGCCATTAAAATTGCTACACCAAGAAGAAATGCAGATGATAAACGGGTATTCAAAAAAATGGATCAGATGGCTCTGAGCACTATGGGACTTAACATCTATGGTCATCAGTCCCCTAGAACTTAGAACTACTTAAACCCAACTAAGGACAGCACCCAACACCCAGTCACCACGAGGCAGAGAAAAACGGGTATTCATTGGACAAATATATTATAGTAGAACTGACATGTGATTACATTTTCAAACAATTTGGGTGCATAGTTCCTGAGAAATCAGTACCCAGAACAACCAACTATGGCCGTAATGACGGCCTTCATACGCCTTGACATTGAGTCAAACAGAGCTTGGATGGCGTGTACAGGTACAGCTGCCCATGCAACTTCAACACGATACCACCGTTCATCAAGAGTAGTGACTGGCGTATTGTGAGGAGCCAGTTGCTCGGACACCATTGACCAGACGTTTTCAGTTGATGAGAGATCTGGAGAATGTGCTGGCCAGGGCAGCAGTCGAACATTTTCTGTATCCAGAAAGCCCCGTACAGGACCTGCAACATGCGGTCTTGCAATATCCTGCTGAAATGTAGGGTTTCACAGGGATCGAATGAAGGGTAGAGCCACGGGTAGTAACACATCCGAAATATAACGTCCACTGCTCAAAGTGCCATCAATGTGCACAAAAGGTGACCGAGACGTGTAACCAATGGCACCCCATATGATCACGCTGGGTGATACGCTAGTATAGCGATGACGAATACACGCTTCCAATGTGCGTTCACCGCGATGTCGCCAAACAGGGATGCAACCATCATGATGCTGTAAACAGAACCTGGATTCATCCGAAAAAATGACGTTTTGCCATCCGTGCACCCAGGTTCGTCGTTGAGTACACCATCGCAGGCGCTCCTGTCTGTGATGCAGCGTCAAGGGTAACCGCAGCCACGAGAAATCGGTTGGAAACTTTCTTCATGTCAGCACGATGTAGGTGTCGCCACCAGCGCCAACCTTGTGTGAATTCTCTGAAAAGCTAATCATTTGCATATGACTGCATCTTCTTCCTGTCGGTTAAATTTCGCGTCTCTAGCACGTCATCTCCGTGGTGTAGCAATTTTAATGGCCAGTAGTGTAGTAATGAGTGGTTATACCGTGGGACTGTGTGTGCGCTGCTTCGACAGCGCTATCTGGTGGCCGGTTGTTAACCGCTAGAATCACAGCAGGTAAGCCTGCGTGTAATAGGGCAGTGATGATGCCGGCCTGTGTTAGCCGAGCAGTGGTAGTTTCATCTGGTGACTTCAGTTTTATATTTTATGGAAAGAACGACCATGAGAGCAGTTTTTTATTATTTTTTATTGGATGTGACAATGATTTTTATCAGTGTGCCGTGATGTCCATATGGTTTTATAAATATTAATCCACGTTTCATGTATGTGGTTCTGTAATAATTGTAATGCATATAGTTAACTCATTTAAGCCCTCCCTCAAACCTGTTATGTTATACCTTCACAGATCCGATGATGCCACCTTCAGAGTGCTGAAACCGGTCATCTAGTAAAAGATATTGAAGCGATCGTGGCTTTTCAATTTTTTTAAAAACAGAGTGATGGCCCCACGACACACCATGTGTTCACTGCAACATTTGAGATGTGATGTTACAAACGAATGACGAAAATTAAGTAGACTGATAAGGTAAGGAACGAGGAGGTTCTGTGCAGAATCGGAGAGGAAAGGAATGTATGGAAAACACAGACAAGAGAAGGCGTTGGACGACAGGACATCTGTTATGACATCACAGAGTACCTCTATGATACTAGAGGGAGCTCTAGAGAGGAAAAAACTGTAGAGGAAGACAGAGACTGGAATACATCAAGCAAATAACTGAGGACGTAGGTTGCAAGTGCTACTCTGAGATTAAGAGGTTGGCACAGCAGAGGAATTCGTAGTGAGCCACATCAAACCAGTCTGAAGACTGATCACAAAAAAAGGAGAAGGTTACGTTTTGATGTTCTGATATTACTTATTCAAGAAAGTATTGGTTACAGTATTCTTTCAAGTATAGATCCGGTGAATGCAGATAAGGGGGAACGTAATCATTTGTCCCGCGTGCAGCTGAAAGCCAAAAACAAAGACAGTCAATAAATTTTGGACAGTTTGCTCGTGTAAAATTATTTAATGTTTAATGTTTGAACAGTTAGATGTACAAAATGTTTTTCCGTTGGGCCTATATTAATTAAGCATGTAAGACTGAGACTATTCCATTAAATATTCATGGTCAGAAAGCGCTTCCAGTTTGTTTTCTGGGGCATACAGTGTTGCATATATTACAGCGCAGCTTAATATTTAAAGGTTTTAATTAACTGCTCATACCGGTAGTGCAGTATTCACCAAACAAACACACACACACACACACACACACACACATACACGCCTTACATTTTGCGAAAACTATCAGTTCCACTCTTTACCGCTCCATTTGCGAAGCGTATGTGGAAACAACGGCCTATCAGTCCTAGTTTCTCTGACTATGTAACCTCCCCCTCACTTATCGACCTTAATTACAGTGAAAAATTAAAGCGCGTGCACCTAATGTAAATTTGGGAAAAGCAATCGTCACCGAAGTTAATCTGTCGGTAAAGATGGAGAAAGAGTTACATCTAAATGAAAGGAAAAATGCAAATGAATTTGGTGGAAATTAATTTTGAAAAAGGGTAAAGTTAATAAAGAAAGTAAATGTGCGGTCGTTACGTTAACAATTAACTAGCGTTAATTAGATATTTGAGATTTGGGGGAAGCTACGGTCGCCAGTCCTATGGACAACTACTATAATAACTGAAAAAGAAAGGTTATTGCACATATAATTAGCACTAAAAGCGTGGCAACTGAAGGTTAACACGTGTTGTGTGAAAACTGAATGTTTGTCAGAAGTAATAAATTTCGCTACACTCTGACTTAATTTAGCAAAAGAATTAATAAAACCGGAAAATCGAAAGTTAATTTAGTGACTTTCAATTAATAGTGAACTTTGTTTCTGAAGCACTACTACTTCAACAATCATCTCAAAAGCAACTTGAATCGCCGGCCGCTGGTGGCGTAGCGGTTCTACTTTCCGACGTCCGAGGCTCTTACTAATAGATATTTTACTGTTGCTATCGTTTTCAATATGAGAGACGGCGGTGATGTGTGTACTAAACGGTGATCAGGAAGTACAGTGACACGTGGAGTAGTACACGTGTAGAAGATAACAGTGTGGAGAACTACAGCCTGGTAATAATGTAGGAATAGAGCAGAACCTTCCAGAGCGCCGTAAGTTTGAAACGCACTGTTTTGGAACTGCTGTTGTAAAACGACAGCCAATCAGAGAGCAGCGCGCGGAGGGGAACACCCGTCCAGAGAAGTTCGCAGGAATGTTTTAAGTCCGCAGCAGTCATTTGAAACGCGCCAGGAATTTCCAATAGCGTTCGCCGTTCATTTCTTCGACGATTTAAAGTTTGTAGCGATGATGGAGGCAGGAATTTCGAGCATTTGCCGTAAAAAAATGTGATTTGAGAAAAACAGGGTGTTTCAAACGCAATTTCTGTTTCCTTTTTCATCACGGTCATAGTTCATAATTACTGATCTACTGCACTGGTTGGATTAAAACTTCATGCGCGCTTTCTGTTCATCAGAAAAATACTATATCAGTCGGCCATTAGATTTCACTATTAATAATGTTGTACCTTAAAGAACCTGTCTGACTGCTGCGTTGTTCCCACATTATAGCATATTACCTTGTGGTGGTTTCCATTGTTATATGAAGAACAGACAAGTGAGTTCATTTAAAATTTCTTCAGCCTTCACCTCCTGCTCTTATATTGAAAGAAAAAAATAACAAAGTTTGTCTCTCGTGAATCAGAACCATCAGGGGCCTAAAACTAAAGTATCCTGGAAATATTACTTAACCAACTTACAAATGATGACTGGGACCCTAGAAACTGACTGCGCAATAAACACAGCAATCACATTCCGCTGCTTTGGGCGGGAATCAGTGTTAAAACTCACAGGGGAACCTCCGCATCGCACCCCCCTCAGATTTAGTTATAAGTTGGCACAGTGGATAGGCCTTGAAAAACTGAACACAGATCAATCGAGAAAACAGGAAGAAGTTGTGTGGAACTATGAAAAAAGTAAGTAAAATATGCAAACTGTGTAGTCCATGGCAAAGATATCCAACATTAAGGACAATGTGAATTTAGGAGTGCCGTGGTCTCGTGGTTAGCGTGAGCAGCTGTGGAACGAGAGGTCTGTGGTTCAAGTCTTCCCTTCAGTGAAAATTTTAATTTCTTATTTTCGCAAAGTTATGATCTGTCCGTTCTTTCATTGACGTCTTTGTTCACTGTAATAAGTTTAGTGTCTATGTTTTGCGACCGCACCGCAAAACCGTGCGATTAGTAGACGAAAGGACGGGCCTCTCCAATGGGAACCGAAAACATTTGATCGCAAGGTCATAGGTCAACCGATTCCTCCACAGGAAAACACGTCTGATATATTCTATACGACACATGACAGGAATATGTTGTAGACCCACCTAACTTGTAAACTTGGCGAATGGGTAAAAAGATTCTTCTACCTTGCCCGATTTAGGTTTTCTTGTGGATGTGATAATCACTCCCAAAAAATTGATGAAATCACAAGAGTTTGTCTCGTAAACTGCAACAAATGAATGCAACAGTTTCACAGTCGCACAGTTTTCCCTGTGCTCTGTCAAAACATATGTTTTTAACGTTTTCAAATTTTTCCGTGTGTACACCGTCAAATCCTGCATATGTCCAAGCAAATCTGAACATGTGCTGGAACTTTGGAGAGCGAAGTTGATTGTGTGTGTGTGCCTGAACTTTGATAATTGTCTGAAAATAAAAAATTAAAATTTTCACTCGAGGGAAAACTTGAACCAAGGACCTCTCGTTCAATAGCTGCTCACACTAACCACAGGACCACAGCGCTACTGAGATGGCGGTGTCCTTAATGTTGCCTATCTTAAGCATGGACTACTCAGTTTGTATATTTTGCTTTTTTTTTATTGTTCTACACAACTTCTTCCTGTTTTCTCGATTGATCTGTGTTCAGTTTCTCAAGGCCTATCCACTGTGCCAACTTATAACTAAATCTGAGGGGGGTGCGATGGGGAAGTTCCCTTGTCAGCGATAAAACCAAGAATAAACACTGGATCGGTTCCCAGCAGCAACCAATAATTTAGAAAAGGCATTCTGCACTCAATTTAAAAAAAAAAAATAAACTCCTCTTTACCTTGTCTCATTTTAAAACGACGAACTAGTGATAACAGATAATACACATGGTGTCCATGCAAGTTTCAAAACGCTGCAGAAAGAGAACCACTGCTTACAATGACGCCAAATTTGAAAAATATATTATTCAGGAAATCGAAAAAGTCACGAGAAAAAAATATTTGAACGCTAGATGGCGCTGTGAATGTCGTAATATGCAGACAACAAAGGCACGGCACGCAGCTGTTCCTGAGTTTGCGCCCGATACGCCCAACGTGATGGCCTCCATGATGGATCGCGCCCTGCTGGCAAACCTCTTTTACAAGAACGGTGACTGTGAGCCAGTAGCCCTGCAGAAGTTCCGGACACTCAGGGGTATGAAAACAGGCATTGGTCTGCTGTTTGCTAAGAGTCTGCAGAAAATAATTACAGAATTCGGAAAGATAGTTTTTGATGTGGCTAACCAACACAAGTACAAGGATAGCGTAAAATAGGGACAAGAAAGGAGGCATGAAGGGCGCCAAAAACAGAAATAACAATTGTGGTGTCACCGCCAGACACCACACTTGCTAGGTGGTAGCTTAAATCGGCCGCGGTCCACTTAGTACATGTCGGACCCGCGTGTCGCCACTGTGTGATCGCAGACCGAGCGCCACCACAAGGCAGGTCTCGAGATACGGGATAGCACTCGCCCCAGTTGTACGACGACTTTGCTAGCGACTACACTGACGAAGCCTGTCTCTCAATTGCCGAGAGACAGTTAGAATAGCCTTCAGCTAAGTCCATGGCTACGACCTAGCAAGGCGCCATTAGCCTTACATAGTTTGATAGTTATCGTATGAAATGTCTCATCAAGAACGTTGTAAACCAAAGGACTATATAAAAGTTAAGTATTCGAGGAGCTGCATACTTTTCTTGCTACCATTCACTACTTATCCTGTTCCAGAATTTACGCCCGTCTGCGTTAGATAGCGTGCATTTCGGCCTCCTCTATCTACAAGGTGTTGGCACATTTGCCAACACATCAACAATCATCCATTTATTGCACCGTTACACACGCACATCATGATATATGAGACATTATAATTGCCATACTCAAATCTATTATGATAAACAATATGTATCACGAAGGGCACACAGAATGGAGTTTAAGAAATTACAGTGGCACATCAATTCCGCTATGAGAAACAGTGTGCATAATGAAGACCGCACAATTTTACCAATGTAAGAAATTAAAATAATACTAGCATAAAATTAACTAAAATGCCTTGAAGGAAATGTTTATGAGAAGAACACGACGGGGCCGCAAGGAAGGAGGCCACACAATACTTAACTCAGGTGCACAAAAACAACCAACGGACACCAGGCCGCGCCAACAACGGACACGCAAGGCACGCAACTACACTCTCCGTTGCGGCTCCGCGCGTTCCACCCAAGTAATAGCTACCTGAAACATTCTATACTTGGAACAGTACACCAGTGATCAGCAATTTAAAAAAAAACAATAACATGACATAAAAATACAATAATTTAAGAAAATCACATCATATGACTATGAGCTTAAGGTCTTTCAGTAATTAACAGATTACGAAACAGGTAAAGAGGCATGTGCCACTATTAAATCATCCGTAATTACACTACTAAATTTCTCAGTACCCAAGTTGTAATTAACGTAATAAGAATTAAATCATTTAATTGATTATGTTCCTTTAAAATGATAATAAAATCATTTCATACAGCAGAGGACCAAGAATGGCCGGATCAGTACTGCACAGTGAAGCAGTCCACACAAATGGTACTCCACGGCTCCGAGCACACAGCCCCATACAAAATGCAACACAACCACAGCGACCCGGCGTACTACCAGAACCACCAGGCAGTAAACCAAAATCGTACTAAGCCAATGCAAGGACCGACTTTTAAAATAACGAGACCTAGCCCGGGCCGGGCAACAGACCAAATGCCGGGAAATCCATAAGAAACCTCAGTCAACTTAATACCCAAACAGCAATTTATGAACGATATGCAAAACACAAGACCTCTCAGTCCAAAGGCTTCCGTTTAGTCGCGAAGGTGGCTCCGACCCGCCTGCTGAGGTGCCAAGCGTCGTACGGAGTGCCGAATCAAGCTTAACCTTCGTTAACGGAAAGCGGAAGCACCACAACACAAAATAAACTCCAATCTTAACTACGCAAGGCAAACTCGAAGGAGTGCCACTCGAAGAGTATGCACTTCAAGATCAAACATAAAGCACCCAGACTAACGTGCCGCTGAACGACGCACTTCCATTACCAGCGTCTATTAGAGTACGGAAAGCAGCGTACCCCATCTGATGTGTTGGCAGAAGAGCCAACACCGTGTTGCTATAGGAGGCCGAAATGCACGCGTTTAAGCTCACGCAGACTGGCGTGAGGTCTGGAACAGTTAAAGGAGTTGAGTCTAGTAAATAAAGTACGTAGTTGCTTCAATACTTAACTTTATTCCATAAGCGGAGAACATTGCTCTTGATGATACATTAATTACAATCTCAATATAAACTGGTAATGGCGCCTTGCTAGGTCGTAGCAAATGACGTAGCTGAAGGCTATGCTAACTATCGTCTCGGCAAATGAGAGCGTAGTTTGTCAGTATAGCATCGCTAGCAAAGTCGTCTGTACAACTGGGGCGAGTGCTAGGAAGTCTCTTTAGACCTGCCGTGTGGTGGCGCTCGGTCTGCAATCACTGACAGTGGCGACACGCGGGTCCGGCGTATACTAATGGACCGCGGCCGATTTAAAGGCTACCACCTAACAAGGGTGGTGTCTGGCGGTGACACGACACCATCGATATACATCCATGTGACGGTAAACGAGGATAGCAATCCCAGCGACGGAGAGATATGAGGACGAAATGACATCCCGCCGCACATAGAATGTATTTCGAACTCAGGCTCCCCTTGCGAATCAAGTTAAACGGCACACCACGCGGCTGTCCACACTATTAACCGTAAAATCACGGTCCGGTCCTCCCATCGGGCCCCAAACGGAGTCCAGACGCAAACAACCCCAGCCGAGCCGAACTGTCTCCACGCCGAGGCAGCCACCTCTTTCCTCCTCACACGCCTCCAGCTAAGCTGCGGCGAGCGATCACACACGGAAACAACCGCCTAACGCCAAAGCGCCGTCTGAGTGAAAACTTTGCACTAAGATCGATACGGACTTGGAAATAAGCGAGCACCGTAACAGTTTTTTTTTTTTAAAGTACAGTGTGGCAGATGGAGGAAAACAATTGATCCGATGTATGTCGAAGACACCGCGACAACATTGCAGGAGGTGCCGAGCGGGGTGTGCAGACCTGTGGTGCACGAGGAACTGGCCGCGAAATTGGACTTGCCTGCAAGCACAGAGCGTAAAATGCTAGGAAACATCTTGCACTGCTACCCATGCAAAATCAGGAGTTACTGCATGCTGTCATGCCAGCGAGACAGACGTCCACTCTGGAACTTCTACTCACATCGAAGTGGACAATTAATGGCCGTGGAACGTTCTGTAAACAGGACATGTCAATATGCAGACTTTCAGAATATGGCCAACGGAAAATCTGCACGCACATCAAGCGGTACCACTACACTCTGTAGAGGTAACTGTGTGTGTGTGTGTGGGGGGGGGGGGGGGGGGAGGGGTTGCGGGTTGACGTTTTGGCTTTACTAGGAGATGAGTCTTGCAGCTCCAGTTGCTTTACTGTCACTGGTAAACGCTGTGAGAGACTTTTGTTTACCGTCATTCCGTCCCTTCAAGAACGCAGCTGTGTAGATAGGATCATTTTTGGGGAAGGCGGCGCTCGTGCGCACATTGCACAGCCATTGAAGCGGCTGCTGCCGAGGCATTTCGGAAAGGCTAAAAATATCAACCGTCACTTCCCTACAGCCTGGTCGTCCAGATCACCTTATCTTAATCCGTGAGAGTTCTTGCGTGTCGGGTTATTTGAGAGATGTTGTGTTGAGTGCTCCAGTTACGAACGTAGCCAAGCTGAAGGGACGCACTGCCCAACGCGTTTTGAAAGCGAGCCCCGAGCCACGCCGATCTGTTGTGGGACACGCTGTTTCTCGATTTCAACTTGCGGCAGAAAACGGTGGACAGCATATTGAACAAGTCTTGTGCCAGTCTCAGGACAAGTAGAAACCGATGTGATTTTCCTTTTTTTGCGGTTATTGGCTCCAGGACATTTAAAAACCGAATTCATCTTGCGTTTTATGAGCTTTTTTTGCCTCAGGACAATTAAAAGTCGATTTTACCATACAGTATGGTACGACCTTACCGCGGTGGATGGGCTTACCTAACAGTGCCAGAACTGTTGACTACCGAACATGTGCAGTCATGTACAGGGTGTCCAGAAAAGGACTCCCTGATTTCAAAATTAAATATCTCGAAAACAAAGATCGATAGAGGAATGCAGTAAACGGTATGTTTATTGTGAAAGCTGTAAGAAGTTTATACAGCAGTTTGAAATAATAGTTACAAACGCTGCTAACAGATGGCGCTGTAATCGCCATTCGTAAGGCCTAGTATAAATAGTGATCCGAAGCCCAGAGCGATCAGTTCCACTATTGAAACGTGAAATGAGGTTAGCGTACCGAAGGAAGAGATTAAAACCATGTACTCCATTGAACAACGCGTTTTTCTGGTGCTAGACTACCACAGGTTAGAAGAGAGTCCTACGGCAACAAGGCGAAGTTTTCAAGCACGATTTAATGTTCCAAAAGGACCCGATGCGAGAACCATTCTTACTCTCTTCCCAAAATTTCAACGAACAGGCAGCGTAACTGATGATCTAGTGGGGTATGTTGGCCGCAAGCAAATCGCAGTTACGCCTGAAAATATCGCCAGAGTTTCTGGAATTATCAGCGAAATCCAGTGTCATCCGTCCGCAGAATTGCATCTGAGACTGGTTTGAAGCGTTCCAGCACGCAGAAAATACTGAGAAAGAGCCTACATATGTTTCCATTCAAAATTCAAACGCACCAGGCCATACCCGTACGAGCTGTGCAACAAAGGGTTGCCTTTGCTAATCAGATGCTCACAATGATTGATAGTGAAGGATTTGATGTTGGCTGCATCTGGTTTACAGATGAAGCACACTTCCACCTGAATGGATACGTGAATAAGCAGAACTGGCGATTTTGGGGTTCCAAAAAGCCATATTGGTGTGAAGCGAAACCCCTGTATTCTCATAAAGTTACTGTGTGGGCTGCATTATGCAACAGAGGCATTATTGGCCTTTTTTTCTTTCGAGAAACGGTCACTGGTGCACGTTAAGTTGCAGTTTTGGAACAATTTGTCGCCACATAGCAAGCGTTAGAGGATCGACCGGGTACTGAATGGTTTATGCAAGATGGAGCCCGACCACATCGGACCGAACAAGTGTTTCGCTCTTTTGAGGAATACTTCGGGAATCAAGTCATTGCTTTGGAATATCCCAAATTTACTGGTGCAGGCATGGATTGGCCTCCATATTCGCCGGATTTGACTCCCTGTGACTTTTTTTTGTGGGGCACAGTGAAAGACATGGTCTACCCGAAGCATCCCGCCACGCTGGATGAGCTTGAATCGGCGATCTCTGTGGCATGTGAATCCATTTCGGTTGAGACACTACGAAGTGTGATGGCGAATTTCATTCTTCGTTTGCGCCACCTCTGTAGTGCCAATAGTGAACATTTTGAAAACATTGTGATGTGATTGTTTGCAAATATTGTTTTTGTTGTGGGTTGGCAAGAGAGCCAACCCGGTACTACTAGAGGAAACCGAAAGTCACGCGTTTTAGCTCACGCAGGCTGGCGTGAGGTCTGGAACAGGACAAGGAAATGAGACTTTAGCAAAAAACGTACGTTGCTGCTGGAATACTTAACTTTAATCCATAAATGGTGAACGTCGCTCTTGACGGTACATGTTTTACAGTATCAATAGTAACTGGTAATGGCGCCTTGCTAGGTCGTAGCAAATGACGAAGCTGAAGGCTTTCGTCTCGGCAAATGAGAGCGTATGTAGACAGTGAACCATCGCTAGCAAAGTCGGCTGTACAACTGGGGCGAGTGCTAGGAAGTGTCTCTAGACCTGCCGTGTGGCGGCGCTCGGTCTGCAATCACTGATAGTGGCGACACGCGGGTCCGACGTATACTAACGGACCGCGGCCGATTTAAAGGCTACCACCTAGCAAGTGTGGTGTCTGGCGGTGACACCACAGTTTTCATACGATTATTTCACTTATGTATGCTGCTACGAGCTGTACAGCGTACAGCGCCATCTGTTAGCAGCTTTTGTAACTATTATTTCAAACTGCTGTATAAACTTCTTACAGCTTTCACAATAAACATACCGTTTACTGCATTCCTCTATCGATCTTTGTTTTCGAGATATTTAATTTTGAAATCAGGCAGTCCTTTTCTGGACACCCTGTACATTGAACAGTACGGATGGTGTAATGGGCAACTCGAATCATTGCCGTCGTATTGAGATTCATCTGTCATTTATAGCCGATCCCATTCACGTTAATTCGCTTTCAGCGCCATCTATCGATAGAGTTTTCCTTAACATTCTTTTTTGTTTCGTGACCGTTCCCTCTGTGTCAATAGTATGCTGTACAAATTTTAAGTCATTCTGAGCAGTGGTTCTCTTTCTACTGCATTTTCTCGAGTTGGAACTTTATTTACCCATGCCCCGTGTATTCAGCAAAGAATAATAATACAGCACACAGTAATCGCGTGCTAACCGTTTTTCAAAAGAAACTAATTAATATAAACTGCCGTAGACGTGGTGTAGCACACCTCAGTCAGGAATGTAATGTATAGCCGGCCGGTGTGGCCGAGCGGTTCTACGCGCTTCAGTCTGGAACCACGCGACCGCAACGGTCGCAGGTTCGAATCCAGCCTCGGGCATGGATGTGTGTGATGTCCTTAGGTTAGTTAGGTTTAAGTAGTTCTAAGTTCTAGGGGACTGATGACCTCAGATGTTAAGTCCCATAGGGCTCAGAGCCATTTGAACCATTTTTTTTTTTTTTGTAATGTATACCGTTTATCTTGACTTGGCCACGGCAGCCGCTGTCGCATCTACGTACTTCGTTCCCTGGAGCTTGCAGCTGGGTGTCGGCTGGGAAGCTCTTTGGCGATAATATGAAACATTTTTTTCACGTAATGATTAATAGGAAGATTTTCTTTCCACTTTTCACCTGTCTCCCTTCACTCAGCAAACATTAGTAATAAATTATGCTAGTTTTAAATTTGAAATTAGTAGTTTAGCTGCTAATTAAAAAATGGATAAATTGAACCGTTACAACCTTAACAAATTAACGGTGTTATGGCACTTTCAGTGTATCTGATGTAAAAGCCAAGGTTTGCGATGTAGGCATCACAGAAAATTCTCGCCTAGCATAATCAGCCATGGACAGGAATTTTAAGTTCGCCTAGCTTTCTGCGTTCAGTTGAAGCCCTATCCCCGGCGGATTTAATCAGCAGCATTCTTTAGTATAACTGGTGTTACCTTGGGTAAGTTCGTTTAAACGCACACCCTCCCATGCTCTTGTCTCTGACTGTCTGTCGTTCTGTGGTTTTAGCTCCACAACGGTGCGCCTACGACCTACGTTTATCTGGAATATATACCGGTATATTCGGCGCCCCGCGCTTGACTGCCTTCTGCCCCGATAGCTGAGTGGTCCGCGTGACGGATTGCCGTCCTAAGGGCGCGGGTTCGATTCCCGCCTGGGTCGGGGATTTTCTCCGCTCAGGGACTGGGCGTTGTGTTGTCTTCATCATCATTTCATCCCCATCCGGCGCGCCGGTCGCCCAATGTGCCGTCGAACGTAATAAGACCTGCACCATGGTGCCCGGACCTGCCATACAAGGGGCCTCCCGGCCAATGACGCCAAACGTTCATTTCTGTTTACCTGACTGCTAGATTATCTCCACTCGGTGTCTCGGGAAACCTACCACACGCCCCACCGATGGTAAAGTCCTCTCCAATGTTCTCATACCGCTCAAAGTGTTCGCCAGACAGCAACCGGAGCACTAGCAGACTGTTCGCCGACGGTGTCACAAGATGGAAAAGAATTGCTCAGAAACGTGGGAGAAAAATCAACTCGGTGTAATGAGTGACGGCTTTTCGTGAATGTGTCTACACGCAAGACGACAGCCGCAACAAAGAGCGAGTCCCCTACAGTGTACGTTAACAAACTTGGTTGCAAACATCTCCAGCACATTGTTCAGATGTTTAGGGGTGCTCCTGAAAAGCGCGTTAAAATTCTTTGCGTGCACTCTCTTGCTAAGGCTGTTACCTCACATAGAGGAAAATCTTGAACAGCACGACGACGGATTTCGGAAAGACATTTCATTGACGGACCAAATATTCATTCTCAGGTAAATAATTGATGTTATTGTTGTGGTCTTCAGTCCCGAGACTGGTTTGATGCAGCTCTCCATGCTATTTTATCCTGTGTAAAGCTGCATGCCCTCGGGAAAAATTACGGCTGTAGTTTCCCCTTGCTTTCAGCCGTTCGCAGTACCAGCACAGCAAGGCCGTTTTGGTTAGTGTTACAAGGCCAGATCAGTCAATCATCCAGACTGTTGCCCCTGCAACTACTGAAAAGGCTGCTGCCCCTCTTCAGGACCCACACGTTTGTCTGGCCTCTCAACAGATACCCCTCCGTTGTGGTTGCACCTACGGTACGGCCATCTGTATCGCTGAAGCACGCAAGCCTCCCCACCAAAGGCAAGGTCGATGGTTAATGAGGGGAGGAAATAATTGATAAGATGTGAGAATTTAATAAGAAGGTACGATAAAAATTTATATATTTCGAGAAACTCTATGATAGTGACCACACTGAAACGCCAAAGAGACTGGTGTAGGCTTGCGTATTCAAATACAGAGATATGTAAACAGGTAGAGAACGGCGTTGTGGTCGGCAACGCGTATATGAGGCAACAACTGTCTGGTGCACTTGTTAGATCGGTTACAGCTGCTGCAATGATAGATTGTAAAGATTTAAGTGAGGTTGAACGTGGTCTTACAGTCGGCGCACGAGCGTACTGTGTATATCAGAAATCCTATAAAACATCAAATTTCCGACATCGCTGCGGCTGGAAAAAGATCCTCCAAGAACGGGACCAACGACAACTGAAGAGAATCGTTCAGCGTGACAGAAGTGCAACCCTTCCGCAGATTGCTGAAGATTTCAACGCTGGGCCATCAAAAACAGTCAGCATGCGAACCATTCAACGAAACGTCATCGATATGGGCTTTCGGACCCGGAGGCCCACTCGTGTATCCTTGATGACGGCACGACACAAAGCTTTACGTCTCGCGTGGGCCCATCAACGCTGATATTGGAATGTTGATGACTGGAAACATGTTACCTGGTCGGACGAGTCTTGTTTCAAATAGTATCGGGTGGATGGACGTGTACTGGTATGGAGACAATCTCATGAATCCGTGGATTCTGCATGTCAGCAGCCGGCCGGTGTGGCCGAGCGGTTCTGGGCGCTACAGTCTCGAGCCGAGCGGTTCTGGGCGCTACAGTCTCGAGCCGAGCGACCGCTACGGTCGCAGGTTCCAATCCTGCCTCGGGCATGGATGTGTGTGATGTCCTTAGGTTAGTTAGGTTTAATTAGTTCTAAGTTCTAGGGGACTGATGACCTCAGAAATTAAGTCGCATAGTGCTCAGAGCCATTTTTTTTTTTTTTTTTGCATGTCGGCAGGGGACTGTTCAAGCTGGCGGAGGCTCTGTAATGGTGTAGGGTGTGTCCAGTTGGAGTCATGTGGGACCCCTTGTATGTATAAATACGCCTTTGGCAGGTGGCACGTTCGTAAGCATCCTGTTTGGTCACTTGCATCCTTTCATGTCCATTGTGCATTCCGTCGGACTTGGGCAATTGCAGGAGCACAATGCGACACCCTACACGTCTAGAATTGCTGCAGCGTGGCTCCAGGAACACTCTTCTGAGTTCAAATCCTTCCGCTGGCCACCAAACTGCCCACACCTGAACATTATTGAGCGTTTCTGGGAATCTGGAATGCCTTGCCTCCTCGTACTCTTAAGCCGTCGGCACACGGACCGTGCATCCGAACGTTGACCGTTGAGCGTGCCGAGTTTCTGACGTCATAGCGGGAAACAGCACGTCCGGGAGTCTTTCCGAACGTGCAGAGCAATATCTGGCATGTCAGATATTCTGAGCGTACGTCTGAGCGTTGGCCAATGAGATGGCACAACGCCACCTACGTCACACGCTCGCCGTCTCCTTCAGTACAGAGTTGTGAGGCGCCATATTGCCATTCATTTCAAGCCTATATATATACACGCCGTTTCTGAGCACCACCAAACTGAGAATCACTGGAAAACCCGTTGTTAACTTTGTGATTCGTTGCAATAAAATAATGAGAAACATCATATTTGTAACAAAAGAATAGTTGTAACTGGCGTATTAGTTGTAACTTGCGTATTGTGAGAGTAGGCTATTTGAAGGCAGCGACACACTGAAGATCCACCCAAAACTCATTGTTCTTGGTACAATGTGTTATAATTAAATTTCAATTAGTAACATAACTACGATTAAGGTTTTTAGCGTAAGGTAAGATTGTATTAAAAGTTACTGGGCCGTGATGTTGGTTTAGCGTAATGAGTAGTGGCACTGTCGATAAATGAGTGTTTTTGTTGGGGCGGTGGTTCGCGTCATGACACAACCAATTTTTTTTCCCCTAACATTCGCGTTTTTATTAGGTTCTGATACTTTATTATTAGTTTAATATAAGTATAGACTACAATATTTGCTGATATGTAAATACAAGTTCCCCTTTTTTGAGGGGTGACTTTGCTCAATTAGCTTAATCTACAGGACAGCTTGCGCTACTTGTATACAGATATTTTGCTCCTTTTTCTTTTACGCTTCGTAATTCACGTGTTGCAAGGATTCTGCTACTGGGTAGGAATAGTGATCAAGTAAGACTGACCTTGGGGTTTTACTAAAATATGGAAATGATGAAATAATGTCTATCCTATGCGGAGAAGTATTCCAAATCTGTATCGCACTATTTGTAAAGGAACCTTTATAAGCCTGTGTCCTTATTGATTGGACGTGGTACTTTTCCTTTCGTGGACGATGGAGGAAATGTGCGTTTCAATAGACCTAACGTGGGAATTTTACGCGCGCCCATTGAGTAAACAGTGTGATTTACGAACTAGAAACATCCCTCAACTGCCGGTGCAGTGCGTTGCGGTCGCTTATACCACGACGGGGCCCACGTACCGTATTCACAAGTCGCATCGTTCCTGAGCGTTCAGCAGCACGTTGAACTTGGCACGCTCAACGTTAACGTTCGACAGCACGGTCCGTGTGCCGACGGCTTTACGGATCTATGAACAGCCCTGCAGGATTAATAGTGTCAGTTCCCTCCAGCACTACATCAGATAGTTGTCGAGTCCATATCATCTCCTGTTGCGGCACTTTTGCGTGCTCGCGGGGATCCTACAAGATATTAGGCAGTTTCTTTCGCTCTTCAATGTATATAAAGGGTAATGGAAAGAGGAGGAATACCGTCGAAACTGATCAGGCTGACCAGAATGTGCATTGAGAAAACTTAGATGAAAACTGAGGGTTGAAGGCACGGAGTCTGCATATTTTACAGTGGAGACAGGTGTCAAACAGGTCGACTGCATCTCCCCCTCCCTCCCCCCCCCCTCAGCCTATTTAATTTAATACTGGTGAAAAACTCATAAAGAACATCATCGATTGGAAGACGTATACTTGTAGGTGGTCAAGTGAAGCCGGGGTGACGTCGCTACAGCGGAGAAGGAAGATGAAAAGCAATTAAAATGCTACTAAAGGAAGCACAAAAATTGGGTCTGAGGATTAGTCATGGGAAAATGGAGTGTGTGACTGTAACAAGAAACAGAGAAGAAGAGACAGAGGGATCACTGGCAATAGAGGTTACAGAATTTAAAGAGAATGGTGAGGCGTGGCGCCTTAAATCACTCCTGTCTAGAGCCTGTGTATCGGGAGAATGATTCATGCGTGTACAGTGGCAGATGGTGTGAAGCTGGTTCAGACGAGTACGTAGTTCTAATTTTCATCGGCTATAGGACAATAGTGCACAGAGACATCCAAGAAACAGGTCAAGAGAATGTTTTTGTGAATTGTTCTGTTTATTTCTTGAAGGCTTTTTTGTTTATTTATTTTTGTATGATTTTGTATATGCATTTTGCAGTGTGAATGATGCGTGAACGTGGTCTAAAGTAAATACGTAGATTATTAAACTTCCTGGTAGATTAAAACTGTGTGCCCGACCGAGACTCGAACTCGGGACCTTTGCCTTTCGCGGGCAAATGCTCTACCACTGAGCTACCGAAGCACGACTCACGCCCGGTACTCACAGCTTTACTTCTGCCAGTATCTCGTCTCCTACCTTTTAATCTGCCAGGAAGTTTCATATCAGCGCACACTCCACTGCAGAGTGAAAATCTCATTCTGGAAACGTAGATTATTGTTCTACTGATAAACGGTGTAGCGTGAGAAATTTTTAAGACAGTGTGAATGGTGAGGATGCAGAATTTTGTATCATAATATGTGAAGTAAGTTTATGGTATAAGGAAAGCTAATTCGAGTGCAAATGAAAATAGTTAATAACGTAAAGTATAAACAAAATATCAGAATGTTAAATATTTATTTCGGGAAAAAGTACAGTTCGAAAGTGTATTATTTGTTGATTGGTTAGTTATGAAAAGCGCAGACTAACGCGGGAGGATAATGTTTCTTTACTGGTCTTAAAGAAAGCTGACCAATCAGAACGGAGCCGGCCGGGGTGGCCGAGCGGTTCTGGGCGCTACAGTCTGGAACCACGCGACCGCAACGGTCGCAGGTTCGAATCCTGCCTCGGGCATGGATGCGTGTGATGTCTTTAGGTTAGTTAGGTTTAAGTAGTTCTAAGTTCTAGGGGACTGATGACCATAGATGTTAAGTCCCATAGTGCTCAGAGCCATTTGAACCAATCCCATAAGAGAGGTCCCAATATATATGTTAGAGAGCGGAATACATTGCTTCCCTCTAAGTATATCTCAAGAAAAGACCACGGAGGTCACACGGAGATTCACCAAAACTCGTCCCTGCCGCAAACCACTGAGACTGGAACAGAAAAAGGGGGCAGTGATGGTAGCACTTGTATTTTTATTTATTATTTGCCGGGCATAATGCTACATTTAGCATTCCAATTGCTCCAGGTGAGAAGATGAGCAAACAACTACATCAAGTATGATGTATATTAGCTATAAAATAGGTGTAAATATGTAGTAAGATGGACAGCAAAATGTGCGCTGTAGTAGAGAGCTAAATGTCTTCTGAAAATAAGCTGTAAACACAACCAATAAAGTGAGCAGCAAGATGAGCAGTCGAATGAACACTGAAATCAGCAATTAAAGGAAAACTAAAATGAACAATATAAGTAGTAACAAATCCATATCTTTTGAAACAAGTAGAGAATATGAAAGACGCGAAAGAGGCATCGAAAACTGATTATGGGAGAATGAAGAAGCCTACAAAATTTAAATATCTAGATGAAATAATAAAAGCAAATGATTTTTACTAAGAAGCTAACTTTGGAAGGGCAAGGAAAATTGATGTGGCTGTTCAATTAACAAAAAGCCTTCTCGCGTCCGTCGGCCGTCGTAATTTAATATATTATTATTATTTTGATTGTGACCGACTTACGTGGTGGGCCTTAATCAAAATATTTCATTCAATTTTGATTTACAATTAAATGCTTTCGTGAAGTTCTCCTTTTTAACAATATTAATCTTAAATTATTTGTTACTTTAATGAATGTTAGACTCGCTGGATCCTAAAACATGAGCATTTAAGTTGAACAATGGAATAAACTTTTCATATTAATTTCCTCGGCTAGTCAGTTCACTTTAAAGCAAAAAGGCTTTAGTTATTAATTACAATTACGGCCCACACACGCGCGAGATTATTTTTTCTTACCTCCGTTAACCATTGCATTGTAGTCAGAGTCCTGGTTCTGGCTCTCGACTGCTGTACTGAAAATAAGAATCTTAAAGCTACGTATTTTCTGCAACGTCGGGCGGCTGTGGAGAAAAATGTATATTATGTTAATAGCGGGCGGGTTTTTCGCTTCCGCTAATTTTTTATCCCCCCCCATGAACCATGGACCTTGCCGTTGGTGGGGAGGCTTACGTGCCTCAGCGATACAGATAGCCGTACCGTAGGTACAACCACAACGGAGGGGTATCTGTTGAGAGGCCAGACAAACGTGTGGTTCCTGAAGAGGGGCAGCAGCCTTTTCAGTAGTTGCAGGGGCAACAGTCTGGATGATTGACTGATCTGGCCTTGTAACAATAACCAAAACGGCCTTGCTATGCTGGTACTGCGAACGGCTGAAAGCAAGGGGAAACTACAGCCGTAATTTTTCCCGAGGGCATGCAGCTTTACTGTATGATTAAATGATGATGGCGTCCTCTTGGGTAAAATATTCCGGAGGTAAAATAGTCCACCATTCGGATCTCCGGGAGGGGAATATTCAAGAGAATGTCGTTATCAGTAGAAAGAAAACTGGCGTTCTACGGATCGGAGCGTGGAATGTCAGATCCCTTAATCGGGCAGGTAGGTTAGAAAATTTAAAAAGGGAAATGGATAGGTTAATGTTAGATATAGTGGGAATTAGTGAAGTTCGGTGGCAGGAGGAACAAGACTTCTGGTCAGGTGACTACAGGGTTATAAACACAAAATCAAATAGGAGTAATGCAGGAGTAGGTTTAATAATGAATAGGAAAATAAGAATGCGGGTAAGCTACTACAAACAGCACAGCGAACGCATTGTTTTGGCCAAGATAGACACGAAGACCACACCTACTACAATAGTACAAGTTTATAAGCCAACTACCTCTGCAGATGATGAAGAAATTGAAGAAAAGTATGATGAAATAAAAGAAATTATTCAGATAGTGAAGGGAGACTAAAATTTAATAGTCATGGGTGACTGGAGTTCGAGTGTAGGAAAAGGAAGAGAAGGAAACGTAGTAGGTGAATATGGATTGGAGCTAAGAAATGAAAGAGGAAGCCGCCTGGTAGAATTTTGCACAGAGCACAACATAATCATAGCTAACACTTGGTTTAAGAATCATGAAAGAAGGTTGTATGCATGGAAGAACCCTGGAGATACTAAAAGGTATCAGATAGATTGTATAATGGTAAGACAGAGATTTAGGAACCAGGTTTTAAATTGTAAGACATTTCCAGGGGCAGATGTGGACTCAGACCACAATCTATTGGTTATGACCTGTAGATTAAAACTGAAGAAACTGCAAAAAGGTGGGAATTCAAGGAGATGCGACCTGGATAAACTGAAAGAACCAGAGGTTGTACAGAGTTTCAGGGAGAGCATAAGGGAACAATTGACAGGAATGGGGGAAAGAAATACAGTAGAAGAAGAATGGGTAGCTTTGAGGGATGAAGTAGTGAGGGCACCAGAGGAGCAAGTAGGTAAAAAGACGAGGGCTAGTAGAAATCCTTAGGTAACAGAAGAAATATTGAACTTTATTGATGAAAAGAGAAAATATAAAAATGCAGTAAATGAAGCAGGTAGAAAGGAATACAGACGTCTCAAAAATGAGATCGACAGGAAGTGCAAAATAGTTAAGCAGGGATGGCTAGAGGACAAATGTAAGGATGTAGAGGCTTATCTCACTAGGGGTAAGATAGATACTGCCTACAAGAAAATAAAAGAGACCTTTGGAGAAAAGGGAACCACTTGTATGAATATCAAGAGCTCAGATGGAAACCCAGTTCTAAGCAAAGAAGGGAAAGCAGAAAGGTGGAAGGAGTATATAGAGGGTCTATACAAGGGCGATGTACTTGAGGACAATATTATGGAAATGGGAGCGGATGTAGATGAAGACGAAATGGGAGATATGATACTGCGTGAAGAGTTTGACAGAGCACTGAAAGACCTGACTCGGAACAAGGCCCCCGGAGTAGACAACATTCCATTGGAACTACTGACGGCCTTGGGAGAGGCAGTCCTGTCAAAACTCTACCATCTGGTGAGCAAGATGTATGAAACAGGCGAAATACCCTCAGACTTCAAGAAGAATATAATAATTCCAATCTCAAAGAAAGCAGGTGTTGACAGATGTGAAAAATACCGAACAATCAGTTTAATAAGCCACAGCTGCAAAATACTAACACTAATTCTTTACAGACGAATGGAAAAACTGGTAGAAGCCGACCTCGGGCAAGATCAGTTTGGATTCCGTAGAAACACTGGAACACGGGAGGCAATACTGACCTTACAACTTATCTTAGAAGAAAGATTAAGGAAAGGCAAACCTACGTTTCTAGCATTTGTAGACTTAGAGAAAGCTTTTGACAATGTTGACTGGAATACTCTCTCTCAAATTCTAAATGTGGCAGGGGTAAAATACAGGGAGCGAAAGGCTATTTACAATTTGTACAGAACCAGATGGCAGCTATAAGAGTCGAGGGGCATGAAAGGGAAGCAGCGGTTGGGAAGGGAGTAAGACAGGGTTGTAGCCTATCCCAGATGTTATTCAATCTGTATATCGAGCAAGCAGTAAAGGAAACAAAAGAAAAATTCGGAATAGGTATTAAAATCCGTGGAGAAGAAATAAAAACTTTGAGGTTCGCCGATGAGATTGTAATTCTGTCAGAGACAGCAAAGGACTTGGAAGAGCAGTTGAATGGAATGGACAGTGTCTTGAAAGGAGGATATAAGATGAACATCAACAAAAGCAAAACGAGGATAATGGAATGTAGTCGAATTAAGTCGGGTGATGCTGAGGGAATTAGATTAGGAAATGAGATACTTAAAGTAGTAAAGGAATTTTGCTATTTGGGGAGCAAAATAACTGATGATGGTCGAAGTAGAGAGGATATGAAATGTAGACTGGCAATCGCAAGGAAAGCGTTTCGGAAGAAGAGAAATTTGTTAACATCGAGTATAGATTTAAGTGCCAGGAAGTCATTTCTGAAAGTATTTGTATGGAGTGTAGCCATGTATGGAAGTGAAACATGGACGATAACTAGTTTGGACAAGAAGAGAATAGAAGCTTTCGAAATGTGGTGCTACAGAAGAATGCTGAAGATTAGATGGGTAGATCACATAACTAATGAGGAAGTATTGAATAGGATTGGGGAGAAGAGAAGTCTGTGGCACAACTTGACCAGAAGAAGGGATCGGTTGGTAGGACATGTTCTGAGGCATCAAGGGATCACCAATTTAGTATTGGAGGACAGCGTGGAGGGTAAAAATCGTAGAGGGAGACCAAGAGATGAATACACTAAGCCGATTCAGAAGGATGTAGGTTGCAGTAGGTACTGGTAGATGAAGAAGCTTGCACAGGATAGAGTAGCATGGAGAGCTGCATCAAACCAGTCTCAGGACTGAAGACAACAACAACATCGCCACGTAATGGCGTCGTTGGCTGCATCGGCCGCTGCGATTGTTGAACTGTAAATTACTCGAATGCAGGTTAATTCAAAGGAAGGCGGACATGAAATCGGGATCACCTCTTACAAATTAAAAGTGAACAATGATATTAAAGCAATATACGAGGTGCGGCTAGAAAAAAACCGGACTGATGCTGGAAAAAACATTTATTTTCAATTATTTACAATTTCATGTCATCTCCTTCAATGTACTCTCCTCCTCGGTCTCTACACCGCTCCATACGAATTTTCCACTGTTCATAGCAATGCTGCAGATCGTTTTCGGTAAGTCCATACATCACTTCCGTCGCTTTTTCTTTTACTGCTTCAACAGTCTCAAATCTAGTTCCTTTCAAAGCTGACTTGACTTTAGGGAACAGAAAAAAGTCATAGGGGGCCAAATCAGGTGAGTAGGGTGGATGATCTAAGATGGGAATGTTGTGTTTTGCCAAAAACGTCTTCACTGACAACGCATTGTGAGCTGGGGCATTGTCTTGGTGAAGGATCCATGACTTTTTTCTCCACAAATCGTTCCGTTTTCTCCGTACTCGCTCACGTAGGGTAGCCAGGACGCTAATGTAGTAATGCTGATTCACTGTTTGTCCCTCTGGTACCCAATCTACGTGCACAATCCCTTTGATGTCAAAAAAAACAATCATCATTGCCTTGAATTTCGATTTTGACATTCGTGCTTTTTTTTGTCGTGGAGAACCAGGAGTTTTCCAAATCATCGATTGGCGTTTAGCTTCGGGATCGTAAGTAAAAAACCACGAGTCATCGCAAGTAATAACATTTTGTAAGAAGGTGGGATCACTTTCAATGTTTTCCAGGATGTCAGAACAAATCATTCTTCGGCGCTCCTTCTGTTCAATTGTGAGACAGTTTGGAACCATTTTTGAACACACTTTGTTCATGTTGAAACTTTCATGAAGAATCTGCCTAACACTTTCCTTGTCAACTCCTGTTAACTCAGACACTGCTCTGATTGTTAAACGGCGATCTTGTCGAACAAGTTTACCGATTTTTTCAATGTTTGCATCAGTTTTTGCTGACAATGGTCTGCCAGTGCGAGTGTCATCACTGGTGTCTTCGCGGCCATCTTTAAATCGTTTAAACCACTCAAACACTTGTGTTCGCGATAAACAATCATCGCCGTACACTTGTTGTAACATTACAAACGTTTCACTTGCGGATTTTCCTAGTTTCAAACAAAATTTGATGTTAACACGCTGTTCTTTCTGTACACTCAACATTTTCCGACGCACGGACAAAACGTCAACTACTTAAAAGAGACGCCACGGGCAGACTGAGTGCAGGAGGCAGATGAAACTCGAGCAGTAGGCGGAGCGAGAGTCACGTGACAGGCCACGCGACTTTCAGCCTTATTGCATTCGTTTTATTGTTTCACCAGTACTAGTCCCGTTTTTTTCTAGCCACACCTCGTATTCTCTGCTTAATTAGTGCAAATACGCTTACATTTGCCAGCACTCGCAAGTTGTCCGTCTACACGCAACCAAGACAAGAGAAGAAGTGAAGACGACTAAAAAATCAACAAAAGAGCGTATCTTGTCGTCTTATTAGATCATTTTGTCATATTTCTTTGCACTCCAAACTTACACAGAGAAATTATTATTTTACGGGTACATGATAAAATATATATATTATACAGTTTTTAAATGTCTCTTCTTTATAAATACTGTTTTTTAAGTCTTTTCGTATTATTTCACTGGGGACGCTATAACCTGTATAAGAAGAAATCTATTCCCACAAATGTCAAATTCCGCGAAAACTTTCATTAGCACAGGATGCCTTTATGTTTCAGAATGCGTTTCGTTAAATACAGGTAAACGATTAGATGAAATAGAAGGGAAGGAAAGAAAAATAATCAGGAAAATCTTGGGGCCAACACATCACAATAGGAATTGGAAATTAAGAAGTAACATTTAACACGACGAGGGAGACAATAGTTGCAGTCTAGAGAACCTAAACAGGCTACAAGTAAAAAAGGATACCAAAAGGAATTTTTAACTTATGTGACAGAAAAGCAAAAACATCAACGACTAGGATCAAAGTAGTTAAAGCACACGTAAGGGAAATGCAAATAATGGAGGAAATAACAGGAGAAAGAGAAAAGTTCAAAGTAAAAGTGAAAAGTTTCAAGGGCTTCCAGCGGATAGCAAAGAAAAAAAAGAGAGGCGCATAGTGGACAGGAGGAGGAAGAGAAAAACAGAGGGAAAGAATGAGAAACCACTGGATATAACAAAAGGAGATAAGGAAAAAGTAAGTTATTTCATGTAGTTCTTAGCAGGCCAAGTCAATAAAAAAAAAAAGAACAAGAAAACGAACAAATTTACACTAATAAGCTGACAGTGACTTAAGGAAGATGGAAAAAAGCATAGACCTAATCCTGAAATATTAATGTCTAAGCCGTCTGTTCACATAGTTCTGATTTTGGTTCTGCATACGGTACGATGTTGCAGTCACTCACAATATGGTGGACCGTGGCACACAAAGTGACTGACACACCACCAGAAGGTGGCTTCAGAGTATAGATGTAGATACAGGGTGTTACAAAAAGGTACGGCCACACTTTCAGGAAACATTCCTCACACACAAAGAAAGAAAATATGTTATGTGGACATGTGTCCGGGAACGCTTGCTTTCGACGTTAGAGCTCATTTTATTACTTCTCTTCAAATCACATTAATCATGGAATGGAAACACACAGCAACAGAACGTACAAGCGTGACTTCAAACACTTTGTTACAGGAAATGTTCAAAATGTCCTCCGTTAGCGAGGATACATGCATCCACCCTCCGTCGCACGGAATCCCTGATGCGCTGATGCAGCCCTGGAGAATGGCGAATTGTATCACAGCCGTCCACAATACGAGCACAAAGAGTTTCTACATTTGGTACCGGGGTTGCGTAGACAAGAGCTTTAAAATGCCCCCATAAATGAAAGGCAAGAGGGTTGAGGTCAGGAGAGCGTGGAGGCCATGGAATTGGTCCGCCTCTACCAATCCATCGGTTACCGAATCTGTTGTTGAGAAGCGTACGAACACTTCGACTGAAATTTGCAGGAGCTCCATCGTGCATGAACCACATGTTGTGTCGTACTTGTAAAGGCACATGTTCTAGCAGCACAGGTAGAGTATCCCGTATGAAATCATGATAACGTGCTCCATTGAGCGTAGGTGGAAGAAACTAAAATGAGCTCTAACATGGAAATTAAGCGTTTCCAGACACATGCCGACATAACATCTTTTCTATATTTGTGTGTGAGGAATGTTTCCTGAAAGTTTGGCCGTACCTTTTTTTAACACCCTGTATATGTGTACACGTAGACCTAGATGTACGTGCGAGGGTGGAGGCTTCTGTAGCGCAAAGCAATAAAGTGATTACACGTTATGTCTGATGGCCAGTCATTGTGCAGAGTCTGAGTGATTTGTTCTTCACTGTTACAGAGTGTGACAGACGATGGTAGCTTCTGTCACTGGTACATTATCATATGGCTTTGGCAACAGTACAGCAGTTTTTGTAGAATCGCATTGTCTTGAAACAGTGGCATGCGGGAAGCCCTGCGCTTCTCATGTTGTGGCACCCAAAGCGCGACTCTGGCCGCCATCCAGTGCAGGCGACACACCCCGCGTCTTGCACCTCCTGCTGTCACGCTGCCACTCTGTCATGCTGCATCCCGCTGTCGCGCTGTCACGCTGTCACTCTGTCACACTGCATCCCACTGTCACTCTGTCACGCTGCATCCCACTGTCATGCTGTCACTCTGTCACACTGCATCCCACTGTCACTCTGTCACGCTGCATCCCACTGTCACGCTGTCACTCTGTCACACTGCATCCCACTGTCACTCTGTCACACTGCATCCCATTGTCACGCTGTCACCTGTCACACTGCATCCCACTGTCACTCTGTCACGCTGCATCCCACTGTCACGCTGTCACCTGTCACTCTGCATCCCACTGTCACTCTGTCACGCTGTATCCCACTGTCACACTGTCACGCTGCATCCCACTTTCACTCTGTCACACTGCATCCCACTGTCACTCTGTCATGCTGCATCCCACTGACACACTGTCACGCTGCATCCCACTGTCACGCTGCATCCCACTGTCACTCTGTCATGCTGCATCCCACTGTCACGCTGTCACTCTGTCACACTGCATCCCACTGTCACTCTGTCACGCTGCATCCCACTGTCACGCTGTCACTCTGTCACGCTGCATCCCACTGTCACGCTGTCACTCTGTCACACTGCATCCCACTGTCACTCTGCCACGCTGCATCCCACTGTCACTCTGTCACGCTGCATCCCACTGTCATGCTGTCACTCTGTCACACTGCATCCCACTGTCACTCTGTCACGCAGCATCCCACTGTCACGCTGTCACTCTGTCACACTGCATCCCACTGTCACTCTGTCACACTGCATCCCACTGTCACACTGTCACTCTGTCACACTACATCCCACTGTCACTCTGTCACACTGCATCCCACTGTCACTCTGTCATGCTGCATCCCACTGTCACCCTGTCACTCTGTCACACTGCATCCCACTGTCACTCTGCCACGCTGCATCCCACTGTCACTCTGTCACGCTGCATCCCACTGTCACGCTGTCACTCTGTCACACTGCATCCCACTGTCACTCTGCCACGCTGCATCCCACTGTCACTCTGTCACGCTGCATCCCACTGTCACGCTGTCACTCTGTCACACTGCATCCCACTGTGACTCTGTCACACTGCATCCCACTGTCACTCTGTCACGCTGCATCCCACTGTCACGCTGTCACTCTGTCACGCTGCATCCCACTGTCACGCTGTCACTCTGTCACACTGCATCCCACTGTCACTCTGTCACGCTGCATCCCACTGTCACGCTGTCACAGTGTCACACTGCATCCCACTGTCACTCTGTCACACTGCATCCCACTGTCACTCTGTCATGCTGCATCCCACTGTCACGCTGTCACTCTGTCACACTGCATCCCACTGTCACTCTGCCACGCTGCATCCCACTGTCACTCTGTCATGCTGCATCCCACTGTCACGCTGTGACTCTGCCACACTGCATCCCACTGTCACTCTGCCACGCTGCATCCCACTGTCACTCTGTCACGCTGCATCCCACTGTCACGCTGTCATTCTGTCACACTGCATCCCACTGTGACTCTGTCACACTGCATCCCACTGTCACTCTGTCACGCTGCATTCCACTGTCACGCTGTCACTCTGTCACGCTGCATCCCACTGTCATGCTGTCACTCTGTCACACTGCATCCCACTGTCACTCTGTCACACTGCATCCCACTGTCATGCTGTCACACTGTCACACTGCATCCCACTGTCACTCTGTCATGCTGCATCCCACTGTCACTCTGTCATGCTGCATGCCACTGTCACTCTGTCATGCTGCATCCCACTGTCACGCTGTCACTCTGTCACACCTGGTCGCTCCTCCTCAGCAGCACGACTCCCGTCTTGCGCCATTTGCCTTGCTGTGTCTGCCGCCCATTCAATTGCTTCTGCTAGTATCTGTTTCCAATCCACGTGTGTGGCTAAGTTCATCAAAATATCGCGAAGCAACAGCTCTCGTTCTTAACAGGGCCAACCGCAATTCCCTTCGTGGAAGAAATTTTCACTATCGGGCTTTTACAGGGGTTGGATGAACACAGAGGTATATCTACACTTCCTGATCACCGCTTCGTCCCCTGTATAGGGACAATAAGCAACGAGATCCGATTTGTGTTCCAAGCGAACAACAGGCGGTTATATGACAACACTCGCCGGTCGTTTTACGTTTACCCATAGCAGCAGATACAACACAGTGCACTACACTGCAGAAGCGCCCTTGCGAGTCATCCTGAGAACAAAGCGCTCCACCTGATACTCCATCAACATGTGGGACACGCGAACCGCGGAGGCGCCTTACGTCACGCAATAGGACCGTCTGTTTCCTGCTGTGAGTCACGCAAGCGACTCTTCAGATGGATGCGGCTATCGGAAAAGAATTTCCGAGAGGCGCAGGTGGAGAAGTTGGTTCATATCATTTCCAGGCCGTAGCGGACCCTCTCCTCCTTTTCAACTAGCACTCAACACACTGCATCTCTCCTCGGCTGCCTCCCTTTTCTTTATTAGATTAATGTATAAACCTAGTGCTCACGGTCCTCTCCTTCACTGCCCCCCAGAAACTCGCGTTTCAATCCCAGACGCTGCTTTAATTTTGTATAAATCTTATCGGCTACAACAACCGAAGTTTTCCTCTGTAGCAGAGCGTGAAAACAGGAGGCAGAACAACAATTAGAAAATCAGAAGTCAGCAGTAATAAATGAGATTCCTGTTTCACTTTTGAAGGCGTAAATACACTACTGGCCAATGAAATTGCTAGACCAAGAAGAAATGCAGATGATAAACGGGTATTCATTGGACAAATCTATTATATTAGAACTGACTTGTGATTACATTTTCACCCAATTTGGGTGCACAGATCCTGAGAAATCAGTAACCAGACCAACCACCTCTGGCCGTAATAACGGCCTTGTTACGCCTGGGCATTGAGTCAAACAGAGCTTGGATGGCGTGTACAGGTACAGCTGACCATGCAGCTTCAACATGATACCACACATCATCAAGAGTAGTGACGCGTATTGTGACGAGCCAGTTGCTCGGCAACCATTGACCAAACGTTTTCAATTGTAAGGTGTCAGGCAAATCCAACACCTTCCATGAAAACCCTGACATGATAAGCAAATCCAGTAGTATATCACATAGCTCCGAATAAATCGTGACATTAAATTAGCCAAAGTAATATGAGTAACGAGTGGGCAAATGGAATACCACAGACTAACACAAGACTGCCTAAATGCATGTCATACCCTCCCACTGTGAGACAGACGCAGTTCCGAGGGGAGAAACGAGAACAGAAGCCGAGAGCAGAACCGTGTTAAGCTGAAGGCCCTACGATAAGGGACGGACACCCACGTCGCCAGCTAACCGCTAGTACCACCCCCCAGCCCATGTTAAAAGCTAGAGCCCTCCAGAAGAACAGTATAGATCTTACGATAACACAAAAAGGGCTACACCCGAGCCGCAAGTTTTAGCGTGAGACTTTTACGCGTCTCTGTTACGTCAGGACCACCCCCCAGCCCATGTTAAAAGATAGATCCCTCCAGAAGAACAGTATAAATCTTACGACAACACTAAAAGGACCAAACCAGCTGCAAGTTTTAGCGTGAGACTTTTTCGCGTCTCTGTTACGTTGCAAACTTTAAAAACATTGCCCCACCACGAAAAGTATAACGTTTCTCATTGCATAGACAGAATTTTTGTAGGCGGAGCTTAAGGTTAACATTGAGACCCTGATTGGTCAGATGAAAACACAGCCAGATAGTTTTTTTAAACCAACTTCGGTAAATTGTAGTAAGGAGAAGTTCGGAGAGAGTTGCTTCCGAGACGGCGAGGTGAGCGGAGCTGTGCTGCCCGCCGCCCCCTGACGAACACCGACAAGGTAATGAACGCACGCAATGCCGCATAACAGCGCATAAAGCTTCACTCAGAACTGCAGAAGTCTCATCTGTTACACCCACTTTTTGCGTAATACTAGTGTCGATCGTCAATTAAAGCTCATGGTGTTCACATTTGCCACTTGAAGTAAAAATCTGAAACGCGATGATTTTTCTGTTATATAGTTATTGAGAAGCCACATCAGCCACTGTAATTTACGACAAGTTACATAAGTAATTAAAGATAATTGAGAGTCACTGTAGACCATTTTGATAGTTTTCTCTTTTGTGAAACTTAATTTAAACCTAGATTATAGATGTGATATGGCATAGGTCATCCTTTGATCCATTGTAAAACTTGGAAACCCATTCAGGGAATATTCGTTCACATTTTTGTTGAACGCAGTTGGTTTTTACCATCCTGTATTAAAACATTTCCTTTTATCAATAGCGCAATTTATAAACAATGTTTTGTGAGGAGAATAAAATTTCCAATGGTAAACTTAACTGCTTTTTCGACGTTATTTTACCAGCTAACTAAAAATAGGAACGCCTTGAACCCCTTCCACTAAATTTAGTTAGTATTAAGAGTCTTTTACAGGCAGTGCAGTGGAGTTGACGCTGAAATCATTAAGTATTTGGTTATATCATCGCTAGTCTCACTGAACTCTTCTGAACTCTACATGTCATGTGTGGTCTGACGTCTCCTTACCAGCAACAGGTCCCAGGTTCAAACTAGTCAATTCCCTAAAAAACACGCTCAGAGCGTCGTTGCGCGAAAGTGGTAGGGAGACACGATATAGAACAACAGACACCACGCAGAATGTTAAACAATTGGTGAGAGATCTGGAGAATGTGCTGGCCAGAGCAGCAGTCGAACATTTTCTGTATCCAGAAAGGCCCGTACAGGACCTGCAACATGCGGTGGTGCATTATCCTGCTGAAATGTAGGGTTTCGCAAGGATCGAATGAAGTGTAGAGCCACGGGTCGTAACACATCTGAAATGTAACGCCCACTGTTCAAAGTGCCGTCCATGTGAACAAGAGGTGACCGAGACGTGTAACCAAAGTCGCCCCATACCGTCACGGCTGTGATACGCCAGTGTGGCGATGACGAATACACGCTTCCAATGTGCGTTCACCGCGATGTCAACAAACATCATGATGCTGTAAACAGAACCTGGATTCATCCGAAAAAATGAAGTTTTGCCATTCGTGGACCCAGGTTCGTCGTTGAGTACACCATCGCGGGCGCTCCTGTCTGTGATGCAGCGTCAAGGGTAACCGCAGCCACGTTCTCCGAGCTGATAGTCCATGCTGCTGCAAACGTCGTCGAACTGTTCGTGCAGATGATTGTTGTCTTGCAAACGTCCCCATCTGCTGACTCGGGGATCGAGACGTGGCTGCACGATCCGTTACAGCCATGCGGATAAGATGCCTGTCATCTCGACTGCTAGTGATACGAGGCCGTTGGGATCCAGCGCGGCGTTCCGTATTACCCTCCTGAACCCACAGATTCCATATTCTGCTAACAGTCATTGGATCTCGAGCAACGCGAGCAGCAATGTCGCAATACGATAGACCGTAATCGCGATTGGCTACAATCCGACCTTTATCAAACTCGGAAACGTGATGGTACGCATTTCTCCTCCTTCGCATCATCGCAACAAAGTTTCTCCAGACAACGCCGGTCAATTGCTGTTTGTGAATGAGAAATCGGTTGGAAACTTTCCTCATGTCAGCACGTTGTAGGTGTCGCCACCGGCGCCAACCTTGTGTGAATGCTCTGAAAAGCTAATCGTTTGCATATCAGAGCATGTTCTTCCTGTCGGGTAAGTTTCGCGTCTGTAGCTCGTCATCTTCGTGGTGTAGCAATTTTATGGCCAGTAGAGTATTAGAAGAACATTATGACTACCGACCTACTGTCGATATAAACCCGTGCAGGCATTAGCATTGTCACCTGGCGAGGGATGACTGCCAGTCAGACACGCGCACGGTGCATGTATTATCTGTGAGCGTGCTGTCCGTGCGTAGACTGAGGAAGGTATGCAGTCTATCTGAGTTTGACCGAGGGCAAACTGTGATGGCCCAGAGGCACGGCGCGAGCATTTTAGAAACTGCACGACTTGCCGGGTCTTCGAGGATTGCTGTGGTGAATGTCTTCAACAGGTGGCGAAATCAAGGTCAAACCACATCCAGACATCGAGGGGTTGGGCGGGAACATTCACCAGAGCGTTACTGATGTCGGACAGCGCATGCTGGGCAGACCGTGAAAACAGGACAGGTGGCGAATTGTGGCGGAACTAACAACAGACTTTAACCCTGGGCAGAGTACGAGTCTGTTTGAAAACACAGGCCACAGAAAACTCCTAACGATGGGCGTCCGCAGCCGATGACCCATGAACGTGCTAATGTTAACTCCACGACATCGCCAACTACGACTGATATGGGCAAGTGACCATCGGCAAAGGACGTTGCCGCAGTGGCAGAGCGTTGCATGGACTGATGAATCCCGATACCTTCTTCATCATGTGGATGGGAGGGCGCGAATCCGTCATCTTCCTGGGGAACAGCTGCTCGACTCCTGTACTGCGGGAAGTAGACAGGCTGCCGGCGGCTCCATCACGCTCTGGGGAACGTTCGCATGGGCGTCTATGGTTCCAGTGGAGCTCGTGCAAGGCGCAGTCACGGCCAAGGAATATCGGACACTAGTTACAGACCACGTACATCCCTTCACGACGATCATGTTTCCCGTTGGCTGTGGCATTTTTCAAGAGAGTAATTCGCCGTGTCACAAGGACAAGAGTTGATGGCGTGGTTCGATAACACAGTGGCGAGTTCCAGTTCATGCGCCAACCCCCCAACTTGCCATGCCTGAGCCTCATCGGAGACATTCGGGATGCGATAGAATATGACGCGAGAGCTCTTCGTCCCCCTAACCCCCAAATCAGTAATTACGCTAATTAGGTGCCCTGTGTGTACAGATTTGCCAGTTCCCTCCAGCAACCTACCCAGGCCTTTTTGCTTTAATGCCACGACGCTACGCCTCTGTTATTAGTGCCAAATGGGGACATACCGAGTGTTAGGTAGGTGGTCATAATGTTCTGGCTGAATAGTGCAAGTGCATTTTAATGGTGACATATTTACATGCATGAAATATCTCGGGATATTACCTTTGTCTATCATATGTTTCAACTTATGGGTACCCTATTTGTGAGAAAGAGGAGGGTATTTCTGTCGGTTTCCTGATTATTTTAAATTGAGAGTTCTGGTTGGAACTAATCGATGATAAAGTGTCATTTCATCACAGTTGGCTAACCCCATGGCGACATTTTTACCTTGGAAACCATCAGTCAGAAACAGTAATGTCTTTATCGTCATGTGACTCTAAGTGAAATTCTGCAGATTGTGCTTCGATAATTGGTTCAGAAAGTGGCACACCTTCTATTAGGTTTGTTAAAAAACACATTTAAAGACATAGAAGTTCAATGTCTTTTCCTAGTTTCGTCCTCTTTCTATTCAATCCCACAACACTTTCAACTGTGTTTACAAAACTTCTATTTATATTCTTTTGTTTGAAGCCATACCTGACTATGTTTTTAGAGATATCGCGCTGATGTGCTGAACTTGCTTCTGTGTCACTGTACCTGTATAACTTGCTACAGAAGAATGCTGAAGAATAGATGGACAGATCACGTAAATATTAAGGAGGTACTGAATAGAATTCGGGAGAAGAGGAATTTGTAACACAATTTGACTAGAAGAAGGGATCAGTTGGTAGGACACGTTCTGAGGCATCAAGGGGTCACCAATTTACTACGCTAAGGCAGTGTGGAGGGTAAAAATCGCAGAGGGAGACCAAGAGATGAATACACTAAACAGATTCAGAAGGATGTAGGGTGCAGTAGTTGCTCGGAGATGAAGAGGCTTGCAAAGGATAGAGTAGCAAGCATCAAATCAGTCTCTGGGCTGAAGACCACAACAGCAGCAATGACCATTCTTCGTATGATCAACAATTTTTATTCTGTCACTCACAGAGTAAGCTTTTCTTTTCTGTAACAACATAGGAAGCACACAGGAATCGTCTCTGAATGAGTAACGAATGATGCAGATTCTTGTTGTTCCTGTTGTTGTTGTTGTTGTGGTCTTCAGTCCACAGACTGGTTTGATGCAGCTCTCTATGATACTCTATCCTCTGCAAGCTTCTTGATCTCCCAGTACCTACTGCAACCTACATCCTTCTGAATCTGCTTAGTGTATTCATCTCTTGGCCTCCCTCTACGATTTTTACCCTCCACGCTACCCTCCAGTACTGAATTGGTGATCCCTTGATGCCTCAGTACATGTCATGCCAACCGATCCCTTCTCCTAGTCAAGTTGTGCCACAAATGTCTCTTCTCCACAGTTCTATTCAATACCTGCTCATTAATTATGTGATCTACCCATCTAATCTTCAGCATTCTTCTGTAGCACCACATTTCGAAAGCTTCTATTCTCTCTTTCTCTAAACCATTTATCGTGCACGTTTCACTTCCTTACATACACTCCATACAACTACTTTCTGAAAAGACTTCCTGACACTTAAATATACACTCGATGTTAACAAATTTCTCTTCTTCAGAAACGCATTCCTTGCCATTTCCAGTCTACGTTTTACATCCTCTCTACTTCGACCATCATCATTTATTTTGCTCCTCAAATAGCAAAACTCCTTTACTACTTTAAGTGTCTCATTTCCTAATCTAATTCCCTCAGTGTCACCTGATTTAATTAGACTACGTTCCATTATCCTCGTTTTGCTTTTGTTGATGTTCACCTTACATCCTCCTTTCAAGACACTGTCCATTCCGTGCAACTGCTCTTCCAAGTTCTTTGCTGTCTCTGACAGAATTACAATGCCATTGGCAAACGTCTAAGTTTTTATTTCTTCTCCATGGATTTTAATTCCTGCTCCATATTTTTCTTTTGTTTCCTTTACTGATTGCTCAATATACAGATTGAATAACATCGGGGAGAGGCTACAACCCTGTCTCACTCCCTTCCCAACCACTGCTTCCCTTTCATGAACCTCCTGTCTTATAACTGCCATCTGGTTTCTGTGTAAATTGTAAATAGGCTTTCGCTCCATGTATTTTATCCCTGCCACATTCAGAGTTTGGAAGAGAGTATTCCAGTCAACATTGTCAAAAGCTTTCTCTAAGTCTACAAATGCCAGAAACGTAGGTTTGCCTTTCCCTATTGTATCTTCTAAGACAGGGCTTCCCAACGTGTGGGCCGCGGACCCCTTAGGGCTCCGCCGGCTCTTTCAAGGGGGTCCGCGGCCACCTTTCACCAAATCGTGTCAAATAATGAGTAAAATTATTGAATAAAAATGTGAGAATCAAATTCATCACTATTTTTTTTCGTGTGAAAAATATGTGTACTTTTACTTCAGATCGTATTCCCAAGCAGCCTTTGCGGTTCCTAAGTGAGAACACATACACAGTTTAGTGCCGGAGAATGCGGCTTCTCTGATCGACTGTTTCGCAACAATACGGGGGTCGTTTGTGCGTCGGCTCACGGCGCTAGATGCGCTGAAACCTTTTACGCATGCGCGGAGCGCGCTTTGTCGACCAATCACAGCGCTCGCTGGCACGTATGCGGCCCCAGGCATCATTAAATGTTAAACTTGCTTTGTAGAGATTGGCAAACTGAAACACGTAACTGTTTCGAAACAAATGAAACAGCACAATGTAATGTTTCGTATTTCCTGAAGCAAATGCGCTGCTTTCGTGTCGTGTGACTTTCATACTTTTCAGTTGGCTGAGGACAGCCATAGCTGAAGACAGAAGAACCACCACGAACGGAACTGGAGGTGGGAGCGAACTGCAGAAACAACGGATATGCTACGGGGATTCCCACATTCCGTTAGTATGGGTAATATACCCATCTTGCTAATTTCCATGCACACAAAGGGAATCATTGTGGGTAATAGGCACAGTGACTATAGACTCACAAATAATGCCAAATAATTCGAATAAATAACAAAATATAACAGAAAAAAAATTTGTCTTTCAAGGTGTTTCGAACCGTTACTATAAATTCACCATGCTTCCCAGCCCTTTCTGTTCACCATTACACTATCAGTGATATGTCAGATTGCTTGCAATTATACCTACATCAAATTTATGTATGTGTCTAATAACTGTCACTCTACGGCTTTTTTTTATTAAAAATGTTGTAGGCTTACTTGCGTTTCTTAATATGAATACTGTACATGACCAGAGAAACGTATGTTATAAAAAAAAGTGTAATTTAACTGAATGATTTTCACATGTTTATTATTTTTAATGTGAATAGTATGCGTTGTTTTATTGTTTGGTTAGTGTTTATAAAGCAGATGTTACGCCATTTCGGAATAGGACAGTCAGATAGAAACGAAGCTTTATTTTCGGATATCTTAAGCTTGATGCTATTGCTTGTCAAAAAGATTTCGACACTCTTGAAAGTGTTTCACGAAGTGGCATGTTGTGTTTCAGTACCTGTGCCGAGCCCGAATCTCGTCCTACACAGAGCGGATTGAAACATCACTGTTTAGATAGAATTAGTCCGTTCCAAGCACAGGTGGACTGAAACAGCCTTATTTTGAAACAACGATACAGTTTCTGTGTCTGGCTCGGGATCGAATCTGGTGCGGTTATCCGAGACAGGGGCGGAATGAAACACCACTGTTTCGAAAAAGTGAACGACAGCCGTTCCGAAACACTGAAACAGTTCCACGTACCGATACACTGTATCGAAACATAGAAACAGTGCCCAAGTCTATTGCTTTGTTAGTGCACTACCTATTTCATAAGTCGATTTTTGAGCAGTTTATTACTTCTAACAAGGATCGGTGGCTGAAGTCAGGATCATTGAAGAAGGGTGCAGTTTCTCCATCGCCTTCACAACAGGGGAAATTTCCAGTTGAAATGAATGAGGAGGGAGGACGACCAAAGGGAGAACAATCACAAGAAGCTCCACAGCCGGATTTATTATGTGAAAACGCTGCAAGTACTCCATTTGCTGCAATATCCTGTGGAAGTGGAATAACCAAGAAGCGTAAGTACAACGAAAGCTATTTAGAAATGGGTTTTATGGGGACAAAGGAGGGTAAGGCTCAGTGTGTAATTTGTGTAATTTGTGCGCGAGTCCTTTCGAACAGTTCAATGATTCCAGTTAAATTGCGCCGTCATTTTGAAGGTACTCACCCGGATTTCCAGGCTAAAGACATCGATTATTTCAAAAGGAAGAGTGCTGAACTAGCTGTTTCTCAGCATTGCATGAAAACTCATGGAGAAACAATTAATGAAAATTCAGTAAAAGCTTCTTTCTCGGTTAATTTTCGAGTGGCAAAAACAGGCAAAGCTCATACCATTGCAGAAAATCTCATAAAGCCGTGTGTTAATGATATTGTTTCTTGCATGCTAGACGAAAAGGCAGTAAAGCTTGTATCTTCGGTGGCATTATCAAACAATACTGTCAAGAGACGCATTGTTGACATGTCAAATGATGTGAAAGACACTCTTGTTTCTCGCAGCCAACATAATTCATTTACTCTGCAGATAGACGAATCCACTGATGTTGCAGGATTAGTGATTTTATTGGCTTTTGTCCGTTATGAATACTCTGGATGTTTTGAGGAGGACCTCTTATTGGGCAGACCATTACCTGCCAACACAACAGGTGCTGAAATATTCCGTCTGTTGGATGATTTTTTAAGGACTAACGAAGTCTCATGGTATAACTGCATAGATGTGTGCACAGATGGTGCAAAAGCTATGACAGGTGCTACAGCCGGAGCAATAATGAAAGTAAAAGAAAACGCCAAGAATTGCAGCAGTAGTCATTGTGCTCTCCACAGATGCACTTAAGCTACGAAACAAATGCCTGTTTCGTTCAAGAAACTTTTAGACGGATCCATTCAAAACATTAACTACATAAAATCAAGGCCGTTGAAGTCAAGACTTTTCACAATACTGTGTGAAGATATGGGAAGCATTCATGGTTCCCTGCTTCTCCACACAGAAGTGAGGTGGCTCTCACTTGGGAATGCACTCTCTCGGTTGTACGAATTCAGATTGGAAGTCTTAGCTTTCCTTGTGGAACATAACACCAAATTAGCAGACCTTATTAATGACGAAAATTGGCAGTGTGTACTTGCCTATTTATCAGATATTTTCTCCAAAATGAACAAAATGAATATTTCACTCCAAGGGCAAAGTGAAACAAAGGTCACTGTTATCGACAAAGTTCGAGCATTCAAGAGGAAAATCAATTTTTGGGCAGAGAGTGTCGAGGAGGGGGAGGTCGAATGTTTTCCTCTTCTCAAGGAGTTTTTGAAAAACAAAACATTGGCGCTTGGGAAGAATTTGTTTCATCAAATCCTGGAACTTCTCCGAAGCTTGATGTCATTGTTTGAGCATTATTTCCCAACATCTGAAGATGAGAAGCTGCAGAAATACGAATGGGTGGTCAACCCATTCACTGTATCCAAACAGCTGAACATTCTATCATCAAATGAATATGAGTTGTTGATAGAAATTGCCGTAGACCCTACCTTGAAATCAAGTTTTGACATTGACGGTTACTCACACTTTTGGATCCGTTTGGATAACAAGAAATACTACACCCTTGTTGAAAAGGCAAAACGTGTACTTCTTCCGTTTGCCACAACATACATGTGTGAATCTGGATTCTCGATCCATGTTGCCCACAAAACTAAGTACCGAAGCTGTCTAGATGCGGAACCACATACGTCGCAAGTTGTTAAGAATTGAACCCAACTTTTCAAAATTGTGTCAGCAGAAGCACTCTCAACCATCACATTACGATTCCATTATTATTCCTACAGAATCAACTATACTAAAGAAGAAAGCATTTTTCTTCGTAGATGCTCAGTGAACGTACTTGAACTATAACTCTGTAGGAATTTTGTTTCTGTCTTCTATCATTCACAAAATAATTATTAATTGAATTCTGTTGGCATTGACGTATTTGTTACGAAAATTAAAATGATCTCTAAAGCTAATTTTTTCTTTATAATATATTCCGTCCTCTCAGTTAAAAATATGGCCTGCCTGTACTTGAATTACAATTATTTGCTATTACTCTGACACTATATTGTGGCAACTGGCTGCGAACGTAAACAAATGAGGACTTTTCACGTGCCACCTTGTAAAAGGTAAACCTCCTCTGCAAGAATTGTTTCCTTTGAGAAAAGGTCTTACGTTTTGTGAATTGCTTTGTCTTCTTATATAAGTCTTGTTTTCGTAATTTGTTTACAGTCGAGGCTGACTGCCACGATATAGAGTCCAAGTAGTAGTTGAAGTTGTCATCTGTGGCTGAACTGTTGCCACGCCGCCTGCCAGTTGCCAGCTACCAACTGACAGTACACTGTTGCAACACCGCCTGCTAGCTGCCGGCTATGGACTGACATCTGCCGTTCAGTAGATACGCAAAGACGTAAAAATAACTAGACTTTCCGAGCTGTTTACATGGGCACGAAAATCAATTGTGGAACTGGAAAACGGCTTTATAAAAACAGTTTTCCTGAATCGATTCTGAAGAGTTTACCTGTCCAACCAAAAGCGGAACTGGCACATTGGCTTACGAAATCCGGTTTTGGAAACGCAGGTAAACTGGATGAATGTATTCCCACACATTGCACAACAGATGTCACAATAGTCCTTTAAAGGCAATTCCTTGGCCTCTTTTCTTTCGTGATGTATTTGTATCCCGAATCATGGGTCTGCCTCCTTTCTTTACAGCCGCGCGAAATGGCCGAGCAGTCTAGGGCGCCATGTCGTGGATTGCGTGGCCGCTCCCGCCGGAGGTTCCAGTCCTCCCTCGGGCATGTGTGTGTGTGTGTGTGTGTGTGTGTGTGTGTGTGTGTGTGTTGTCCTTAGCGGAAGTTAAACTTAGGTTAATAGTGTCTAAGACTAGGGACTGATGACCTCAGCTGTTAAGTGCCATATTCTTTACATACACACAAACATACACACACACACACACACACACACACACACACACACACACACACTGTTACGAAATATGCATGCTCCTTACTTACACAACTGTAGCCAAACAGTGAAAGTGAACAGACCACAAGCGGGAGCTTGTCAACAGCGAACAGTTTGGACATGACTTTAATTGCTCTTGGAGGAAGGCAGCTCCAACGTGTGAAATATCACTGACCAAGTAATTTTAATCAGGCTATAGTGTGTTGAACAAAGGGAGTAAATCCACTAGTAAGTGTCTGGATACAGTGGGAATTCGAATTGGATCGTTAATTTCAAGTTGTTTTCATTCATCTCTAAACCAAAGACTATTGATACTTTGGGGGGGGGGCGGAGGGGGGGGGGGTCACTGGGAACATGGCACTTGCGTTAACAAGCTTTCAGTTCCCATGAGTTTCGCTCTGAAATATAAAGTTACTGTGCTCTTGACTGACAAGGGGTCCGCCACGGATTTTCGACTGAAGAAGGGGTCCGCTAGCTGAAAAGGTTGGGAAGCCCTGTTCTAAGATAAGTCGTAGTGTCAGTATTGCCTCACGTGTTCCAAAATTTCTGCGGATACCAAACTGATCACCCCCGAGGTCAGCTTCTACCAGTTTTTCCATTCGTCTGTAAAGAATTTGTGTTAATATTTTGCAGCCGTGACTTATTAAAACTGGTAGTTCGCTAATTTTCAGACCTGTCAACATCTGCTTTCTTTGGGACTGGAATTATTACATTCTCCTTGGTGTCTGATACATCTTGCTCACCAGATAGAAGAGTTTTGTCATGGCTGGCTCTCCCAATACTATCAGTAGCTCTAACGGAATGTTGTCTACTCCCGGGGCCTTGTTTAGACTTAGGTCTATCAATGCTCTGTCAAACTCTTCACACAATATCGTATCTCCCATTTCATCTTCATCTACGTCCTCTTCCATTTCTATGAGATTGCCCTCAAGTACATCGTCCTTGTGTGAACCCTCTATATACTGCTTCGATCTTTCGGCTTTCCCCTCTTTGCTTAACACTGGTTTTCCACCTCAGCTCTTGATATTCATACACGTGGTTCTCTTTTCTCCAAAGGTCTCTTTAATTTTCCTGTAGGCAGTATCTATATTACATCCGTACATTTGTCCTCTAGCCATCCTTGCTTAGCCATTTTGCACTTCCTGTCGGTCTCATTTTTGAAATGTTTGTACTCCTTTTTGCCTGTTTCATTTCTTGAATCTTTATATTTTCTCCTTTCATCAATTAAATTCAATATCTCTTTTGTAACCCAAGGATTATGATTTCGTTCATTGTCAGACACTGTGGCGTGGTCACTTTGCAGGCTCTGCCACTGTGTTAACCGCGAGACGTGTATTCAGCTTTCTGTCCAGTGACAGTCGTGATACGGTGATAATACGACAAACCCGAGGCTGAGTTTAGTTAGCTCTACCCATTTCGGTTATTTTTTTCAGGGCTTAAAGTTTTCAGGGGTAAATGATATTACAGAAGAGCTACATACGGTCCTGACAGTGGCCTGTCTCAGCTCCCTTTCACATAAACGTCATTTATTATACTTCATTTACTCTGGAATGATCCCAGCAGCTTAGTTTTCTGCTATCTTTTATCAGACTTCCATCCTGTGTTTCGAGAAAGCATTCGTGGGGATCAATTTGTTTTAATTGCATCTCTAATCTGGAACCTCTTTCATTTTCGTAATCTACATTGTGAATAAGCCCTGTAAGTGTGGATAATTGAGTGTGTGTATCTACTGGTAGAAATCTACATCTACATCTACATTGATACCCCGCAAGCCACCCAACGGTGTGTGGCGGAGGGCACTTTACGTGCCACTGTCATTACCTCCCTTTCCTGTTCCAGTCGTGTATGGTTCGCGGGAAGAACGACTGTCTGAAAGCCTCCGTGCGCGCTCTAATCTCTCTAATTTTACATTCGTGATCTCCTCGGGAGGTATAAGTAGGGGGAAGCAATATATTCGATACCTCATCCAGAAACGCACCCTCTCGAAACCTGGACAGCAAGCTACACCGCGATGCAGAGCGCCTCTCTTGCAGAGTCTGCCACTTGAGTTTATTAAACATCTCCGTAACGCTATCACGGTTACCAAATAACCCGGTGACGAAACGCGCCGCTCTTCTTTGGATCTTCTCTATCTCCTCCGTCAACCCGACCTGGTACGGATCCCACACTGATGAGCAACACTCAAGTACAGGTCGAATGAGTGTTTTGTAAGCCACCTCCTTTGTTGATGGACTACATTTTCTAAGCACTCTCCCAATGAATCTCAACGTGGTACCCGCCTTACCAACAATTAATTTTATATGATCATTCCACTTCAAATCGTTCCGTACGCATACTCCCAGATATTTTACAGAAGTAACTGCTACCAGTGTTTGTTCCGCTATCATATAATCATACAATAAAGGATCCTTCTTTCTATGTATTCGCAATACATTACATTTGTCTATGTTAAGGGTCAGTTGCCACTCCCTGCACCAAGTGCCTATCCGCTGCAGATCTTCCTGTATTTCGCTACAATTTTCTAATGCAGCAACTTCTCTGTATACTACAGCATCATCCGCGAAAAGCCGCATGGAACTTCCGACACTATCTACTAAGTCATTTATATATATTGTGAAAAGCAATGGTCCCATAACACTCCCCTGTGGCACGCCAGAGGTTACTTTAACGTCTGTAGACGTCTCTCCATTGATAACAACATGCTGTGTTCTGTTTGCTAAAAACTCTTCAATCCAGCCACACAGCTGGTCTGATATTCCGTAGGCTCTTACTTTGTTTATCAGGCGACAGTGCGGAACTGCATCGAACGCCTTTCGGAAGTCAAGAAAAATAGCATCTACCTGGGAGCCTGTATCTAATATTTTCTGGGTCTCATGAACAAATAAGGCGAGTTGGGTCTCACACGATCGCTGTTTCCGGAATCCATGTTGATTCCTACATAGTAGATTCTGGGTTTCCAGAAATGACATGATACGCGAGCAAAAAACATGTTCTAAAATTCTACAAGAGATCGACGTAAGAGATATAGGTCTATAGTTTCTTTTTTTCTGTGTAAGGTCAGTGAAATTTTCCAGTGAGTCCCCGTTCATGCACGTGCTGCTACTAGGCGTGCTGCAGAGCAACGGTCATCCCACCTTTCTGTAACGCCTTTATGTTTTCCAAGCACCCACCGGCTGTTGTAGCAGTTTTGACATTGGCCCAGCACACTTCCATCCAGTTAAAAAGGGAGGCGGAGCCCGGGGGCTGACGGCTGGCTGCTGGAGGATTTTCTAGACACTCGTGCTGGACTGAGGACGCCTCCTTGAGTATATCGTGCTCCTCCGAGCTTGCTTATCGTAAGTTTCAGTTAGATTGGTAGCATGCAGTTAAATTTTCGTTTTTTCAATGTAGGTAATTAATGCATTTGCTGTAATTAACAGTCAAACGGTTTGTTCCAGAGACAGTACTTTTTTATGCCAAAGTCTTTCCCAGTTTATTGTGGACCATTGGTGTTCATGCTTTGTCCAAGATCTGATACTGAACCTGTGCCTTCAGCGCGATTGTTATCTGAATTAAGAACTTTCTTCCATGGTTACTAGTTGATTTACACATACCTGCATCTTGGAAACCGATTATTTGAATAAATTTCTCTTGTACGGACTTATAAATGTGTAAAGTTCTCAAGTAGAGTAGTTTATTGATTACCTACAGTGAATTACCTGTTTAACCTTTTTTATTTAAATGAGTGTGTCTGTACTTAAATTGCTGAATGTCTGAAAAGATGAAACTTCTACGTTATTTGATTCTGAAAAAGCTGCGTAAAACTGAATGTACTGAGCCTACTTTCTCTTTACTTTTTTTATCATGTCAACACTGACCCACGATATTCTAACGCAACGCAATCTGAATGCTCAAAAAAAAAAAAAAAAAAAAAAAAAAAAAAAAAAAAATTACAGCCTGACTTCAAATAATTAATAAAAAAGAATGGCACTGAATAAAAAGCAATCCTTACAATAACCTATACATTTCATTAAGCACTTACCTCACAAAAGTCTTCATTACGCGAACTACTGCAATACAGTGAGCGTCAATACCGCCAGCTAAATAAAAGATTCTAACTACTAAAGCCACTAACTACTAATAGGCATGTGGTTAGCAAAGGAAAGATTTTGTTGCAAACCAAATAATGTATTTTATACCTTAATAACGTGACATCCAGTTCAAACACGAATATAAATCATCATTGACATCGAATACAGAGATAAATAATCATGAATAATTTTCAATCTCCAAGTCGGATACTCCCAGATCGTTAGCCTATGCTAACACTTCAGACCTCTGCCCTCCATCAATGCTAACTTCTCACATCCATCACTGCTGGCCGTTCACCTCCAACTGCCCAACAGTACTTCCATCACTGCTGGCGACTGACTTCCAACAACGAGCCCAACGAGCCACAGAGTCTCTTACAAAGAAAGCGCAGTCAGAGATCCAATGCAAAGCGCTACCCAGCGCTGCCAACACAGAAGCAGCCCACTTACACTGTGAGTGTCGAACTTGAAAGATTTTATAACATTTTTTTATGGCTTGAGTCAGAAACCAATGTCGACCCGAAATAGGCCAATATAACTGCTTCGCTTTCAACTCCCAGAACAGAATGAATATCCACATACTGGGGAACATTTCTATAGGTTGTGATTTATTGGAATTATTGAGCTTTTATCCAATATTGTGGTATTGGATTTCTGACCTATGAAACCCTCCCTGTGATAAAAGTGCGTGCTAATACGAATACGCTGTGTAATTCCTCCTGTGGTTTCCTACCCCGTGGATGATCGTGTGCCGTGAGACTCAAGGTTATCTGCTCCCCATTTCTTCGTATGAGGTTCACGTACTGATGTTGAACACAAAATTTTGTTGGTATTAATCCCCCATACATTTAAGCAGCAATGTGGGTTAAATGTTTCTCTTGAAGCATAGTGTGTGCTGTGAGAATGAAGGGCTTCATTTGGTTATGAATGACCATTTTACGAAATACATATCACACTTGCTCACAGCCCCTGTCGTTGTCGCCGTTTCCCTGCACTCACTGCAAAATAATTAATAAGAAAAAACATTCTGCTGGAAAATTCTTGGCAAAAACGTAAGGAAGTATCATCATTGTATCGTTGTTTCTACGTCTTTACATTAACTCTGTTGTACCTTTTAATTAATCAACAGAGACACAAAATAAACTGTAGTAGCACTTCACATGACATTGGACATATAGTGGGATTGTGAATAAAACGCCATTTCCCTTCAAATTCTAACAGTTATAAATCTGTTTACGGATCAATGGTAAGTGACAAGAGAGCTGTCCTGAGGAATAATTACAGAATAAAATTCAGAATATATAGATCAGTTTCAGATTCAAAATTTTCGGACTTCTTTGAGACTGTAATGATTTTTACGCCGTGTTCTATGCGAATAAGCGGTAAATCGGACCGCATTATATCAGGCCTTAACTGAACGTTAAAAAGGAGAGAGTGCTCCATATTGTCCTGTACAAATTAGCAGTTGTGAATAATAGTGTTATACCAGACGTTACGTAGTCTTTAATGCTGTCGACGACACTGCAGTAGCCTAAGCTTATTCAGTAGGTACTTCTGCTCTGTGCCCAAGGTGGCAGATCAAAACGACAGCCAGTGGTCACAAACATATCACAGGTTGGAACACCTGCGGAGATTCTAGACCAAGGACAATAAACAAAAGAAAATATCAATAGGCTGGAGACCAACCTGGAAACCGTGCTTATTTGCGAGAATTGATATTATTCTGTGCAACTCATGCAAAATTTATGGATAAAATATTAATAATATCACCGTTGGCGAACATTACTTACCAAACACACTGACATCAATATGAGCTTGACAATCAGCAGTTAACGATGGAGTTTTTTACTGTGTATGAATTCTGTTCTGTTAGACAATTAAACGCGCCATGGTCACAGTTGTAGGTTGTCTATGTAACGGTTTTCATGTCCAAAAAAGAATTGTTTTTCAATATTTCGTATAATTATTTACGAAATTTAAAAACTTAAATTGATGTCTTAACATTACCACTAAAAGGCACAATCTCACGTCCAGAGTTTAACATAGTAATACGATATGAAAGGAACAATGCATAGCATACGTCACAAGGCAGCGTAACTCATGGCGCGCAAATTACACAGAATACGAGTATATAAACCCAGTATTTGACAATGGGAGGCCTGTTCGACCTTCAACAAACTTTTCACTTAACTTTTTCTCGCTGTTACCCCCCCCCCCCTCCCCTCCTCCCTCACACACACACAATGTAATGAAAGGATATAAGTTCATCGCTAACCACATTTACCTTCTGATGCAATAAAATTTCACCATCAAGAGTAACTTTTTAATTTATTACTTCGTTACTACTATTTGCAAAAAAATTTTGCAGACAGTATCCGCTTATCCTAGTGAATTCACCTGCAAAACGACGCCATTGTACGATAAACTGTTCAAGAAGTAAGACGTTTTATAAATGAGAGTTCGGTTCCCTAAAGAACCGGACTTGGTCGACTGCCGGTATCAATACATATCTTCTCATCATTCTGTCGACTATGGTGTAAAAATTCACACCGACTGGCGTATTTATAAAAGAAGGGAAACAAAGCGATTTTCAGAAGTAATATTAATAACAAAATCGTGAACAATGTACGAGACATACAATACAATTAACAATAGCATGCCGGTTAATTGTTATACTTCTGAATACTAGAAAGCGCCGAAGCAGAGACTCGTGAACCACCCCAGTAGACACAAATGAAGCAGGCGCGTCCAGCGCACACACAGCTGAATAGGGGGTGTGGACACAGGCAAATGAATAACAACAGCCCTGTTTGCATAATTGAAAACTGAAATAACGTTTAAAATGTTATTCTGGGCTTAGGCCACCCAGTACCGGATCAATACCGACCTGCTGGAGAATTCAAGCTGCCTGAACGCGCTGCTGGAAAACAACACACTGCTCGTGCCAAACTCCCTCCCTCCCTCCTTCCATGGACTCTGTCCTTTCTTTTGCGATCCGACAAGTGTTTCGATTTTTTGTTGCCAACTTACTGACATCACTACAAATGAATTTAATTACTTTTACTCCTGTTCACACAGCAACAGTTGCAAACTACTATTGTGTTAAGTCTATGCAGTTGGAATTGCAAGTGGATACCATTGGATTCAGCTCCAAATACTGCTACATTCACTGTGATCTTCCTTTTCTTCTATAATTTACAGAAGCTTAAACGTCACAGCGATGGTGATGGCCATTTTTTGGTCGTTTTGTTGTTAGCAAAAGGACTGAGACGTACACTTTGTGATCAAAAGTATCTGGACACCTGGCTGGAAATGACTTACAAGTTCGTGGCGCCCTCCCTCGGTAATGCTGGAATTCAATGCGGTGTTGGCCCACCCTGAGCCTTTATGACAGCTTCCACACTCGCAGGCATGCGTTCAGTCAGGTGCTGAAAGGTTTCTTGGGGAATGGCAGCCCGTTCTTCACGGAATGCTGCACTGATGAGTGGTATAGATGTCGGTCGGTGAGGCCTGGCACGAAGTCGGCGTTCCAAAACATCCCAGAGGTGTTCTATAGGATTCAGGTCAGGACTCTGTGCAGGCCAATCCATTACATGAATGGTATTGTCGTGTAAGCACTGCGCCACAGGCCGTGCATTATGAACAGGTGGATGATCGTGTCGAAAGATGCAATCGCCATCCCCGAATTGTTCTTCAACAGTGGGAAGCAAGGAGGAGCTTAAAACACCAGTGTAGGCCTGTGCTGTTACAGTCCCACGCAAAAGAACAAGGGATGCAAGCCCCCTCCATGAAAAAGATGACCACGCCATAACACCACCGCCTCCGAATTTCACTATTGGCACTACGCACGCTGGCAGATGACGTTCACCGGGCATTCGCCATACCTACCCCCTGCCATAGGATCGCCATATTGTGAACCGTGATTCGCCAGTCCACACAACGTTTTTCCACTGTTCAATCGTCCAATGTTTACGCTCCTTATACCAAGCAAGGCGTCGTTTGGTGTTTACCGGCGTGATGTGTGGCTTATGAGCAGCCGCTCGACCATGAATTCCAAGTTTTCTCACCTGCCGCCTAACTGTCATAGTACTTGCGGTGGATCCTGATGCAGTTTGTAATTCCTGTGTGATGGCCTGGATAGATGTCTGCCTATTACACATTACAACCCTCTTCAACTGTAGGTGGTTTCTGTCAGCCAACAGACGAGGTCGGCCTGTACGCTTTTGTGCTGTACGTGTCCCTTCACATTTCCACTTCACTATCAGATCAGAAACAGTGGACCTACGGATGTTTAGGAGTGTGGTGGACCTAGGAAAGTTAAGAGTGTGGAAATCTCATGTACAGACACGTGACAACCAATCACGTGAATACGTTTGAAGTCCATGAGTCGGCAGAGCGCCCCATTCTTCTTTCTCACGATGTCTAATGACTACTGAGGTCGCTCAAAATGGTTCAAATGGTTCTGAGCACTATGGGACTCAACTGTTGAGGTCATTAGTCCCCTAGAACTTAGAACTAGTTAAACCTAACTAACCTAAGGACATCACAAACATCCATGCCCGAGGCAGGATTCGAACTTGCGACCGTAGCGGTCTTGCGGTTCCAGACTGCAGCGCCTTTAACCGCACGGCCACTTCGGCCGGCACTGAGGTCGCTGATATGGGGTACCTGGCAGTAGGTTCAAATGGTTCAAATGGCTCTGAGCACTATGGGACTTAACATCTATGGTCATCAGTCCCCTACAACTTAGAACTACTTAAACCTAACTAACCCAAGGACATCACAAAACACCCAATCATCACGAGGCAGAGAAAATCCCTGACCCCGCCGGGAATCGAACCCGGGAACCCGGGTGTGGGAAGCGAGAACGCTACCGCACGACCACGAGCTGCGGACACCAGTAGGTGGCAGCCCAATGCACCTAATATGAAAAACGTATGTTTTTAGAGGTGTCTGGATACTTTTGATCACATAGTGTGAGGGATTGCGGGGCACTCTCACTTCTGATTCGGTGTTATGCCGCTCCATGTTCTTAGGGAATATGACCTTTATTGCAATTTGACTTCACACATCATGATGGAACTAGGGAAGGAATAACAGTAAGCTTTACCTGCACTCAAAGGAATAGGGTGCCGATTTAAACGACTGCAGTAAAAGAGCACGGCGACGGTGGGCCGAGGGAAGCGCGTTTTTTCTGCAGAACCTGTGTGGAAACATTTCCGGATGTCCAAGTACCGCGGTCTCATTGTGCAGACACATTGGTTGGCGCCGGTCGGCAGTCAGCTGCATGCAGGTAGGCTGACCAGCGCTGAGAAGTCGCCGTTGCAACGGCCAGCGCATTGTAGACCGGCAATAAAGCAGAGCATGAGCCCTTGTTAGGCAGGAAGCAGATATAAACAACTGTGAGCGTTCTGAGAATTTCCGTGGGACAGGTCACTGGCGCCCAGACGTGTCTCATTTCCTAATCTAATTCCCTCAGCATCACCCGACTTAATTCGACTACATTCCATTATCCTCGTTTTGCTTTTGTTGACGTTCATCTTATATCCTCCTTTCAAAACATTGTCCATTCCGTTCAACTGCTCTTCCAACTCCTTTGCTGTCTCTGACAGAATTACAATGTCATCGGCGAACCTCAAAGTTTTTATTTCTTCTCCATGGATTTTAATACCTACTCGTAATTTTTCTTTTGTTTCCTTTACTGCTTGCTCAATATACAGATTGAATAACATCGGGGATAGGCTACAACCCTGTCTCACTCCCTTCCCAACCGCTGCTTCCCTTTCATGCCCCTCGACTCTTATAACTGCCTTTCGCTCCCTGTATTTTACCCCTGCCACCTTCAGAATTTGAAAGAGAGTATTCCAGTCAACATTGTCAAAAGCTTTCTCTAAGTCCACAACTGCTAGAAATGTAGGTTTGCCTTTCCTTAATCTATTTTCTAAGATAACTCGTAGGGTCAGTATTGCCTCACGTGTTCCAATATTTCTGCGGAATCCAAACTGATCTTCGCCGAGGTCGGCTTCTACAAGTTTTTTCCATTCGTCTGTAAAGAATTCGTGTTAGTATTTCGCAGCTGTGACTTATTAAACTGATAGTTCAGTAATTTTCACATCTGTCAACACCTGCTTTCTTTGGGATTGGAATTATTGTATTCTTCTTGAAGTCTGATGGTATTTCGCACGTCTCATACATCTTGCTCACCAGATGGTAGAGTTTTGTCAGGACTGGCTCTCCCAAGGCCTTGTTTCGACTCAGGTCTTTCAGTACTCTGTCAAACTCTTCACGCAGTATCGTATCTCCCATTTCATCTTCATCTACATCCTCTTCCATTTCCATAATATTAGCCTCAGGTACATCGCCCTTGTATAGACCCTCTATATACTCCTTCCACCTTTCTGCTTTCCCTTCTTTGCTTAGAACTGGGTTTCCATCTGAGCTCTTTTCTCCAAAGGTCTCTTTAATTTTCCTGTAGGCAGTATCTATCTTACCCCTAGTGAGATAAGCCTCTACATCCTTATGTTTGTCCTCTAGCCATCCCTGCTTAGCCATTTTGCACTTCCTGTCGATCTCATTTTAGAGACGTTTGTATTCCCTTTTGCCTGCTTCATTTACTGCGTTTTTATATTTTCTCCTCTCATCAATTAAATTCAATATTTCTTCTGTTACCCAAGGATTTCTACTAGCCCTCGTCTTTTTACCTACTTCATCCTCAGTTACCTTCACTACTTCATCCCTCAGAGCTACCCATTCTTCTTCTACTGTATTTCTTTCCCCCATTCCTGTCAATTGTTCCCTTATGCTCTCCCTGAAATTCTGTACAACCTCTGGTTCTTTCAGTTTATCTAGGTCCCATCTCCTTAAATTCCCACCTTGTACTACTGTAGTAGGCATGGGCTTCGTGTCTATCTTGGCCACAATAATGCGTTCACTATGCTGTTGGTAGTAGCTTACCCGCACTCCTATTTTTTTATTCATCATTAAACCTACTCCTACATTACCCCTATTTGATTTTGTATTTATAACCCTGCATTCACCTGACCAAAAGTCTTGTTCCTTCTGCCTCCGGACTCTGTTACAAAACATACTTGTGAAAGCACGGGGCTTTTAGCGAGTTGCCAGTCTTTGGAAACTCTGAAATGGACGCAACAGGGGAGATAACAAGCTTTCTGTGGAGGGGTGTGGTTCCATCCTGGTCGTGTTGTTAGCAAAAGACATGACGTAAAGGCGCGGGAAAGAGTCCACGAATCTGAATCGTTTTTTTTCCTTTTCTCCCAACTAACTTTAAAGTCTCTGATTGGTCAAATCGGTCTTTGCGGAGCAAGGGGCGTTCTCTGAGCTTCGAATGCCGACCTCCAGCTCGTGATTGGCTTGTGCTAAAGTGGGGGAAGTCTAAGATGCAAATGGGCTTTTGCTACCGGACTGAGGAGGAAAGCGGACAGAAAGAGAAGATCACTCTTGTACTGGCACTTCGCTAGTAAAGAACTGCAGGTCTCCACCTAAAGGGTGAGACTTGTGTCCTTTGCTAGTGTGCCACTTAGAGCCTGTGCCAGTCACCTTCCGAGCCGTCAGAAGTACTGATTCTAGCATCACGCACACAACGAGTGATGCGTGGGTGTACTCATTTGTCTTGAGTCGGCCGTCTAAACATTTGACAAATTCCATCATGCGCAGTCGTGGCACAGAGCCAAGTTGGTTTGGCAGACCAGCAAACGGGTCCACCTGCATACTGGAATCCAACGGGAATTCAGAGACTCATAGGAAAGTACCGAATTACCCGAAAGCGAGACCGCATACTTGCATTTTTCGGGCGCGCCATTAATAACAGATTGCGGCCGTCCGTGACTCCAGTCGCCGAACGCATCGTGGTGTGCCGCCCTGACCAGCAGCAGGGTAAAGTATTCGCTGCTACGGCGTAGGGCTCCAATGTATGTTTCTCAGCACCCTGTTCTTTCGAACCATATTTTTCTTTTTTCAATACTAGAGTATAGATGCTTGATAGTGGCGTAGTTTTTGTGCCATAATCCGGATTCACGTGTATGAAGTCAGATAAAGCTATTAGTGTTCCGGTTAGTGTCTTGTGTCGATCCCCAGCTGATCACTTTGTCCACCATACAGTCCATGTTAGTGAAAGCGTTTGTCAAATAAAAATGTTTGTGTGACGTTTCTTTAGTCATTTTCGTTGTCTTGTGATGTTAAGGATGAACAAATCTATTGTGATTTAGATCACAACCTCTCCCTGTGTTCTGATGAACATTACCATGCCATTTTTATTAAAGTCCAGATTCTAAAGGAGAGTAGCAAGTTTACAAGTGTATCAAGGGTGCTAAAATCAAACAAATCATTGTGGCTAATGCATTCGTGAACTTTAGGTACAGTTGTACATAATGTCATACAGTGCAATTGGTTAGTGATATACCATGGAAAGAATATGCCTTCACTATTGAAGATTTGTGCCATTCTATTGTGGTACAAACTTTCGTTAGTGACGACGTATCCTTGACGTTGGAACCCAGCATTTGTGAGCGTTATGTCATTCTATCACTACCGATTTCTTCAGCATTACCTACATAGATGCATGTTCCATTTTCGAGATTACTTCAACAGATCTGCAGGCATTATTGTAGGACAGTCAATGGTGCTCGACTGTATCCTTTCCTCTGGTGACCTTACTTGGAACGGAGAACCCTCTACGTTTGTTCGGAAGTAATGGCAGGAAACTGACTGGATAGCAGGCTGAGTGACTGGAACGACGAAAACTCCCACGCACCTATCCGCTGTTGAACCCAGGACTGGGCGCTAGTGCTGTTCCGCTACATCGCCACAGCAACTGCTGACTGCCGCATACTAGACATGAAGTACTTCCCAGCTCCAACTGTTTCCGTTCCACCACAGCAAGTGGAAGTTTTCATCGAAACGTAATATTATTTGCCATAACTGAAGAGAGGGGGCGGGAGGGGGGGGGGGCAGGGCCATTGTGGTTGAGACTTGGGACTCTCTTTTCGCAGACTGGGGTTCAAATTCGTGTCCAAGAATACAAATTTAATATCCTCGTGATTTCTCTCAATCGGCTCTAGCAAAAACCGGAATGGTCGCTTTGAAAAAGACATGGCCGACTTTCTTTCTCATTCTTTCCCAATCCTATTTCGTGATTCGTTCCTAGAGATCTCGTCGCCGACGCGACGCTAATTTCCGCCTTCCTGCCTTCCTTTCTTCACAGCTGTTATTGTTCTTGTGGTGGTGGACGTGATCTTCACTGCGAGGACTACTTGGATGCATGTTTTCACGCTAGTCCACCCTGTGCAAGCCTCTTCATCTCTCCATAGCAACTGAACCTATATCCATTTGAAACTGCTTCCTGTAATTCGAACCTTCGTCTCATTCCGCAACTCTTAGTGCCCAGAAGTCCTTCCTTTAGCAAATTAACTATTCCTTGATGCCTTAGGGTGTCTCCCAACAATCTATCAGTGCGTTTAAATTCTGCCATAAATCTCTTTTCTCGCCAATTTGATTCAGTCCCTCCCCATTAGTTATTCTATCTTTCCACCTAATATCCAGCATTCTGCCGTAAAACCGTATTTAAAAAGGTTCTGTCACCTTCTTCCCTGTACTCTTTATCGAACCCGTGACCCTTCCATGTAATGATACACTGTAAACGATTACAATGTAAAAGGTGGTTACAGCATTAGGAGTAGCAGTTTTGTGTGCGATATCGGCCACAGATAACACTTCTCCTGAGAACGTATATGAAGGAGGCTCTGATTTCCAAATCTGACCAAAGAAAATATCATTCAGCCACAGGTGATAGCTACCCACAAAGTGGAACGTCGTGCTTTCAGTTTCGAATTGTAAATTTTCACAACGCGCTTTGTTTGACTATTATGGCACCGTTATTTCACTATGCTTAAACTTAGGAAAGAAATAACTCTTTCTTTACTCGTTTTTCATTTTTAATTGCTAAAAATAAATTTTGTGATCTGTCCCTGTGGTACAGGGATAGCGTCTTGGATTACTAATCAAACGTCCTCGGTCCCGGGATCGAAGCCCACCACCGTTTAAATATTCAATACGAATCATCAGCAACGGCGGCAGAAGACTTCCGACATAAGAAGTCACCCTGATTCTGCCAACGGCCTTGTCAAGGAGGGTGGAGGAGCGGACAGAGGTTCGGGGTACTCTCCTCCCCTTGAAGTGTGAAATTGCCCCTAAAGGCAGAAAAATCAGTAGTGATCGACGGCATGAGCATGAAGAAGGCAATGGAAACTACTAGACAGCTAGCTCTTTATTCCCATGAAGTAATGAGTACTGTCAACAAAGGATCTCAGATCGGTTCCATATTCCTAGATTTCCAGAAGGCTTTTGATACCGTTCCTCACAAGCGACTATTAATCAAATTGCGTGCATATGGAGTATCGTCTCTGTTGCGTGACTGGATTCGTGATTTCCTCTCAGAGAGGTCATAGTTCGTAGTGATAGGCGGTAAATCATCCAGCAGAACAGAAGTGATATCTGGCGTTCCGCAAGGTAGTGTCATAGGCCCTCTGCTGTTCCTGATTTAGGTGATAATCTGAGCAGCCCCATTAGATTGTTTGCAGATGACGCTGTAATTTACCGCCTAGTAAAATCATCAGATGATCAATTCCAATTACAAAATGATCTAGAGAGAATTTCTGTATGGTGCGAAAAGTGGCAATTGGCACTAAACAAAGAAAAGTGCGAGGTCATCCGCATGGGTACTAAAAGAAATCCGATAAATTTTGGGTATACGATAAATCACACAAATTTAAGGGCTGTCAATTCGACTAAATCCTAGGAATTACAATCACGAGCAACTTAAATTGGAAAGACCACATAGATAATATTGTGGGGAACGCGAAACAAAGACTGCGCTTTGTTGGCAGAACACTAAGAAGATGCGACAAACCCACTAAATAGACAGCCTACATTACCCTTGTCTGTCCTCTGCTGGAATATTGCTGCGCGGTGTGGGATCCTTACCATGTAGGATTGACGGAGGACATCGAAGAAGCACAAAGAACGGCAGCTCGTTTCGTGTCATCGCGCAATAGGGGTGTGTGTGTCACTGATATGATACGCGAGTTGGGGTGGCAGTGACTGAAAAAAAGGCGGTTTTCTTTGCGGCGAGATCTATTTACGAAATGTCAATCACCAACTTTCTCTTACGAATGCGTAAATATTTTGTTGACAGCGACCTACGTAGGGTGAAATGATCATCATAATAAAATAAGAGAAATCAGAGCTTGAACGGAAATATTTAGGTGTTCCCTTTTTCCCACTCGTCATTCGAGATAGAATGGTAGAGAAGTAGTACGAAAATGGTTCGATGAACCCTCTGTCAGGCACTTAAGTGTGAATTGCAGAGTAACCATGTAGATGCAGATGTAGATAAAAGGGACATAATATGTATCCACGGGCCATGTGACCTGTAATTGATAAAGTGTCATTATAGTCTCCCCATTTGGATATCCGGAAAGGGACTGCCAAGGCGGTGGTGACCATGAGAAAAAAGACTGAATAACCAACAAAAGTCTAATTTTGAGCGTGATAAAGAAAGCTGAAAATCTGGAAAGGGAAATGCTGAGGCTCAATCTAGATGTAGTGAGGGCCAGTGAAATGAAATGAAAAGAAGAGAAGGATTTCTGGTCAGATGAGTGCAGGGCAATATCAACAGCAGCAGAAAATGGTAAAACAGAAGTAGGATTTGTTATGAATAGGAAGGTAGGGCAGAGAATGAGTTACTGTGAACAGTTCACTGAGAGGATCCTTCTCATCAGAGTCGACGGCAAACCAACACCGACAACAATAGTTCAGGTATATATGTCGACATCACAAGTCGATATTGAAAGGGCAATTCAGTACGTAAAGGGAGCTGAAAATCTAATAGTCATGAGCGACTGAAATGCGGTTGTAGTAGAAGGACTAGAAGAGGGGATTACGGTAGAATATGGGCTTGGTACTAGGAAAGAAAGAGGAGAAAGACTAAATGAGTTCTGCAATAAACTTCGCCTTGTAACAGCGTATACTCTGTTCAAAGATCACTAGAGGAGGAGGTATACTTCGAAAAGGCTGGGAGACACAGGTAGATTTCAGTTAGATTAGATCATGTCCAGGCAGAGTTTCCGAAATCAGGTGTTGCACTGTAAGGTATTCCAAGGAGCAAATATGGACTCAGATCACAATTTAGTGACGATGAAGTGTAGGCTGAAGTTTAAGAAACTAGTCAGGAAAAATTAATCTGCAAAGAAGTGGAATACGGATGTACTGAGGAATGACCTTGAAGTTGTCTGAGGCTTTAGATACTGCGATAAGGAATAGCACAGTAGGCACCTCAGTGGAGAAGTGATGTACGTCTCTAAAAAGGCCAGTCACAGAAGTTGGAAAGCTAAGCATAGGTACAAAGAAGATAACTGAGAAGAAACCGTGGGTAACACAAGAAATACTTCAGTTGATCGACAAAAGCAGAAAGTAGAAATATCTCCAAGGAAATTCAGGAATACAGATATACAAGTTACTTAGGAATTAAATAAATAGGAAGTGCAGGGAAGATAAGGTCAAATGGCTACAGGAAGAATTTAAAGAAATAGAAAAGGTAATGATTGTCGGGAAAGCTGATTCAGCATAAAAAGAACCTTCGGTGAAATTAAGAGCAATGGTGTTATCATTAAGAGTGCAATGATAATTTCAGTGTTAAATGCAGAGCAGAGAGCAGATATGTGGAAAGTTTACATTGGAGGGGGAAGACTTGTCTGATGCCGTGGTAGGGCGGTAGGGCGGTAGGAGAAGAAAAAGGAGTCGATGTAGAACAAATAGAGGATCCAGCGATAGCTGCGAATTCAAAAGAGGTTCGGAAGACTTACGGTCGAATAAAGAAAAAGGGATCGATAACATCCCATCATAATTTCTAGCAGCACTTGGGGGAAGTAGCATCAAAACGATTATTCACGTTGATGTGTAGGACTTATGAGTCAGGCGGCATCTGATTTTCGTGAAAACATCATCCACACAACTCGGAAGATTGCAAGAGCCGAAAAGTGGGAGGATTATCGCCAATCAGCTCAACAGCTGAAGTTGCTGATAAGAAAAATATACAGAAAAATGGAAAGGAAAATTGAGGATTTGTTAGGTGATGATCAGTTTGGCTTTAGGAAAGGTAAAGGAACCAAAGAGGCAACTCTCACGTTGCGATTGATAATGGAAGCAAAACTGAAGAAAAATGAAGACACATTGATAGGATTTGTCGACCTGAAAAAAGCAGTCGGCAATGTAAAATAGGGGTAAACTATAGGGAGAGACGGGTAATATACAATACGTACAAGAACTAAGAGGGAACAATAAGAGTGGGAGACAGAGAACGAAGTGCTTGGATTGAAAAAAAAAAAATGGTTCAAATGGTTCAAAAATGGTTCAAATGGCTCTGAGCACTATGGGACTTAACATCTGAGGTCATCAGTCCCCTATAACTTAGAACTACTTAAACCTAACTAACCTAAGGACATCACACAACACCCAGTCATCACGAGGCAGAGAAAATCCCTTACCCCGCCGGGAATCGAATCCGGGAACCCGGGCGTGGGAAGCGAGAACGCTACCGCACAACCATTGGATTGAAAAGGGTGTAACCCAAGGATGTGGTCTTTCGCCCCTACTGTTCAGTCGACACATCGAAGAAGCAACGACGGAAATAAAAGAAATGTTCGAGAGTGGAATTAAAGTTCAAGGTGAGAGGATATCAATGATAAGATTCGCTGACGACATTGCTTTCCCTAGTGAAAGAGAAGATTGGTTGGTTGGTTGGTTGGGATTAAAGGGACCAGACTGCTACGGTCATCGGTCCTAAAAGAGAAGAAGAGTTACAGAATTTGCTGAGTGGAATGGTCTAATGGGTACAGAATGTGTATTGAGAATAAATCGTTGAAATACGAAAGTAATTAGAAGTAGCAGAAATGAGAACAGCGAGAAACTTAACGTGGGGAATGGTGTCCACGAAGAAGATGAAGTTAAGGAATTCTGCTTCCTAATCAGCGAAATAACCAGTGACGGTCGGAGCAAAGAGAACATCAAAAGCGGTGGACTAGCCCCGGCAAAAAGGCATTCCTGGCCAAGAGAAGTCTGCTAGTATCAGGCATAGGCCTTCGTTTGAGAAGAAATTTCTGAGGCTATACGTCTGGAGCCCAGATGGTGTGGTAGTGAAACACAGACTGTGGAAAAACCGATATAGAAGAGAATCGAAGCACTTGAGATGTGATGTTACAGATGAATGTTGAAAATTAAGTGGGCTGGTAAAGTCAACAATGAGGAGGTTCGGCCGGCCGTAGTGGCCGAGCGGTTGTAGGAGCTACAGTCTGGAACCGCGCGACCGCTACGTCGCAGGTTCGAATCCTGCCTCGGGCATGGATGTGTGTGATGTCCTTAGGTTAGTTAGGCTTAAGTAGTTCTAAGTTCTAGGGGACTGATGACCTCAGCAGTTAAGTCCCATAGTGCTCGGATCCATTTGAACCTTTTTTTTTTTTTTTTTTTTTTTTTGAGGAGGTTCTCCGAAGAAGCCGCGAAGGAAGGAATCTGTGGAAAACACTGACAAGAAAAGGGGTAGGACGACAGGGAATCTATTATGACATCACAGAGTAACTCCATGATACTAGAGGCAGCTGCAGAGAGTAAAAACTGTAGAGGAAGTCAGAGACTGGAATACATCCAGCAAGTAGCTGAGGACGTAGGTTGCAAGTACTACTCTGAGATGAAGAGGACGGCATAGGGGAGGAATCTGTGGCAGGCTGCATAAACCAGTCAGAAGACTGATGACTCAAGAACATAAATAAATTTTGTTTAAATTACCAAGTTTCGTTAAAATTTTGTCGAAGAGTTAACTTAGTAAATTTACTGTTTATTACCAAATTTCAGCTGTTTGTTAATAAGAATACGCAGTCATGTCAATATGTTCATATTTGGTTTCCGCGAAGCAGTATAAAATTAAAACGAAATTAGTTTTTCATTGCACTTCGTGAGATCCAGCTGTTAAATGTCTATTAATGTGGCCCGGAATACTCTTGCATTGCACGTGATAAGAGTTATTTTAATAGTTTTATTTCACCTTGCATGTATGGAATGCAGTTATATGGCAAAGATTAGCTACCCTTGCCACTCAGATAAGCCGAAGTGTGTATTAGGGCCAGAGTCGAACATTTTTTATGAAACGGCCACTAAACCCGCAGGTGATTAGGGTTGTGGAAAGGGCTACATAAGGTGGCGGGCAGTTTCACATCAAAATTGTAATTTATTGTAATTTAATAACACATTTAAACCAGAATGGTATATAGCCGAACCTTTACAACTACGAGTTTCAAATCCAGTTCTTTCACGGCTGAAGGCCTCCAAACAAGAAATCTTGAAAATCAACAAGGTAAATTTCAAGTAACTGAAGATGCGCAGTTAAAATTGCAAATAAAATAATTAAAAAAATATATATATATGTATATATCATAGCTAAGCTGAAAGCCTCAAGGCAAAAGTGGATAGAACAAACATAAAGAAGGTGCAATACCAACGGCTGAAGGCCACAATTAAATTCCAAAATTTTAAAAATCCATTACCATAATCTTTTAAGGCAGAAGGCTGCAATGTTTTCGCTTAAGGGGGAATTTTAAGGATAAGGCTTTAAGCGACTGAAGGTCCAGAGTTGATTTTCCAAAAATTCAGAATACCATAATCCTTTAAGTTTTAAGTGGCTGACAGTGCACTAAATTAAAAGATAGCGACACAACAGTAACTTTCAGCAAAATATCCACTTGCCAGCATTCAAACTTACTTATACAGGCTGAAGACCCTTAATTTAGATAAAACACAACATTTTTTTTCCTTTAAAGCATTAGCTATAATAGATTACCAACAGACCATTAAACACCCATGAAAAGGACAGTTTAGACAACGGCACGCAGACGCCTCCAGGGGGAGAGGGGGGGGGGGGTCTGCCTCGTGATGACTGGGTGTTGTGTGATGTCCTTAGGTTAGTTAGGTGTAAGTAGTTCTAAGTTCTAGGGGACTGATGACCCTAGATGTTAAGTCGCATAGTGCTCAGAGCCATTTGAACCATTTTTGGGAGGGCGGGGGGGGGGCTGCCCTCAAAGCATTAACATTCACTTAGGTGAGACGGATGGTGGGCCTAACTACACTTGATCCGTCGGTAACCCAACCTAGAGACAGTCACGGACCGATTGACCAAACGACTTGCTAGCCTCTGTTGGTATATGAAAACTCAAACTGTTATGGACGTAATTATCCACAGCGAAATATGTATTAAGAAGTCAAAACTACACACCGTGCTGGACAGTGACAACAGGTGAGGAAAGGACACTGCCTGAAATTACGTTGGTGGCCAGGGCTGGTAACCGGAACACTAACGGCCACAAGGCAGAAAATTCCACTGGTGCACTTGAATTGTAGTGACCCAATGTAGTTAATACCGCAGGGACCGCCAGCAGACGCAGCCGACTGTGCCACATGGAGATGTCCTCCTCCCTGGTCCGCACCAACCGACCGACTCACACAGAATGCTGACAACATCTAAAATAGTCATCAGTGGAAAATTAGGCCAACTACACACATAACCTGAAAAAACACTTGCACGAAGACCAGAACGATACCCAACAGTAACGAAGCACACACGAAGACAAATCGGGAGTCGATGCACTCACACACAGCCGACTCATGAACGATCGTCGAGCCAAAACGCGTCGTCCAGTAGGACGACCGACCGGCGATCCACCAAGACCGTGGCCAGGCTCAAGTGATGCGTGGCGGCAATGGTCGGGCGAGTCATGTTGACAATGACCTGACTGCTCCAACCCGACTACACTAGTGCCGCATTGCAACTCCCTGATTGGCAGGTTCGGACTGCGCTCCAGACGCGTTCCAACTGAGTGGCAGCCCGAACTCGCGACCCGAAACTGCTTACAACAGACAACGACCGGGAAGTAATAGCAGTCCAGCAAGTATACTACGAGATGGGAGATACTGATTAACGCTGCTAGCGCCGCTCACGGTCAGGCAAAGCAGCAACTCACTGACAGTAGTAATTTAAATTAACGTAGTGGGGTGGAAGTACGTTAAAAACAGGGTGTAAAGTACATGATGGCGGGAACATGAGCCACGCACGGCTGAATTTATGCATTCAGAGTACACAGATTGCCTATTCAGACTGCATTCACATTTTGATATTATTTAATTCAGTGTCTGTGCAACTGTTTTTCATTGGAAATGTAAGCACATAAGGTGTACACAACAAAACAGTTATCACATGCGGTAGGCCAGATGCATGTTATTCATGAGGATTGCATACAGTGCACATAATAGTGCATGTAGATACTTTAGATGCTGAAGCTTCATATGCAGCGCAAGTAATTGTTACATACAGCCGCTAGTGAGTATAAAGTTACTTCACCAACACAGTCAGAGTGTAATGGTTTTACTGAAATGCAAAAGTAACAAAACTCTTTTTAAAATTCACACTTAGACAAGTGAATGTTATCAGGTTACCTTCCATTCGGAAAGTGGGTGCACTCAGCGACTTATAAATTACAGAGAGCAGCAATCAGTCGTCCTTTTTTAGATTTTATTACGCATACCCAGATTTCGGCTAGTAGCTAGCCATTCTCAGTTCACTATTTTCTATTCTCAGTACATGTAACTCCCTGTTGTTTGGGCGTCAGTCACAGTTCTTTGAATTTATAAGTGAACGTTAGTCTCAGCATAAAACTTACAGACGTCATCGGGAAACAATGCTTTTAGTTTTTCTCCCTGAACTATAATTACTTCACTAAAATTACTTTCTTCCGTGGTTTCTTTCACTTCTTAATTAGTGCAGAGTAACGTCGAGGACACGCTTCAGCCCTGTCTCAGTCCCTTCTGAGTCACCACGGTCCATCCGTGTCCTTCGATTCTTACAACTGCAGTCCGGATCCTGTACAAGTTGTAGACGGCCTTTAGATCCCTGTGTTTTCTGTTAGCGATAAGATACAACACTTTCACCAACATTCACTCTGTTTGTGCGTCAGCTAATTCATTCTACGCGCCACCAGTCGCTTTCCGAGAACTGGGGGACGTTAGCAGCTACACTCTGGCCGCAGCGTACTATCGCCATTGTTAGAATCCAGCCGTGACAGCCTGGCGATCGGTCCAGGCCTGTCTCTGTATTGTCGACGGAGCACGACACGTCCCAATATGTTCCTGGAAGTTGTTATCCGCCACAGGACATCAAAATTACAAACGCAGCATTAAATCGTAAATAAAAGCCAACATTCCATCTACACTACTGACCATTAAAATTGCTACACCACGACGATGACGTGCTACAAACGCGAAATTTAACCGACAGCAAGAAGATGCTGTGATATGCAAATGATTAGCTTTTCAGAGCATTCACACAAGGTTGGCGCCGGTGGCGACACCTACAACTTACTGACATGAGGAAAGTTTCCAACCGATTTCTCATACACAAACAGCAGTTGACCGGCGTCGCCTGGTGAAATGTTGTTGTGATGCCTCGTGTAAGGAGGAGAAATACGTACCATCACGTTCCCGACTTTGATAAAGGTCGGATTGTAGCGTATCGCGATTGCGGTTTATCGTATCGCGACATTGGTGCTCGCTTTAGTCGAGATCCAGTGACTGTTAGCAGAATATGGAATCGGTGGGTTCAGGAGGGTAATACGGAACGCCGTGCAGGGTCCCAACGCCCTCGTATCGCTAGCAGTCGAGATGACAGGCATCTTATCCGCATGGCTCGTGCAGCCACGTCTCGATCCCTGAGTCAACATATGGGGACGTTTGCAAGACAACAACCATCCGTACGAACAGTTCGACGACGTTTGCAGCAGCATGGACTATCAGCTCGGAGACCATGGCTGCGGTTACCCTTGACGCTGCATCACAGACAGGAGCGCCTGCGATGCTGTACTCGACGATGAACCTGGGTGCACGAATGGCAAAACGTCATTTTTTCGGGTGAATCCAGGTTCTGTTTACAGCATCATGATGGGCGCATCCGTGTTTGGCGACATCGCGGTGAACGCACATTGGTTGCGTGTATTCGTCATCGCCATACTGGCGTATCACCCGGCGTGATGGTATGGGGTGCCATTGGTTACACGTCTCGGTCACCTCTTGTTCGCATTGACGGCACTTTGAACAGTGGACGTTACATTTCAGATTTGTTACGACCCGTGGCTCTACCCTTCATTGGATGCCTGAGAAACCCTACATTTCAGCAGGATAATGCGCGACGGTATGTTGCAGGTCATTTACGGCCCTTTCTGGATACAGAAAATGTTCGACTGCGAGCACATTCTCCAGATCTCTCACCAATTGAAAATGTCTGGTCAATGGTGGGGGAGCAACTGGCTCGTCACAATACGCCAGTCACTACTCTTGATGAACTGTGGTATCGTGTTGAAGCTGCATGGGCAGCTGTACCTGTACACGCCGTCCAAGCTCTGTTTGACTCAATGCCCAGGCGTATCAAGGCCGTTATTACGGCCAGAGGTGGTTGTTCTGGTTACTGATTTCTCAGGATCTATGCACCCAAATTGCGTGAAAATGTAATCACATGTCAGTTCTGATGTAATATATTTGTCCAATTAATACCCGTTTATCATCTGTATTTCTTCTTGGTGTAGCAGTTTTAATGGCCAGTAGTGTAGTATGCCACAGTTTAGGTCCACAATGTGAGATCAGGAAGAACAGTGCCATGAAGTTGAAGGTTCGCAGACTTGAGTCATTCCTTGCTTTGTACCACTGTCGTAGTTGCCACACACCGTAGTTTCTTAATCTGTTACACATTTTCCATTGTTACGATTTACACCTAATTTTTGATACACAGTTTGTATGAGTCTGCGTGTGTTATTGATGGCATGCTGTATCTAGTGCAGAACTGTGGGTGAATTGGGTAGGCCATCGCAAGAAACATTAAAATATGACGGGCGTTCAGTAAGTAGTGCAACACTTGTTTTCTGACAGCAGGTTGGTTTTATTGACGATTCCAATACACCATATTATTCCGCACTCTTTCAGCTACAAAAATCTATTCTTCAACACAATCTCCGTTCAGTGCGACGACCTTACGCCACATTACTGGGAGGCCCACATGGTACCACTCTACTACGAGGGCAGTTCAATAAGTAATGCAACACATTTTTTTTCTGAAACAGGGGTTGTTTTATTCAGCATTGAAATACATCAGGTTATTCCCCAATCTTTTAGCTACACAACACTATTTTTCAACGTAATCTCCATTCAATGCTACGGCCTTACGCCACCTTGAAATGAGGGCCTGTATGCCTGCACGGTACCATTCCACTGGTCGATGTCGGAGCCAACGTCGTACCGCATCAATAACTTCTTCATCGTCCGCGTAGTGCCTCCCACGGATTGCGTCCTTCATTGGGCCAAACATATGGAAATCCGACGGTGCGAGATGGGGCTGTAGGGTGCATGAGGAAGAACAGTCCACTGAAGTTTTGTGAGCTCCTCTCGGGTGCGAAGACTTGTGTGAGGTCTTGCGTTGTCATGAAGAAGGAGAAGTTGGTTCAGATTTTTGTGCCTTCGAACACGCTGAAGTCGTTTCTTCAATTTCTGAAGAGTAGCACAATACACTTCAGAGTTGATCGTTTGACCATGGGGAAGGACATCGAACAGAATAACCCCTTCAGCGTCCCAGAACACTGTAACCATGACTTTACCGGCTGAGGGTATGGCTTTAAACTTTTTCTTGGTAGGGGAGTGGGTGTGGCGCCACTCCATTGATTGCCGTTTTGTTTCAGGTTCGAAGTGATGAACCCATGTTTCATCGCCTGTAACAATCTTTGACAAGAAATTTTCACCCTCAGCCACATGACGAGCAAGCAATTCCGCACAGATGGTTCTCCTTTGCTCTTTATGGTGTTCGGTTAGACAACGAGGGACCCAGCGGGAACAAACCTTTGAATATCCCAACTGGTGAACAATTGTGACAGCACTACCAACAGAGATGTCAAGTTGAGCACTGAGTTGTTTGATGGTGATCCGTCGATCATCTCGAACGAGTGTGTTCGTACGCTCCGCCATTGCAGGAGTCACAGCTGTGCACGGCCGGCCCGCACGCGGGAGATCAGACAGTCTTGCTTGACCTTGCGGCGATGATGACACACGCTTTGCCCAACGACTCACCGTGCTTTTGTCCACTGCCAGATCACCGTAGACATTCTGCAAGCGCCTATGAATATCTGAGATGCCCTGGTTTTCCGCCAAAAGAAACTCGATCATTGCCCGTTGTTTGCAAGGCACATCCGTTACAGACGCCATTTTAACAGCTCCGTACAGCGCTGCCACCTGTCGGAAGTCAATGAAACTATACGAGACGAAGCGGAAATGTTTGAAAATATTCCACAAGAAATTTCCGGTTTTTTCAACCGAAATTGGCGGAGAAAAAAAATGTGTTGCATTACTTATTGAACCTCCCAATCACCCACGTACTGCTTCCCGAGGAGTGTATCCCTGACTGAGGTCAAACAGATTGGGTGTGGGAATGTGTGTGTGCGTGTTGGGGGGGGGGGGGGGGGTTCGAGAACTGGACTGCAGGGTGGATGAGTCGATTGAAATTTTGTAAGCTCCTGTCGGGTGAGCAGACTTGCGTGAGGCCTTGCGTTGTGTCGGACAAGGAGAAGTTCGTTTGCATTTTTGTAGCGACGAACATGCTGTGGTCGTTTCTTCAATTTCCTGGGGGTAGCACAGCTGTGTGTGTCCGGCCGTCACGCGGGCAGTCGGACAGGTTCGCGCGACCTTTTTGCCATGATTGCAGAAACCTCGCCCGACGACTCACTGTGCTTTTGTTCACTGCCAGGTATCCGTAGACCTTCTGCAAGCGTCTATGAATTTCTGTGAAAAGAAACTCAGTGACAAGCCGTCTACTTAGAAAATACCTCCGTTACAGACGCCACATTGAAGGCTACGCACAACACCGCCGCCAATTGGAACTTCATACAACTGTACTGAAGGGGGAATACTCCACTATGTCTGATAACAAATTCCGCATTTTTTTCAACCAAAACTGGCTGAGAAAAAAATGTGTCGCATTACTTATTGAACGCCCCCGTATAGTACGGTTTAAGTACAGTCGCGCAAATTTAGTGTCGACAGAACAACCAATTTATACATTTTTTGCCAGTACGCTTCAGTAGAAAAAAAAGTAAACGCTCACTGACGATGACTCAGGTATGGAAAAACATGATTTATAAAAGTACAATATGAAGAGGGATCCCTTTAAAGAATTACAAGTAAGCTGTTAACAGTACCGGTTAAACGGTGGAGATCGTTTAATCTATTGCAGTTGAGGGACACGTACGTAGAACGGTGGGAATAGTTGATAGGAGAACAGTTGGAGCATTTTTCTTCGTCGTACGCTCGGGACTTTCGTGTGCAGCCGTTATCACTGGCCACTTGTCTGTCCTCTTTAAGCGACCAGAATGTGACCGGGAACGAAATATTTTTAGAATTCTCTTTCAGAATTAACTATTGGAATTTTGCCAGTCGCGGAGAAGTCCTGACTGTCAAGACTCTCAGTAATAACTCCAACTCTGCCGTCTATAATGTAATTACAAATCATTACCCAGGGGAAAAAATGCCTTTAATGCAAACTGCAAGAATCAGAAGCACACTAGTGACTGAAATGAACATTATACAACACATTTGGTACACTCGGTCTGTAAACAGAAGAACAGGGAGCCCTCTCGCTTGGGGAAGCGGTCTTTCCTGCAAGAACCGCACAGCTGTCGCCCAGTGACCACCAAGTACTTGCTTGCCTTCTAGCAGTCTACTGCAGTATTCGGAAATTTACGAAGACACTCTTCCTGTGCGTTTGTTATGATAGTTACACAAATTACTAGCCTCAGTTTGTTCTGTTTACATATTGAATGAGTTGTTGTGAGTTACGTATCTACGAATAAATAGGCGGAGTGATGGGTAAGGTTACTACAGTGCACGAAAATGTACCCACAGTACGAAGACGACTTTCAGCAGTGATACTATACAATTTTACGAATGATTATTAATGCGCTTCGCCGGCCGGAGTGGCCGTGCGGTTCTAGGCGCTACAGTCTGGAACCGAGCGACCGCTACGGTCGCAGGTTCGAATCCTGCCTCGGGCATGGATGTGTGTCATGTCCTCAGTTTAGTTAGGTTTAATTAGTTCTAAGTTCTAGGCGATTGATGACCGCAGAAGTTAAGTCGCATAGTGCTCAGAGCCATTTTTTTTTTATGCGCTTCAGTGTACCAAAAGTCAGCCTTGTCGAAATAGGCAGTATCAGAAGTGACAATCAAAATATGCCAGTACGGTATACCGAAACTGACAAGGAAGATCTCGTGGTCGTGCGGTAGTGTTCTCGCTTCCCACGCCCCGGTTCCCGGGTTCGATTCCCGGCGGGGTCAGGCATTTTCTCTGCCTCGTGATGGCTGGGTGTTGTGTGCTGTCCTTAGGTTAGTTAGGTTTAAGTAGTTCTAAGTTCTAGGGGACTGATGACCTAAGATGTTAAGTCCCATAGTGCTCAGAGCCATTTGAACCATTTGACAAGGAAGAACGTTTTAAGAATTTTTACAGCAAACCTGTTGTTAGGTTAGTGGTGTTTAACGTCCCGTCGACAACGAGGTCATTAGAGACGGAGCGCAAGCTCGGGTTAGGGAAGGATGGGGAAGGAAATCGGCCGTGCCCTTTCAGAGGAACCATCCCGGCATTTGCCTGAAACGATTTAGGGAAATCACGGAAAACCTAAATCAGGATGGCCGGAGACGGGATTGAACCGTCGTCCTCCCGAATGCGAGTCCAGTGTGCTAACCACTGCGCCACCTCGCTCGGTCAAACCTGTTGTAATGGACTGTTTGCACAAATCGGTCACTCGACAAACTGTGATGACTATACGTCGAAAAATGGAGACAGCATTGCACTAGACACCACATCGTGTAAAATAAATGATTAGTTTTCGTTTGCAGATATATATGTAGCATAAAGCACTAGCGAAGTAGGAAGAAATCTGGAAATAAACGACTGACGCTGCTACAGAGATGTGGTATGACAGCGTGCCGATGCGATGTATCGATAAAAGAAAGAAAATTGTAAGGAGTGTGTCAGAACTCTCCATTACATTGATTAAATATTACATTGAGTATCGCAAACAATATAGCCAACTTAAGGTTATCCTTTGCCTTGTGTAAGACTGAAAATAAATAAGCACTCAGATACCGATATCAACAATTCGAGGGCGAAGCATGAGGGCGAGTTTCTAATCATTGTTGAGAGACGAGGTCTGTCTGCGAGAGTAAAATTTCAGTAGCGTCGGTCGACAGCTCGTAGACAGAAGCCGTGTCACGCTGCCCTCACGTCGGTGATGGCAGATCTTACCACACTCAAGGCCTGATTTCATTTATATGGCCAGGAGAGATTTAGATGGCTTAATTAGTCTTGAAGATGGAATTCAAGGTAAAATTCGCAACCATAGCGCAAAGCGTAATTGCAGCGTTAGGCTCGTGATTGTTAGTCTGAGTTTGCAATAACCCCATGTTTTTCTTGTCATTTAAAGAAGCCTACTTATCCTGCAAATAGTGATAATTAACTCCACATCTAATTCATAAATACGATGTGGTTATTAAGTGTTAATGTAACTTTGAAACTGAAATAATTTGTTAATCTGGCACTCAGCCATTGTTGATAGTTATAAGGTCATTGTCAGACATTTCGCCATTATTAATACTCGTCAAACTATAATTGGTCATGATGAGTTCTTAAGTTTTTAAGTAGACGTAATTTATGAAATACCTTCTTACAAGTTATTTAGTAGTTAACATGACCCAAACAAACTTCTTTTTATTAAATTCATTCTTAATAACAATAAGCTTTAACTGCTGCTGCGAATTGCTGTAAACTACTTGGAAAAAGGCAGCCATCTAAAGACGTGAGTGAAAAACTTCGGTCCAAAACAGAGACACTGATGCACTACAATATGTCATGTACTCCAATCCAGTAAATTCCGTTGCACAAGCCAGATTCTGTATCAGTTGTAAATTTCTTATTCAAATACGCAGTCAGATAGCGTAGGTATTCATTGTGACAGGTTCATTCGATCGTGTAGTTTTTCATATTCAAATACGCAGTCAGATAGTTATCCAAATGTTAGTTTTAAGTTTGTCATGTAACGATCTGTTGAGGGCTTAAATGACGATGAAACTGACACTCATACAACAGCCACACAGTGTAATGCAGGCTAGATTCGTATTACTGATAGTTCAGGTTGCTTATCCAGTCCATTTTCACTGACGAACGTAGGCTTTATAGGCTTTATTTGTTGTAGGTGAGTTACAAAATTAAGAGAGGACGACACTTTTTTTTTTTATTTCGGAGTAACCAGGGCAGACAGAGCCACTAGGCTCCAATAGTGTAGGCAGGCAGAGTCTTTAAATTCACCGAGGTGACTGCACCGGACAGTCTCGAGTATCACATCTGGAGAAGTTTCTCCGGTAGGAGGTGGTACTGCGCGCACAGATGGACTCAACTGTTCCCACCATGTGCTCCGAAGTTTTAAGCTGATACACAAATCCTGTCTTAAATTATATCACCTTTATGGCTTCCGTCCTCACATCAATAAAATTTACTCTAAAATGCTAAGATTTGAAACAAAGCAGTTCATTCTGAATTTCATATAATGTTAGCTCAAATGGCTCTGAGCACTATGGGACTCAACTGCTGTGGTTATCAGTCCCCTAGAACTTAGAACTACTTAAACCTAACTAACCTAAGGACATCACACACATCCATGCCCGAGGCAGGATTCGAACCTGCGACCGTAGCAGTCGCACGGTTCCGGACTGCGCCCCTAGAACCACGAGACCACCGCGGCCGGCTATAATGTTAGCTGTTTAGTGAATAACGCACAGGCTTATCAAAACTAGACATGATTGTCTCAATGGGAATTCCGCGATCGTTCATTAAATAAAATCGATCGCTATTCTTTATTTTCAATTACCGGTTTCGGGCTAGCTGCCCATCATCAGATCATATACTGTAGTTACAGAGTAACTTGTCCGTACAGAACACTCGGTTCGCTGTAAAAAATTTAGTTTCCACCAGAGTGGAGGGAGGTGCCTACAGTAGCTTCACCTGAATCATCAGATCAGAATGTAATAATCCATAAATCCAGGGTGCCTCAACGCACATTAAGGTTTAATTCTCTTTCGTTATATGGCCCTGATTAGTCGCAAGTTAGTATAAAAATAATATTTCGCTGTTGGAATATACAAATTTTTAAAAACTGTAACTGTGTATGACCTATTGGAAACACCAAAATGGAAGAAATGAGTCAACATGTTGTGCAGTATTTGTGACTCCACAGCACCATACAGCTCTGCTTGTCGGACGAAAATATCTGTCAGGCTCTGGAATACAGATGCCAATGCACCAACACTTCCCGAGGAGCTGTAGTGAGGGCAACCGCCAAAGATTAGAGTAATTCTCGGCTCAAAGTGTCGTGTACGACTTTGTTTACAACGGTGAGGAGAGATGGGCTACAGAATGATGGACAGTCTCCCTGTACCGAAGCATGAACAATGGAGTTGGTGCCGTGACTAGATGGCATGTACTTAGCATCCTGTGGCGAAGTGGCTCTGAGGTCGAGTGGGCTATCACCGGCAGCCCTGTATGGCTGTGGCAGGGGGCACTCGCGCTACAGAGCCGCCGGAGGTGTGGCGTGGCTTTGTGGGATAACAGCATCGGGTCCGCCTAAACCCGCACGACCCCTAATGGCACTCGACACAAACTCGCCATTCCGTTACCCACGTAACGTTGCCCTTGGGGTGGTGTCGATACGTAATACCCCACAAAGAACTTAAGGCACCAGTACATTGACGATACAGTTGCCACAAAGTTTCACAGACAGAAACTCATTGCACCTCAGGTCGTGCATGATGGCAGGAGATGAGTGAGTGTGAAGCACAGAATATAAAGTAGACTTCTTTTCTGCTATGCTAACCAATAAAGCAAAATGCCAGATTCCTGTCAAAAGGGTACTTTCTAGTAAGTAAACAGCCATCACTCTAGGACAGGTTTATCGAGGTTCTAAATCTGAGTTCCAATAGTAGGGAAAGTCCTACAAGGGACCGTCTATACCATTGGTCATCAAACTTTATTGCTCAAGAGCTGGTATGACAGTGTGGAGTGGCCCAGTGGTGTAACATCACATCAAGCGTCGCTTAGCGTTGACACAGAAAAGTGTGGCTGATGGGGAGTTGTTCGACCACTGTACCCCATTCTTTTTAAAAATGGTCCAAATGGTTCTGAGCACTATGGGACTTAACATCTGAGGTCATCAGTCCCCTAAACTTAGAACTACTTAAACCTAACTAACCTAAGGACATCACACACATCACAGACTGAAGCGCCTACAACCGCTCGGCCACAGCGGCTGGCCATTCTTTTTAACTCCCTGTGTACAATAATTACTAGCTGGATTGCTGGAAGCACTTTGAAAATCACGAGTGATTCGTTCCATTGATTGCATGCGAATTTTTACGGAGTATGAGATCTGTGTTGAGTTGATTTAGTTGTGGTGGTTCCTTTGCAGTTCCACGTCATAACAGCAGAACAGCCGACTTGCGCAGCTTTAGCAAATGTTCAAATGTGTGTGAAATCTTATGGGACTTAACTGCTAACGTCGTCAGTCCCTAAGCTTACACACTACTTAACCTGAACTATCCTAAGGACAAACACACACACCCATGCCCGAGGGAGGACTCAAACCTCCACCAGGACCAGCCGCGGCAGCTTTAGAAAGGTTGATTCGTTACTCAGGTGACATCCAATTACTAGTCCACGTTTGAAGTCACTGAGCTATCCTGGCCAACGATTTCAGCTGTCACTGCTTCTCTACGGAACTACCCACTTCCTTTTAAACTGACAAGACCTCCTCTCCTGTCGTCTGGTGGTTATTTACTCATTGCACGAGGCTGTCCGAATACTTGTAATGGGATTGAAAGGTGTCAGGTTATTCCCAGCCTGACACTTTCCATTTTTCCGATAAGGCAACCACATCTGACACTGATTAGTCATGTTTAGACTCATTAACTCATTTTTTGTTATTCAGATGATGAGGATTACAATAGTGACTGTATAGGTCAAGCTGTACTTACTGATCTCTTTTTTGCCTAGTTAATGGGAATCGCTAACGAGCTGAGGCCGTGAAGACCCATCGTAGACGGGGTGCGAGGGGCAGTGCCCCAGCCTGCCGCGCTGTTTCCGGGGGACACTTGGGCAACTTAAAAGACCGAGGGCGCTGACCGACGGCAGAGGCAATCTTCATGCAAGGCAGGTATGCAGAACTGCTTCATCCTTCTGGTTCTGCGCTGGCGGGTGCAGCAGCTTTCTTCCGAGAAATTTGGAAAGCGAAGGACGGTACGTGGACCCAGTGAGCATTCTACAAAGAGAGCCGTGACGACTAATGTCCAGCAATAATCGGCGTTTTCAATGTGTCCATTCCGGCAACATGCTTTCTGCAAAGGGCACTGTGCGTTGGCCGGCAAGTTTCCAAAAATGATGTGGACTGAGGGAAAACGTTTCCATCCCATGGTCGTAAAAGCTATCACTTGGGTGTTTCGAAAAAGGGCAGGTTAGAAATGGAGGTCACTGACCGTTGTCCAAAACATTTTTCAGAGGAGACTGCTGTTTGGTAGTTGAAGGCAAGAGACTCTGATGTACGTCCACTTCCGCACGAGTATTGGAACAGAACGAGCGAACGACTGGAGGACGATTCTTGTGCAATCCATGGAGGGAGAATTTAAGAGTGTGGGAAATTACACTGAGGGCGAGCTAGCGTCTAGCGATCTTCGTGCTCGCTGGTGGGCGCTGTTTTCTCTGAGCAACCCCAGCAGACACGTGGTCTTCTCGTTTCGTACTCGTCGAACAACTCAGTGCAGTAAGAGGCAATCACTCTGGAATCACGTTTCACTCTGGAAGGAGACGTCTTCACGACGCCACTCTGGTTGCAGACACCACTAGCGGCAGACTTACTCGTAGGTGTGGGAAGGCGGAGGCCGCTTGCGGAGCAGGGTGGGGCCAGTCAGCCGCCACAGCACTCCGTTTACTACTCCGCGTGTAGACAGTGGAGAGAATATCTACAGATGTCGGCTGGTTATAGGGGAACACAGCTAAATGCTTGCTACCGTTTCAGCAAAATTTAAGCTGGCTTTTCATGTTCAGGCGGACGGGCAAAGTTGCACATAACATAATTTTCTTGTTCCGGCGCAACCATGTAATCACTTGTTTCATTTCGTGGCTTTCGTCCGGTCTTAGTACGTCAAGAAGGTGGTCTGCGTGAAACTACACTACTGGCCATTAAAACTGCTGCACCAAGAAGAAATGCAGATGATAAACGGGTATTCATTGGAAATATGTATTATACTAGAACTGACATGTGATTACATTTTCACGCCATTTGGGTGTATAGATCCTGAGAAATCAGTACCCAGAACAACAACCTCTGGCCGTAATAACGGCCTTGATACGCCTGGGCATTGAGACAAACAGAACTTGGATAGCGTGTACAGGTACAGCTGCCCATGCAGCTTCAACACATTACCACAGTTCATCAACAGTAGTGACTGGCGTACTGTGACGAGCCAGTTGCTCGGCCACCATTGACCAGACGTTTTCAATTGGTGAGAGATCTGGAGAATGGTCTGGCCAGGGCAGCAGTCGAACATTTTCTGTATCCAGAAAGGCTCGTACAGGACCTGCAACATGCGGTCGTGCATTATCCTGCTGAAATGTAGGGTTTCGCAGGGATCGAATAAAGGGTAGAGCCACGGGTCGTAACACATCTGAAATGTAACGTCCACTGTTCAAAGTGCCGCCAATGCGAACAAGAGGTGACCGAGACGTGTAACCAATGGCAGGCACCCCATACCATCACGCCGAGTGATACGCCAGTATGGCGATAACGAATACAGGATTAGACCATCATGATGCTATAAACAGAACCTGCATTCATCAGAAAAATTGACGTTTTGCCATTCGTGCACCCAGGTCCGTCGTTGAGTACACCATCGCAGGCGCTTCTGTCTGATGCAGCGTCAAGGGTAACCGCAGTCGTGGTCTCCGAGCTGATAGTCCATGCTGCTGCAAACGTCGTCGTATTGTTCGTGCAGATGGTTGTTGTCTTGGAAACGTCCCCATCTGTTGACTTAGCGATCGAGACGTGGTTGCACGATCCGTTACAGGCATGCGGATAAGGTGCCTGTCATCTCGATTGGTAGTGATACGAGGCCGTTGGGATCCAGCACGGTTTTCCGTATTACCCCCGTGAACCCACCGATTCCATATTCTGCTAACCGTCATTGGATCTCGGCCAACGCGAGCAGCAATGTCGCGATACGATAAACCGCAATAGCGATAGGCTACAATCCGACCTTTATCAAAATCGGGTTCAAATGGCACTGAGCACTATGGGACTCAACTGCTGAGGTCATTAGACCCCTAGAACTTAGAACTAGTGAAACCTAGCTAACCTAAGGACATCACAAACATCCATGCCCGAGGCAGGATTCGAACCTGCGACCGTAGCGGTCTTGCGGTTCCAGACTGCAGCGCCTTTAACCGCACGGTCACTTCGGCCGGCTCAAAATCGGGAACATGATGGAACGCATTTCTCCTCCTTACACGAGACATCACAACAACGTTTCGCCAGGCAACGCCGGTCAACTGCTGTTTGTGTATGAGAAATCGGTTGGAAACTTTCCTCGTGCCAGCACGTTGTACGTGTCGCCACCCGCGCCAACCTTGTGTGAATGCTCTGAAAAGCTAATCATTTGCATATCACAGCATCTTCTTCCTGTCGGTTAAATTTCGCTTCTGTAGCACGTCATTTTCGTGGTGTAGCAATTTTAATGGCCAGTAGTGTAGTTTGCCCCTTAAATTAACTTTGCCAACCGTACCATTGCCTATTACAATTTAGTTTAGTGTCTAACTTTGATGTTTTGTTGTGTGCTCCTTTAGAAATCTTTTAACGTTCTTTATCAGTTAGTACACACTAAGAAATAGTAATATTGCCATTTACGTAGACCGAGCTTTAGTTCTGTAATCAGTAAATTCCTTCAAGAAGTAGAATACCGGTACCTGAAATTCAATGCCACGTCCACCCTTTTGTCACTAATTGAGTTTTTTCGATCCTCTGCGTAACTTTTATTTACCATTTCAGTTTCGAGGAGCAGACTCACTGATGCAGATCAAGTAGAAAGTTCTCCCCAGTATTTCGCAAGGCAATTTAGAAACGCAGGTATTTGCTTAAATTCTGCACGGAATCGTGCATTCTTCTGGGTAAAACAGAGGCGCAGCCAGCGGTCCTTGGTCGTCGCTGTTAACTAATATTCACTGTTGACAGCCTCTGACGTTGGTCGCCCTTAGTTGTGTGGCAGTGACAGTTTTTTACAGTGTGTTGTCTTTCTGCACACGCTATCTTTTGTGTCTTAGTTGACATAGCTCGGCTCCCGACGACTTAAGCTGGCATTCACAGGTACCTATCATTTCGTTTGCGCCTCGAAAATGACGAGCTGCTCTCTGCTGAAATAGCAGCAGTTGTCTTGGGAACTGGCGAGCATACTGTCGTTCCGAAATTTTATGCTAGTCCGCAGTTCTGTTGCGTGCAGCTGGGCTCCTTTTTTTCCGTTTTTTTTTTTCTGCCTGTGGTGTGCGCCACGTGGTGTGAACGTGCATGAATGTTCCCTTAATTAGTGGTGTCCGATTTGTGTCCACACCAGCAGTCTGGATCGGAGTGAGTCCAGGCACTGCAATTGTGTAGATGGGCGGCCCCGGCATATTGGCAGCGTGGCGTTGTTTTTAAGGGCAAGCTGTTGCATTAACGAGGTCTTTGTTCTGTATGACTTCACACACAAGCTTAAGGAGAGGTGGACAACACAGTGGTGTGGCAACCATCGTGGAAAATTTTGAAGAAGAGCAGAAATGATCAGCGGCTAAGTTAAGACAGTAAACAGAAGGTTTACCTAACTTGTACACTGGAGATGCAAAGAAACTGGTACACATGCTTTTATCGTGTAGGGCTCACGCAATCACGCAGAAGTGCCGCAACACGACGTGGCATGGACTCGACTAATGTCTGAAGAAGTGCTGGAGGAAATTGAGTGTGGGCCAGGGTGGCCGAGCGGTTCTAGGCGCTACAGTCTGGAACCGCGCGACCGCTACGGTCGCAGGTTCGAATCCTGCCTCGGGCATGGATGTGTGATGTCCTTAGGTTAGTTAGGTTTAAGTAGTTCTGAGTTCTAGGGGACTGATGACCTCAGAAGTTGAGTCCCATAGTGCTCAGAGCCATTTGAACCATTTTTGAGGAAATTGACACCACAAATCCTGCAGGGCTGTCCATAAACCCGTAAGAGTGCGAGGGGGTGGAGGTCTCTTCTGAAAACCACGTTGCAAAGCATCCCAGATATGGGGAGATTGGTGGCCAGCGTCGAAAGTGTTTAAACTCTTAAGAGTGTTCCCCGAACCACTCTGTAGCGATTCTGGACGCGTGGCGTGTCGTATTGTCCTACTGGAATTGCCCAAGTCCGTTGAAATGCACAATGCGCATGAATGGATGCAGGTGATCAGACAGGATGCTTACGTACGCGTCGCCTGTCAGAGTCGTTTCTAGACGTATCGGGGGTTCCACATCACTCCAACTGCACAAGACCCTCACCATTACAGAGCCTCCACCTGCTTGAACAGGCCCCTGCTGACATGCACGGTCCATGGATTCATGAGGTATCTCCATAATCGTACACGTCCATCCGCTCGATACTACACTCCTGGAAATTGAAATAAGAACACCGTGAATTCATTGTCCCAGGAAGGGGAAACTCTATTGACACATTCCTGGGGTCAGATACATCACATGATCACACTGAGAGAACCACAGGCACATAGACACAGGCAACAGAGCATGCACAATGTCGGCACTAGTACAGTGTATATCCACCTTTCGCAGCAATGCAGGCTGCTATTCTCCCATGGAGACGATCGTAGAGATGCTGGATGTAGTCCTGTGGAACGGCTTGCCATGCCATTTCCACCTGGCGCCTCAGTTGGACCAGCGTTCGTGCTGGACGTGCAGACCGCGTGAGACGACGCTTCATCCAGTCCCAAACATGCTCAATGGGGGACAGATCCGGAGATCTTGCTGGCGAGGGTAGTTGACTTACACCTTCTAGAGCACGTTGGGTGGCACGGGATACATGCGGACGTGCATTGTCCTGTTGGAACAGCAAGTTCCCTTGCCGGTCTAGGAATGGTAGAACGATGGGTTCGATGACGGTTTGGATGTACCGTGCACTATTCAGTGTCCCCTCGACGATCACCAGTGGTGTACGGCCAGTGTAGGAGATCGCTCCCCACACCACGATGCCGGGTGTTGGCCCTGTGTGCGTCGGTCGTATGCAGTCCTGATTGTGGCGCTCACCTGCACGGCGCCAAACACGCATACGACCATCATTGGGACCAAGGCAGAAGCGACTCTCATCGCTGAAGACGACACGTCTCCATTCGTCCCTCCATTCACGCCTGTCGCGACACCACTGGAGGCGGGCTGCACGATGTTGGGGCGTGTGCGGAAGACGGCCTAACGGTGTGCGGGACCGTAGCCCAGCTTCATGGAGACGGTTGCGAATGGTCCTCGCCGATACCCCAGGAGCAACGGTGTCCCTAATTTGCTGGGAAGTGGCGGTGCGGTCCCCTACGGCACTGCGTAGGATCCTACAGTCTTGGCGTGCATCCGTGCGTCGCTGCGGTCCGGTCCCAGGTCGACGGGCACGTGCACCTTCCGCCGACCACTGGCGACAACATCGATGTACTGTGGAGACCTCACGCCCCACGTGTTGAGCAATTCGGCGGTACGTCCACCCGGCCTCCCGCATGCCCACTATACGCCCTCGCTCAAAGTCCGTCAACTGCACATACGGTTCACGTCCACGCTGTCGCGGCATGCTACCAGTGTTAAAGACTGCGATGGAGCTCCGTATGCCACGGCAAACTGGCTGACACTGACGGCGGCGGTGCACAAATGCTGCGCAGCTAGCGCCATTCGACGGGCAACACCGCGGTTCCTGGTGTGTCCGCTGTGCCGTGCGTGTGATCATTGCTTGTACAGCCCTCTCGCAGTGTCCGGAGCAAGTATGGTGGGTCTGACACACCGGTGTCAATGTGTTCTTTTTTCCATTTCCAGGAGTGTATATGAAACGGGACTCGTCCGACCAGGCGACATGTTTCCAGTCATCAACAGCCCAATGTCGGTGTTGACGAGCTCAGGCGAGCCGAAAAGCTTTGTGTCGTGCAGTCATCAAGCCTTCCGCTCCGAAAGCCCATGTCCATGATGTTTCGTAGAATGGTTCACACGCTGACACGTGTTGACGGCCAGCATTGAAGTCTGCAGCAGTTTGCGAAAGGGTTCCACTTCCGTCACGTTGAACGATTCTCTTCAGTCGTCGTTGGTCTCGTTCTGGCACGATCTTTTTCCGGCCGCAGCGGTTTCGGAGCTTTGATGTTTACCGGATTCCTGATATTCACGGCACACTCGTTAAATGGTCGTACGGGAAAATACCCACTTCATCGCTACCTCCACTACAACACCACGTTCAAATTCACTTTAATGTTTATAACCTGGCATTGTAACGTTAGGAACCGATCTAACAACTGCCGGCCGCGGTGGTCTCGCGGTTCTAGGCGCACAGTCCGTAACCGTGCGACTGCTACGGTCGCAGGTTCGAATCCTGCCTCGGGCATGGATGTGTGTGATGTCCTTAGGTTAGTTAGGTTTAAGTAGTTCTGAGTTCTAGGGGACTGATGACCACAGCAGTTGAGTCCCATAGTGCTCAGAGACATTTGAACCATTTTTGATCTAACAACTGCCCCAGACACTTGTTGCCTTATATCGGCGTTGCCGACCGCAGCGCCGTATTCTGCCTGTTTACACATCCCTGTATTTGAATACGCATGCCTACACCAGTTTCTTTGGAGCTTCAGTGTATTTCTCCGACTCGTTATAAGTAACACAGTGAGAAAGAGAGTCAAGCCCTGAATGTCGACAAGGATGAGACACTCTGAACTAAAGCACGAACGATGGTCTCGGATCCGCGACTAGGTATAGCGTCTGCGTAGCGTCACATGACGAAGAAGCTCCAAGTTGGAGTGGACCGTGTGTCTGTCGCCCTATATTACGGCGACAGAGGGCGCCCGAGCTACGCAGCCGTTGGAGGCGTGGCCAGCGGACGTACACCATTGGATGTCCCAGACCCTACGCAACCGCTGCTGCCACCAGAGGGAAACCTGCAATTTCGTTGACAACTTTGACGTCCACGGGGTGGTACCGATAAGTGATACCATAGTGTCCATCACATAAAAACGTTTGACTTAGTTGAGAAATCTGCACCCTCTTACGAGCTGTTGAATGGAAAATGACTGATTACAGGAGAAATATCAGGTAGGCACCTAAGCAATACTGCTGGCCCATTAGTTCAAAATATGTAAGACACTACTGTCCATTAAAATTGCTACACCACGAAGATGACGTGCTATGGACGCGAAATTTAACCGACAGGAAGAAGATGCTGTGATATGCAAATGATTAGCTTTTCACAGCATTCACACAAGGTTGACCCCGTGGCTACACCTACAACGTGCTGACATGAGAAAGTGTCCAACCGATTTCTCATACACAGCCGGCCGAAGTGGCCGAGCGGTTCTAGGCGCTTCAGTCCGGACCCGCGCTGCTGCTAGGGTCGCAGGTTCGAATCCTGCCTCGGGCATGGATGTGTGTGATGTCCTCAGGTTTAAGTAGTTCTAAGTTTAGGAGACTGATGACCTCAGATGTTAAGTCCCATAGAGCTTATAGCCATTTGAACCATTTCTCATACACAAATAGCAGTTGACCGGCGTTTCCTGGTGAAACGTTGTTGTGATGCCTCGTGTAAGGAGGAGAAATGCGTACCATCACGTTTCCGACTTTGATAAAGGTCGGATTGTAGCCTATCGCTATTGCGGTTTATCGTATCGCAACATTGCTGCTCACGTTGGTCGAGATCCAATGATTGTTAGCATAATACGGAATCGGTGGGTTCAGGAGGGTAATGCGGAACGCCGTGCTGGACCCCAACGGCCTCGTATCACTAGCAGTCGAGATGACAGGCATCTTATCCGTATGGCTGTAACGGATCGTGCAGCCACGTCTCGATCCATGAGTCAACAGAACAGTTCGACGACGTTTGCAGCAGCATGGACTATCAGCTCGGGGACCATGGCTGTGGTTACTCTTGACGCTGCATCACAGACAGGAGCGCCTGCGATGGTGTACTCAACGACGATCCTGGGTGCACGAATGGCAAAACTTTATTTTTTCGGATGAATCCAGGTTCTGTTTACAGCATCATAATGGTCACATCCGTGTTTGGCGACAAAGCGATGAACGCACATTGGAAGCGTGTATTCGTCATCGCCATACTGGCGTATCACCCGGCGTGATGGTATGCGGTGTCATTGGTTACACGTCTCGATCACCTCTTGTTCGCATTGACGGCACTTTGAACAGTAGCCGTTACATTTCAGATGTGTTACGACCCGTGGCTCTACCCTTCTTTCGATCGCTGCGAAACCCCACATTTCAGCAGGATAATGCAAGACCGCATGTTGCAGGTCCTCTATGGGCCTTTATGGACACAGAAAATGTTCGACTGTTGCCCTGGCCAGCACATTCTCCAGATCTCTCACCAGTTGAAAACGTGTGGTCAATGGTGGCCGAGCAACTGGCTTGTCACAATACGCCAGTCACTACTCTTGATGAACTGTGGTATCGTGTTGAAGCTGCATGGGCAGCTGTACCTGTACACGCCATCGAAGCTCTGTTTGGCTCAATGCCCAGGCGTATCAAGACAGAGGTGGTTGTTCTCGGTACTGATTTCTCAGGATCTATACACCCAAATTGCGTGAAAATGTAATCACATGTCAGTTGAAGTATAATATATTCGTCCAATCAATACCCCCTTATCATCTGCATATCTTTTTGGTGTAGCAATTTTAATGGCCAGTAGTGTATTTTCGTAATATGATGGTAGAAAAAAATTGTAATCCAACTGCGTTAGGGTTGAATTAAAAACATTACTATTTCGGTAATCAGAAATGCAACCTCTCGTAACCAGCGTGGTTCATACGAAGCTTACAGTTCTAAATCAACGCATTTAGAATTATATATTATGTAACTGAATACTTCGGATAGACCACATCCAGAGTATACGCAAGTGTTTTGGTAACTTGTGGAACGGTATTTAGAGTGCCCACCACCAGTACAGTGTAGCGAAGTCGCAGATGCTGCACAGAAGTTACGTGCTGTGTGGCTGAAATGTGAAACGACGCTTATGACGCTGATGTGACTGACTTTGGTGCACTGTGTTCGACGATTTTTTCATCGCTTCAAAATGTGTAGACCCACGAACTTTATTCGCAGCGCGCCACACGTCAGGTTTAGATGCACGGTCCACCTGCCAAAGAACGGTTGAGTGTTATACGAGCAGCTATAGGAAGCCGATAACGCCACGCGTTTGGCGATTAAGCGCGTTGGCAGTACAGAAGGGCCGATAGCAAATTCGCTGACAATATCAGCACGTAACATCACTGTCAATCTCGAAACAGTTCACAGTAGCCTTATGGATCGATTCAGTCTGTGGACTTGCAAGCTCTCCTGTAGATGGAATGTTCTTAGCATTCATGTGGAAAATTAATACTGTCTTGTAAATCAGAAGAGTATTAAACCCAGAAAATGTCAATTTCCTGGAAGAGAACGCATTAGAGACGTTTTTAGTTTCACTCTCTGGCTGTCGTGCTGAGTAAATACTATGCATCCATTAGTGGTGAAAGTAAGTCCCTGGTGCTGGTGTTCGAAGAAATTGTAGGAAACGGCTCGTTTGAAACAAACCACATGAAAGTCGTTTGAAGGAAAAACGTTGAGGTAGCAGTTGGTGGCAAATAAATCAGTAAAAGGGCACCTATAACCGGAGACAAGGAAATGTATTTATCAGAATCATATTGAATTAGTGATTTGAGGGCTACGTTTACAAAGTTTGGTGGGAAAAATCGATCAGGATTTCAAGACGGCCTTTCGCTTCCACCAAGATGAAATTGGAGCTCTTCACGCAGTACGTGTAAGCTAGCAAAGAGGTTTCTATCAAGACAGAAATATTTGTGCCAACCACGTGAAGCGTGTTACCATTATGCTTGAAAATATTCAGCTTGAATGGTGCATCACTGGTAACAGTATTTCAGTAAAGGGTAACTTCCACATTCCAACCCTGCAAATTACATTACTAACTAGTTTTGAATTTTTTAGTGTTCAACATAAACTCTTAGAACACTGCCAAGACAGAAAAAATTTTACTACGGACTTCATTTAAAACTATAGTGGCTGACATTAAAGTACAGCTGCAGATCAAGGAGGCACTGTGTAACACCCTACCCGTCACTTATCTGGTTTTGGTGTGTGTTCACCCCAGGTAATTGACTAACAGATCAACAGAGAGTGCAAAACTGTCGCAATATCGGATAACGCAAAGAAAGTAATAAGGCCCTGTGACTCCTGATTGAACTGCGGTGGCAGTGTTGACATTAATTGATTCAGAATTGATCCCTTTTAATTAAAAATGTGTCCACATTGATGTTATATTCAGCTATTGAACACCAGATGCAAATGTTGAACATAAAATTAATTAAGAAAGTGACTTGGGATTTCAACTACTTGATTGAAAACAGATGCAGTCGGTTAGCACAGATTTATTTTAACTCACGACCTTCAATCATCACATTACATCACTCTCCTAACAGGCAGTGGTAATAAATTGCGTTTGCGTGGAGTAAAGCGCGATAAATCAAAAGTAATTCCTATCGACTGACCCAGGCGTAATGCAAAGAGTGAGAAGAATTCTACAATACACAGCCCATGAAACCCTCTTGAAACTTTGCCGACGTGATCCAACAAATTAATCAGTGGCCGGAGCAGGCGCAATATCACCGAATTCAGCGTGGTGGAGCGGCGTCGTTGTGTAGATGTCGGCCGACCTCATGGTGCTGCAAGGCTGCGCTCATCTATTCACTCCTAGCTATCTTGCTCAGTACATAGCTGAACCAAAACTTCCTATCTCCAAGCTCAATCATTCCCTTTGCTAAGTCCTGAACTGCAGAGATGCTCACTCTTTCTCAGGCAAGCTGAGTCAAGAACGCCACGTCCGCACTCTAGGGAAGCTGGGAACAGAAGTCCTCTACGGAGACTTCTCACAGTCCACTCTTCGCCTCGGTTTCCCCTCCAGCAAAATCACTTATGCCAAGTGCAGCGCAAGTCACGTTAATTATGCATCGCTTCCCATTGCTGACCAAAGCCTGCTCTGGGAAGTGAACAAATTCCCACAAAATTTCCCTTCCTCTCAACTTCTATTTTGCTCCTCCCAGGCCACCCATCAAGGTTAGCGTCTGCACAAACACCAAGTTTTCCGGAATTCTGACTCCCAGGAGAGTACTTCAAATTCCTTGGTCCTACGTTCCCATCAGAGACGGCGTATTTCATTCTGTCGCTCTTCACCTGATTTGCTTCAGACTCTGTGGACCGTGAATTCAGTGTGAAGTTTCTATAGTCACGAAGACACATATTTTGACCTCTGTTTATCGCTCCACTGTAGCTTTGCACGGCTTTCTCGCTTGTTTCACTGAAAACAGGACGACGGACATTTATCGACAGGCATACAAGTTCTCCGTCTTTTTCCCGGTACACTAGCATGGAGGTGGGGTCAACCACCCACTCACTGTCACTCATCTTAAGGCGGCTGGAGGCTGCGCACCGTTACCGCTTTCTCAGAGCTTGAGATGCCCTAAGCTGCCTAGTGTTGCTTCCCTTAGCCGATCCCCCGGCGGCCACGGTCAATTCTGAGTACTTCCCTGGGGTAAACTAGCCTCTAGTACATCGACGCATTTCCACAAAGTTTTCATGTCGTGCGAATTACTTTAAAACCATCACCCGGCATTAATTATTCCAATACGTCCATACTATACCCTCTACAAGACGCATTGTGCCTTGTCAGTCTTTTTTGTTCAGCCCTACTGTTCGCTCAACGTGAGTTAGGTGATCTTTAATGACTTCATGTAAGGAGCATAGTTCTTGCCATCTTACAACTGTTTTTAGCCTATTTATTTATGGTCTCTGATAAAATGGGCCTGCTGAAGTGTATACAAGTTCTGTAGGACGTATTACTTTATGAATTGTTACAGAAAAATTTGTGTGTAGTTCCCATGAAGTGTCATTCTGTAAAAATAAGTAACTAACTGGGCAACAGACACACAGATCCACAGGTCAGGCGGTCAAGCCTCGGTCTGTCACTGAAAACTTTTTGCCTTCTGTATATTATTTGAGCTCTGTCAATGATTTGTCGGTATGAAAAATCTTAACTTATTCCACGCTGCAGTGCCTAAAATAAATTGTAGACCTGCTTCTAAATAGCGTGATAGGTCAGTTCCAAAAGCTCGGAAAATGCAATAGGATCATGTCCAGAAAGCACTGTGGTTTTGAAACTGATTTACGGGTTGATGATAGCGTTATCATTTACAGTCTTACGAAATTTCTTGCAGATTTCTGATTGATACAACATGGCATGTCACACAAACACTTACCACATAAATTATAAATACAATAACAAGGGTAGCATTGGTTGAGAAGCGAGTGAGACAGGGCTGTAGCCTATCTCCGATGTTAGTCAGTCTGTACATTCAGCAAGCAGTAAAGAAAACCAACGAAGAATACGGAAAGTGAATTAGAGTTCAAAAATAAAAAGAAAAACTTTTAACTTGCTGTAATTCTGTCCCATCCAGCGAAGGACTTGGAGGACCCGTTGGATGAAATGGATAGTGGTTACAGAACGAACATCAACAAAAGTATATCAATGGTAATGGAATGTTGTTGAGTGAAATCAGGTGATGCTGAAGGAGTTAGATTAGTAAATGAGACTCTGAAAGGCGAAGTTTTGCTATTTAGGCAGCAAATTCACTTGTGGTGGCTGAAGCAGAGAGGACGTAAAAAGCAGAACGAATATAGGCCGAAAAATGTTTTGAAAAAAAGGAATTGTTTAACATCGAATATAAACGTATGTGTTAGGAAGCCTTTTCTGTGGATATTTGTCTGGAGTGTGGTCTTGAAATGAAGCAAAGCTTGAATGATAAACAATTCATATCTGAAGAGAATAGAAATTTTTGAAAGGTGGTGCTGCAGAAAATTTCTGAAGACTAAATGGATATGTCGAATAATGAGGAGGTACTGACTAGGACTGATAAAATTTGTTTAAAAGAAGGGATCTGTTGATGGGACACACCCTGGGTCGTGAAGGTTGAGTGGTAAAAACTATAAGTACGTTGATGCATATTTATGGTTTCACCTTGTATCTAATAAGTTAAAAGCACCCCAGACTACATACACTTCATTTTCCTTATATAGTTAGGATCATTACGTATTTTTTTAATCTTATTTGGAAATTTGTGGTAAGGTCTTATGGGACCAAACTGCTGAGGTCATCGGTCCCTAAGCTTACACACTACTTAATCCAACTTAAACTAACTTACGCTAAGGACGACACACACACCCATGCCCGAGGGAGGACTCGAACCTCCTACGCGGGGAGCCGCGCGAACCGTGAGAAGACGCCTAAGACCGAGCGGCTACCCCGCGCGGATAATCTTATATATCCCAGTACGTACGAGTAACGTATATGATTCAGAATTCAAGAAGAATGTAATAATCCCAGTAACAAAGATGGATGGTGCTATCATTTGTGAAATATTCTGTATGTTCTTGGAGGAACGCAGCCGGCCGCGCTGGTCTCGCGGTTCTAGGCGCGCAGTCCGGAACCGCGCAACTGCTACGGTCGCAGGTTCGAATCCTGCCTCGGGCATGGATGTGTGTGGTGTCCTTAGGTTAGTTAGGTTTAAGTAGTTCTAAGTTCTAGGGGACTGATGACCACAGCTGTTAAGTCCCATAGCGCTCAGAGCCATTTGAACCATTTTTGGAGGAACACAGACATATTAAAAACTCATCTTCACAATACTGATGTTTCACAATAACATTTATTTCGTGCTTTGTTGTGAACTGGCTTCCTCCTTAGTCGAATCTAAATCTTTTTTGTGAATAAGACCTTTTGCAGGAACATCAGGACTCCAAAAGTACAACGACAGTTCGAAGTATTACTGGTGCCTGAAAGGTTTTCTCACCAAATATTAACCGTCGTTCCCTTAGCGAATAGTCTTGCGTAAACTGGCTAACTGACTGCATAGTTAGAAAAACCGCGATTAACAGCGTAGAGCGCTCTATAGAAATATCAATATCGACAGTGTCTTAAAGTAATTTCACTGTACGCATAATGGCATGTGGTTCTATGTGCGGTTCGAAAGTCATCTATCACCCTTGTTAAATAGCACAAAGTAGCATTAAATATCTAAGAGGTTCGTGAGCAGCTAGTTCTGCACCTATATAAACTTTGAGAGACATGAAGAACTGTTTTATTTCGTATATAGATTTTCTATGCTCTGTAACTAGTATGGATGAAGAAACATATGATATTGCAGAATTACTAAGTTGGTAATGCCTCCAGCTTTCTGCCTCCGTCGGTATGATTCTGCGTAACATTTTGCTAGTTACTGATACTGACCAAAAATTAGATATTTCACGTTTATTTATGCATAGTCAGCAATAAAAGAGCGGTGCTGCGTTAGAGTCTCGGTCAGACTCGAAAGTTTTGTTTCATTAACATTAGCTATAGGTGCTGGTTTCGTATCCATGCCGGAATGTAACGAGTTTGTGCTGCATAACAAGCACGATAGGTGACTTTGGAACTGTACACAGGTGCACGTGCTATAGTGATTACGGCAACATTACTGATGACAACATGCTGTCGACATTGACGTTTCAGCAGAGCGCTTGATCACCGTTTTTACACCCGGTTAGTTCATTAACAGAAAGCTGAAATATTATATGGTTTAGCAAAAATGTATTTACATATCAGGAAAATACCACCGCACAGATCACTACTTAAAAGTCGTGAAAATAGGTGATTTTTGTGATTTTTTTTTGCTTTAAGTAAAATTAATGCTAAATCTGCGGATATAGTTTATATGCCTCTAAGACATCATTTTTGTGTCCACACTGAACGCTTCGTGTAGCACTTGTACTAAGTGAGAGGAGTTCTGGTAGCCGCAACATCTGTCACCGGTGGGAATTCCCGAAGCCCTCCTTGTGTACTTGTAATAAAATAATTCTGTACCACAGCATCCATTAAGAAGAGATGATTGTTATTTTACGGCCATATCGTGAGGATGGACGGTGATCGACTAACAAAAAGAACATGGAGTTTCATCCAGTCTAAGAAAACAAGGCCGAGATGGTTCGAAGAATTTGAATAATTGCATACAGAACAATGAACCCTCGTGGTTCCTCCTGTAAACCATGTTGTGTAGTCAAATGACTTACTGAAAGGTGATTAGATGACCTACAAGTCAGTTAAGTCAAGCGGGCTGCGTGCAAATCAGGTGGAAATCAGATCAGGTAATTCGGAATCCTTTGAGCATGACAGTAAATTAAATTTGTTTTGCCTAGCGAATCTTCTCTGACTGTACTTACAAACACTAAGGATGACTAACTGATTCACGCCTTTCAAGGTCGCCGACAGGCAACTTAACTGTGAGTAGACCGTCAGCACAACGTGTCTTTAAACCTTGCGCTGTTTCACGATGACCTGGAAAGCCGAAAGCCGGATCGAGAGCGTGGGTGAAGGAAGGAACGGAAAACTGGTATGTGGAGCGGGTTAGTGCCTGTTTGCATTTGGAAACAATTCACACGCAAATTACGCCACTTCTACTCCCTTGTGAATTCGAAACGTGAGTCACTGGAATTAGTTGTCACATATACTAATGAGAGGAATAACGTTCTTGAAATGTCAATAATTTTAATAAATTTGAATTTACAAACGTTAAGGAGTCTCATTTCTAACAACGCTTTTCCCAATATTTGCAATATCCTGGTATTAATTTTAATACAGAAGAATTTGAAAAAGATGTTAGGCAGTTTGGTATCTCAGAGAGAGAAATTCCTGACAGGAATAAGTTTAGAAGATTGGTTAACAACTACCAAAGTTTTAAAGTGGCATCAACGTCCAAAAGACGGAGAGGACCTTTGTCTGAAGAGCATAAACAGACACTTCTTGTTGGGCTCAGAAAATACTAGCAGAAAGTAAAAGCTGGAACAAGAACAAGACCTAGACACTAAAATGAAATTGGTTGTTGACACGGTTGTTACCACGCAGTCCATAGAGGCTCAACTCGATGAAGAAAAAAATATGTATAAGCCATTTTCAATTTATTTTCCATCAGCATACGCAGAATAAATGAAGAATATTAAGTTCCAACGAAATGATGATGTGATGAACAAAATGTCATTTTCTTCGCCCAAAAAATCGAGACCAGAGTGCGTACCGAAAAAAGACTTTTGAAGAAATCGCAAAACGACTGTGCACGCTGAAACATAATTCAATTTATAATGCCGACGTTAAATTCCCATCAAAACCGTGTGTAACCTTCTCACGTCATGTTTCCCGCCAATGGGAAAAACACGGCTTCGAGAAGAGCGCGTTTAAAAGTTTTGGATTGCATTTTTTTTTTAGGTGAGTTAACCAACTTCCAGTCAGCGATCTCTGGACCGTACTGCTGCATCGTCTTCGTGGCCGTGGCGATCCTGCTCTGCTCGTTCGATACGCTTTTCGTATACTTTTGTGCAGAAGTCGTAACAGGTGGTCCTATTTAAAGTTCGAGCACTTCCATAACACCAGTGAGGCCGTCGTTGAATGGAGGCGGTGTCGACTGTTCTGTCGCACTGTGACACTTTTCAACAGATTGCCTTGTGACACCAAAAGGGAGTTTCTGGCGACTTTAGGATGAACGCTGCAATAAAGTGAACATCCCAGACGTGGCGTCGTCCAGAGATCGCGGTGGCACTGCAAAGTGGGCAAAGCGAATCGACGCCACAGATATTAGCGTGGCCACGCTACAATCCGCCACGACGTACGGCAGGTGCTCCTCAAGACCACAATGCCTTCCCTTTGAACAGCAGCAGCGCCCTCACGCTGAGGTCAATATAGTTTCGAGCACAAAGAGCTGAGCCCCAGTTGGAGACCTGAGCTGCAGCAGGCACCGTCATCCTGTAGGACGGTGACAGTTAAAGTCTCTGATGAAATGTGTACCGTAAAAGTTTGTTAATCTGTGCAGCTAATGATGTTTTCGTGGTCAATGGCAGTTTAAATCATCAAGAATTCGTGTGGTAAAGAACTGCATCGAAGTTAAGTAAAACTTTTTTCATTTACGCAATAAAGTGAACTTATTTTTCACATGTTCTAGTTTGATGAGCCTTCTAGAGCAATCAAAGAACCCACAGTTATGGCCATATAATAGTAGTTTCGCCTAGTCACAATAAAAGATAACATTTTGAGCAAACAGAATCGGTTTCTTGAAATATTCAGAGGTCTAACCCCTTGAACCGAACTAGTCACCAGGCCCTGACGTAATCCCCACCATACTTCACACTGAATGAGAATTTATTTGTTAGACAAATAAATATGTTTTACTTTTATTCCAAGGGTTTCACAACCTGCGACGTGATCACGAATTCAATAGTGACTCGAAAATAGAATAAATTTCCTTTAGATCACGTCTACAGTCACAAATTTTTTGTCATCAGACCACCGGTTCCGGTCTATAATGATGATCTTCAGATCTGTTTTATAAAAACACGTCCTAATATACTGACCAGTAAAGGGAACAAAAGAAAAATTTGGAGTAGGTATTAAAATCCATGGAGAAGAAATAAAAACTTTGAGGTTCGCCGATGACATTGTAATTCTGTCAGAGACAGCAAAGGACTTGGAAGAGCAGTTGAACGGAATGGATGGTGTCTTGAAGGGAGGATATAAGATAAACATCAACAAAAGCAAAACGAGGATAATGGAATGTAGTCGAGTTAAGTCGGGTGATGCTGAGGGTATTAGATTAGGAAATGAGACACTTAAAGTAGTAAAGGAGTTTTGCTATTTGGGGAGCAAAATAACTGATGATGGACGAAGTAGAGAGGATATAAAATGTAGACTGGCAATGGCAAGGAAAGCGTTTCTGAAGAAGAGAAATTTGTTAACATCGAGTATAGATTTAAGTGTCAGGAAGTCATTTCTGAAAGTATTTGTATGGAGTGTAGCCATGTATGGAAGTGAAACATGGGCGATAAATAGTTTGGACAAGAAGAGAATAGAAGCTTTTGAAATGTGGTGCTACAGAAAAATGGTGAAGATTAGATGGGTAGATCACATAACTAATGATGAAGTATTGAATAGGATTGGGGAGAAGAGAAGTTTGTGGCACAACTTGACCAGAAGAAGGGATCGGTTGGTAGGACATGTTCTGAGGCATCAAGGGATCACCAATTTAGTATTGGAGGGCAGCGTGGAGGGTAAAAATCATAGGGGGAGACCAAGAGATGAATACACTAAGCAGATTCAGAAAGATGTAGGTTGCAGTAGGTACTGGGAGATGAAGAAGCTTGCACAGGATAGAGTAGCATGGAGAGCTGCATCAAACCAGTCTCAGGACTGAAGACCACAACAACAACAACAACAACAATATACTGACGATGGCACTATGGCTACAGTATATTACGATATGTTTTTATAAAACAGATCTGAAGATGTTCATCATAGACTGGAACCGGTAGTATGATGAAAAAAAAAATTGTGACCAGAGAGGTGAACTAGAGGAAATTTGTTCCAAGGGTGGCACTCCACTAGCTGAGTTGTGTTGCTTTATAAACTAATCGAGATGCCGTTGCTACGTTGGAGTTACTTTTGTGAATGCCCGGTGATGTGAAGTACCCGACGTTCCTTTGCAGAGGGGAGATTCTCTACGAAGTGCAAGGAAGGAATATAAAACCGAAATGCAGTTTTCGGGATTTAGTCACAAGCCTGTCGCGCAACGGATTGCCGGCCCATGAGAGCTATGTTCGCTGCTGCTGCCATTATTGCCAGTTTTCTTTACGGTAATGCCTTGCATTGTAACGAAAATAGTGTTAACTAACGCAGTCTGTACTCATATTGGAATTTCATTTACATTTAACTCTTAATGCTGGACCAGTTCACTCTGTATTTTGGCCTACTCAAGCTCGTGTATTGGCTTGTATCTAAGTTGAGTGATGTTGAGTAATAAGCTTGTCTCTGATGCGATTGGACGTATTTTGGTATAATAGGTGCGAACAATGTAATTTCGGTTTTGTTAATGTGAAAAATCAAAACACTGTATGATATACTAAAATGTGAGAAAACATATTTACGTAAATAAAATTCTGCAACAACAGTCTTCAAATTTATTTAAACTAACCGTGAAGACTTGATGTGAGATTTTCAGCATCAAGAATTAGACCCCTGGACAAGAAGAAATGGAGCCATCTCAACATCACAAGTCCGCAGCTCGTGGTCGTGCGGTAGCGTTCTCGCTTCCCACGCCAGGGTTCCCGGGTTCGATTCCCGGCGGGGTCAGGGATTTTCTCTGCCTCGTGATGACTGGGTGTTGTGTGCTGTCCTTAGGTTAGTTAGGTTTAAGTAGTTCTAAGATCTAGGGGACTGATGACCACAGATGTTAAGTCCCATAGTGCTCAGAGCCTGCCCAGCCATTCAACATCACAAGCTACATCTACATCTTCATTCATCTACGTTTATACTCCGCAAGCCACCCAACGGTGTGTGGCGGAGGGCACTTTACGTGCCACTGTCATTACCTCCCTTTCCTCTTCCAGTCGCTTATGGTTCTTGGGAAGAACGACTGCCGGAAAGCCTCCGTGCGCGCTCGAATCCCTCTAATTTTACATTCGTGATCTCCTTGGGAGGTATAAGTAGGGGGAAGCAATATATTCGATACCTCATCCAGAAACGCTCCCTCTCGAAACCTGGACAGCAAGCTACACCGCGATGCAGAGCGCCTCTCTTGCAGAGTCTGCCACTTGAGTTTGTTAAACATCTCCGTAACGTTATCACGCTTACCAAATAACCCTGTGACAAAACGTGCCGCTCTTCTTTGGATCTTCTCCATCTCCTCTGTAAACCCGACCTGGTATGGATCCCATGCTGATGAGCAATACTCAAGTATAGGTCGAACGAGTGTTTTGCACGTCACCTCCTTTGTTGGTGGACTACAAAGGACTCTCCCAATGAATCTCAACCTGGCAACCTAAATAAACTTGAAAGTTTCTCCTCTCAAAATCTTCATAAAGACTTTGCTTATTAATTTCTTGGACTGGATATTGTTTAATGTGGACAATAGCTGGAAGAAGGAAGGACGGAGGAGATTACAATGTTTAATCCTGTTTATATGTATGTGTTGCAGAATCGGCCATTATTACATGAATTATTTCTCAGCGACTTCACTGTGCCCTTTACCAAACAGTTTTGCACCACGACTGATAGAGAAAACACATTTCGGTAAGGCAACTGTCCACCTGCCTACCTCAGGTCCGTTCCACTTGTCATTTGCTGCCTTGTAAACCTAGCCGCCCCAGTGACACTATTCGCCGTGTCCGTGTTCACCTTGCCACCCGCCGGTCCTGGCCGATTCTGTTAGTGTATTTGGTTGGCTACTGGCATTGTTTGCTTCCCTGACACCCCGAGAATGACGGCGCACCTCATCTGAAAATTTTTCATTATCTAAATTGTACACGACTGTATGGAAATGTTTTTCTCTTTAAATATTAAGTTAAGAAACGTCGCTTAGAGGCGACCTGTAATGTAAGTTCTGTCTATACTTTGGCCATTTTATTGTGTTACTATATAGTTATTAATCGATTTCTCGCGTCTTAGAAGGCGAGCTTCAAGCAAGCCTTAAAGCGCCTTCACCTATTGTGAAACGCGTTTGCGTGTCCATCGGCCGTTAATTCAATACCGCATTCCTTTAAAATACTGTTGTAAGAAAAATTTTGACTTTTGCTTCTGGCTATAATTCTTAATTTGTGACTGATCTTGGTTGTCTCCCTGCCACCACTTACCTCACTGTGAAAAGACGTTGGTGCAGCTGCTAAGAATACTTTCGATTTGCCTTGCAAGGTTGCCTTCTAAACTGTACTGTACTGTGTTGTACTGTTTTTTGGCTACCGATGAAACATACCTTTAATTCGGCCTTAAGGCAGTTTTGTAGTTGATAAGTTTATCAATGTATTTAACAGCCACTGTTGAATAATTGTGATTAAGTCTTTATTTTTTAGTTGTTATGCTCTGATCACTACTTCTACTGTAAATTATCTTGAACTTCAAAATTTTTCCGTCGTTGGTGTATTTTTCTGTTTTTAAAGTTTTCGATCGTTTTTAATAACATGATGTTGAAATATGCTCTTCTCCAAAAAAATTGTACACCATTTTAGAGGTTTTCATTTAACTCAAGATTTATTGTTGCAACAGTGCACATTTACAGAAAAATAGCACAAGCAGTTCTGAGGCATTCTGAAACATCCATATTAGTACATGTTGTAGGCTCCAAGCGCTGACTGTGAGACCCAGTCGATCGTACAGATGAAGAATACTGATCTGGGATACGTTATGCCACCCCTGCTGGGCCTGTACATGTATTTATGTCAGAGTGCTTGGTTGACTAGTTGCACGAGTCCCTTCTCATCCCATCGTACCCCACACATGCTCACTGGAGACAAGTCCGGAGATTGCGCTGGCCAGGGAAGTTGCTGCATGTCTTGCAAAACACTTTGGGTTTCACAGGCTGTGTGTGGGCGACAACACATCACCTTCCTGTTGCAACAACAACCAAAGACCTGGTTTAATAACATTCTGCCAGCCACTGTGGCCGAGCGGTTCTAGGCTCTTCAGTCTGGAACTGCGCTGCTGCTACAGTCGCATGTTCAAATCCTGCCTTGTGCATGGATGTGTGTGACGTCCTTAGGTTAGTCATGTTTAAGTAGTTCTAAGTTCTAGTGGACTGATGACCTCAGATGTTAAGTCCCATAGTGCTTGGAGCCATTTGAACCATTTAATAACATTCTGCATGTACCGAGCGCTAGTTAGCGTCCCCTCCAGAAACACCAAAGGTGAACGAGAGTTGCAGTTTACCGCACCCCAGACCATTAGGCCCGGGCTGTGACCAGTGTGTCTGGGACGAATGCACTCTGAGAGACGGTACTCACCAGGTCTGTGTCGTAAGCGCAAACGACCATTACTTACGTGCAGGCAGAATCTGCTATCATCGCTGAAGAACGGCGCTCCAGTCAATCTTGCAAGTGATCCTCTGACGGTACCAGTTGGAGTGCACGTTGATGCCATGGTATGAGTGGAAGACAGGCCATAGTTGTGCGTGCCCATAGTCCCATTGCTAATAACCGGTTCGCTACAGTTCATGTTGACACGTTTGGGCTCAAAGGCCCTCTCATCTGTGCTGTGGTAGCTGTATGATCTGCCACTGCTGCCCTTATAATACGACGGTCCTGGCGAGCACCTGTGCTGCGTGGACGTCCAGAACACCTTCTACAGGTGTGAGAATGTTCACAGGACCAATGGTACCAGCAACTTTGAGCAACTGACGCAACACATCCAACTTGTGTATGTCAGTTCTCGGAAAAGTTCCATCCCGCTGCTCCGAAGGCCACAATCTGACTCGTTTCAAGTTCGCTCACTTGTCTGTAGGAAGCACGAGCGCGTCTCCGTGGCGTGGTTGCCAGCTTGCTTCACATGTTTCCACCACATTCAGCCATCTGGGTGTCGGCATTCCCTATTAAAGCGTACACAAATATGGCGCTCTGGTAGCTATCCCAGCACGCTATCTGTTGGCGGACGACGGCGAAACCATTATCAGTACATCCACTGTCAACCAGGTGGCATATGCTGTCATCGCATCAAAACTGACGTCATCTTTCCAGCTGTACTAATTTTTTTCCGGTGGTGTACCTTACTTCGTGGTAGTGTACGTTTCCACCCTCCAAATGGCTCCCTACCGTTTCACAACGCTCTGTAATGACATAGCACAGTAATCGTTAAAGTCAGTTTAAATTACGACGACATGTCAATAAAGGAAAGGGGGGGAGGGACGGTGGAGAGGACAAGTAGGGAGAGTAATATAAGTCTCAAGACAAACAGTAATACTGAAAGTCTGGCAATGCGTTTCATGTATCACATAGCGCATCCTGTACCAAAATGATGGGTTAGTTGTGCACGGCCGAAGTAAACAGCAGTGACAAATGACAAATAGGAAACAGTACAGACAGAGACAATACTTGCAGTGTTAAGGGGCTCCGGAACGCCCTATACTTGCAATGTTAAAATAACGCTTATAAATTACATCTTTCCTCACAAAGTATTTGAGGTAGGAAGTTGAACTTTTTACAGATTATTTATTGGAATATGGGCTACAACTTAACACAGGGATTTTACAAAATTTTAGTTCAGTTATTAAAGATGATTTTTTTTCAATTGTAATGAAAATTCACAACATTTTTTTGCAATTTTTTATTTATATATTCAAAAATATACAGTTTTTTGGAAAAAGGCTGCGTTAAATTATGCAGAAGGTACTGTGTAACATTTACTGAAAGTTTGAAACAAATGTGTTTGGAAGATCCTTAGAAAACATGTAATTAGTATGAGAAAATAAAAGTTTTGGGAATCGAGCGACAAAGATTGGATTAACTTTTTAGTGCATTCCAGGTCCATAGGATGGATTATCTTCATCCTCTGCAAACTCCTCCTCCAGCTTCCTCTTGTTCCTCCTCCTGTTTACTCTTGCTTGTATTTCTAGACTCTTTACAGCCCTGTCTGCAGCCCGAAGGCGTTCCTTGTCTAAAGCAACCATCGCTCGTTGTTGTGTTCGTAGATTTTGCTACCATTTTCTTCAGTTGCAGTTACTGCAACACTGTTCCAAAAGGTGGTCATGTATGAACACTTATCACATTTCAGTTGCATTTCACTAGCAAGTCCTACGTGCTTTATTATGGAGAGTTCCAGACCAACTTCACTACAATGAATACATCTTACACAGTTTGAAAAAATTCCTTTGAGAACCGACATATCAAATATTTCATTCATATTCGATTCGCCCATAAAACATTCATAGTTTTCACTCATTGAACCAAGCTTCTTCTGTGAAGTATTTTCTTTCCCACTTTGACTGCTATGGGCAGGTGTACTTGAGAGGTTAGGTTCACTCACTTGGTTATCGTCTTTATTGTTTACAATAATAACACATACCTTTGGCTTTCCAACATTTCTCCTTTTCTTAAAAGCCTTCAGAGGATTTCTAATAACTTTACTTTTATACTTTTACTCATTATTATACTTCAACAAAACAGAGACTCAAGAAACAGAATTAATTACGAATATTTTCGAGATAACGACAGAGTAAATAAACATGAAACAATCGACAATCACACCAGCGATATATATTGAACCATCACAGGTTAGCCACAACACATACTTTATCTCACATCACTAAAACGTACCTGATGAACACGGACGTTAATAATAACACCATTTGACAGCAGTTTAACAGCGCCACAGTGAGTCACGCCCATGTAGAACACATTTCAAAAAAAATTTAAAAATAGTTGTAGTCTTCGGAATTGAGTAAATTGTATATCTATTAAAAGGTAATAGTCTGCAGATTCAGAAAACGCAAAAAAGTAAAAATTGAACTTTTCATGATTTTGAGCCTTTCTGGAGCAGATGTAGGAAACAGATGTAGGAAGCATTTTACTTTCTAGATTCTCTTTAACTAGATCGAAAGTACAATTCAAACAACTATGACAATACCTAGCAACACAGTTTTTTTTCCTATATTGTTATATCATCACCTTCGCCCGAAATGGGTGGGGGTGGGCTCCCAGCGGCACAGTATTCTTCTTCAGCCACGAGCTTTTAAAAACATGAACAAAGGCAAACCAAATATTTAAATGTGAAAACTTTACATACGAAATTAAAAATACTAAAAGGGTGAATTCTGTGTCGTTTGCATTAAAAATAATAAGACTGTTGATTTTTCAATAAACAAGCGAGAGACAAGAAGATAAAAAGCAAAAACGATATATATAAATTTGAAAACCACTTCGTGGAATGGTGACACTCTTCTAAAAAGCAGCACTGCACTTTCACTTAAAGCTGAAAGACCTGTTCCGGAGAAAGTGTTTGGGGATGGGAAAATAATATGTTCTAAACGGTGGACGTGCGTCGGTGGGAACGAATGGAGGTCTGGTAGCTAGGAACTACGTAGATGATGGTAGATACTGGGGCAGATGGTGGGGTGGACAGATGGTCAGGATCAGTTTGGTAACCGAGTAGCGCAGTGGTTAGCACACTGGACTCATGTTCGGGAGGACGATGGTTCAATCCCGCGTCCGGCCATCCTGATTTAGGTTTTCCGTGATTTCCCTAAATCGTTCCAGGCAAATGCCGGGATGGTTCCTTTGATAGGGCACGGCCGACTTCCCTCCCCATTCTTCCCCGACTTCCCTCCCCATCCTTCCCTAAGCCGATGAGACCGATGACCTCGCTGTCTGGTCTCCTTCCCCAAAGAACCCAACCCTCAGTTTGGATGCAGGCAGGGCTATGGAAACAATAGGGGGAGGGACGGGTAGTGGTATAGAGGAAAATAGGAAACGAGAGCCCTGATGCGAAGTGGGATGTGTGGGAAAGGATTACAGTTGGTAGGATAGATAAATATCGGAACAGATTTCACTGTGTGGTAAAGAAAGTTGGTTGAAGTTGGTTGGGATAAGATATGGAGAGTGTGTTGGTGCAGAGTTGGTGGGATGAGTTTGTAGCGATGCGACTGCGTACCAGGACAGGTGATCGTAGAGGAGACAGCTGGGTTATTGGAATCAAGTTTAATGATAACGTAGGACATTCATAGGTGTTGGATGTGGCTGAGGTGGAGTGCATGGCGCTCTAGGATTTGTAGGGATTGATAAAACTTGGGAGGAGCTGATATCCAGGCAAATCTGCATAGGGGAAGACGGATGTCAAGATTCTCTAGGTGTGGGGGAGAGTGGAGGGGTGGAATCCTCACGTTCAGCCTCTTCTACATCTCCATCCACATCTGCATCTACGTGGATACTCCGCACATCACAATTGAGTACTTCGCAGAAAGTCCATCGAACCACCTCCACAATAATTCTCTATTGTTACACTCTCTGACAGCACGCGGGATAAAACACATATATCTTTCCTTGCGATCTCTGCTTTCCCCTTATTTTATGGTGCTCATTTGTTCTTGTGTTGGTTGGCTTCAACAAAATATTTTCGCATTCGGAGGAGGAAGTTGGTAATTGAAATTTCATGAGAAGATCCCGCTGCAACGAGAAACGCCTCTGATTTAGTGATGTCCACCCCAAATGCTGTACCATGTCCGGGACGCTCTCTCCCCTATTCCTCGACAATACAAAGGGTGTTGCCCTTCTTTGCACTTCCTCGATGTACTCCGTTAATCCCGTCTGGTAAGGAACCCACACCGTGCAGCTGTACTCCAAAACCGTAGTGTAGGCTGTCTCTTTAACAGATGTGTTACATTTTCTAAGTGTTCTGCCAATAAAACACAGTCCTTGGTTCATCTTCCCCACGACATGTTCTATGTGTTCTTTCCAATTGAAGTTGTTCGTAATTCTAAGGTATTTAGTAGTATTCACAGCCTTTACATTAGACTGATTTATCGTGTAACCGAAGTTTAATGGGTTACGCTTTGCACTCGTGTGAAGAACCTCACACTTTTCATTATTTAGGGTCAACTGCCAATTTTTGCACCATATAGATATGTTGTCGAAATGGTTTTGCAGTTTGTTATGATCTTCTGATGACTTTATTAGACGATAAATGACGGCATCATCTGCAAACAACCTAAGGCGGCTGCTCAGATTGCCTCCTAAATCGTTTATACGATTATAGGTACGGAACAGCAGAACACTACCCTGGGGAATGACTTTTGTTTTAGTCGATGGCTTTCCGTGAATTACTACGAACTGTGACCTCTCTGACAGGAAATCAATCCCTTCACATAACTGAGACGGTATTCCACAAGCACGCAATATGACAAGCCGCTCGTGAGGTCAAGTGTCAACAGCCTTCTGGAAATCTAGAAATATGGAATCAGTTTAGAATCCCTTCTCAGCAGTACCCAACACTTTGTGTGAGTAAAGAGCTAGTTGTATTTCGCAAGAGCGATACTTTCTGTATCCGTGATCTCTATTTGTCCATAAATCGTGCAATGGAAAATCCAGGACGTAACATAACAATATTATGAAAATTAAAATAAATTTTTAATACCTTCAGCTGCAGATGGGCGTTGATATCCCGCGTTCGAGTCCCGGTTGGGGCACACATTTGCACCTGTCCCCGTTGATATACATCAACGCCCGTCAGCAGCTGAAGGTATTAAAAATTAATTTTAATTTCGTACTAGACGGCTGCAGGTCATCAATGGTGTCTGTTCTTTCAGACATGTCCGAAAGAACAGACACCATATCCATATAAGCGTATATAATCAAAAGATAACTTGCTACTCACCAATAGCGGAGATGCTGAGTCGGAGATAGGCACAACAAACAGATTGTCATAAGTTTTCGTCCAACAAGGCCTTTGTCAAAAATAGTTGACAAACACACACACACACACACACACACACACACACACACACATACACACACATTCATGCACTCACGCAAATGCAACTCAAACAAACACGATTACAGTCTCTGGCAGCTGAAACCACACACATCGTTGGTACCAACACGAACCACCACCTGCAGTTGGCTCGAAGCTGTGCTCTTCATGGCATCTGGAAGCACCCACTCCACATCTGGAACGACTCCTCCCAGTATGCACACAGAGTGCACATTGGATTCCTTTACAGCCATATTCGTAAGAAGTCTCATTAGAAGCCTAACGATGGAGCTCTCAACTGACAGTAATCCAACTATCTGTGAATGTCCAGACTCTGCTGGCAGACAGGTTTCCTCTGGAACAGGATAGGAGACTTCATCTGGATGAGGGACTTGGTCAGCCACAAATAGCGGGCAATACCTGTTCCTCAGACGAACCAGGGAGGCCTTCCCATCCAACCCTCAGAAAGCCTTTCGTGGTTGGCCTCACCTTAGAACGACCGCCCACTCGCTCACATGTGAGGCATCAACCTCAGTGTGGCCAGTACCTGGAGTGGCCACAGTAGTGGACCGATCAGGGGGACACATGGGTCATGCTGGACAGCCTTGGATCGGCCCACCTGGACCCCCACAGCGATGCCCATAGGAAGTAGCCTCAAGCTATGTGGCTGAAGCCAATGCCACCTGGAGCTGTGACCGGAAGGTCACCAACTCTGCTCTCATCTAAACACAGCAATCACAGTTGCCATCCATACCAAATACAGCCTTATAGATACACAGACATGCACGAAATATGAGAGTTGAACCTAAAGAACACTGACAAAATGTAAGGTAAGTCACTTTTTATGAGAATCTGTGTCATCTCACAGTACCCGTAAATATAACTTTCAAACAAACTGGGTATTCGCCTTTATCTGCAGCAGGAATGCAGGTCCTCTCTCACTGAGCGTCTAGCCGACAATAGCCTGATGTAGCCAAAACAAATAAAAAAGACCTGTATGATACAAGGTTTGAAAACAAACGTCGATACAAGTGCGGGTACGTAATACTACATTGCTATTACACTACTGGTCATTAAAATTGCTGTACCAAGAAGAAATTCAAGATAATAAATGGGTATTCATTGGAAAAATATATTATACTAGAACTGACATGTGATTACATTTTCACGCAATTTGGGTGCATACATCCTGAGAAATCAGTACCCAGAACAACCACCTCTGGCCGTAATAAAGGCCTTGGTACGCCTGGGTATTGAGTCAAACAGAGCTTGGATGGTGTGTACAGGTACAGCTGCCCATGCAGCTTCAACACGATACCACAGTTCATCAAGAGTAGTGATTGGTGTATTGTGAAGAGCTAGTTGCTCGGCCACCATTGACCAGACGTTTTCAATTGGTGAGAGATCTGGAGAATGTGGTGGCGAAGGCAGCAGTCGAACAGTTTCTGTATCCAGAAAGGCCCGTACAGGACCTGCAACATGCGGTCGTGCTGAAATGTAGGGTTTCGCAGGGATCGAATGAAGGGTAGAGCCAGGGGTCGTAACACATATGAAATGGAACGTCCACTGTTCAAAATGCCGTCAATGCGAACAAGAGGTGACCGAGACATGTAACCAATGGCACCCCATACCATCACGCCGGGTGATACGCCAGTATGGCGATGACGAGTACACGCTTCCAATGTGCGTTCACCGCGATGTCGCCAAACACGGATATGACCATCATGATGCTGTAAACAGAACGTGGATTCATCCAAAAAAATGACGTTTTGCCACTCGTGCACCCGGGTTCGTCGTTGAGTACACTATCGCAGGTGCTCCTGTCTGTGATGCAGCGTCAAGGCGAACCACAGCCACGGTCTCCGAGCTGATAGTCCATGCTGCTGCAAACGTCGTCGTATTGTTCGTGCAGATGGTTGTTGTCTTGCAAACGTCCCCATCTGTTGACTCAGGGATCGAGACGTGGCTCCACGATCCGTTACAGCCAGAGGGATAAGATGCCTGTCATCTCGACTGCTAGTGATACGAGGCCGTTGGGATCAAGCACGGCGTTCCGTATTACCCTCCTGAACCCACCGTTTCCATATTCTGCTAACAGTCATTGGATCTCGACCAACGCGAGCAGCAATGTTGCGATACGATAAACCGCAATCGCGATAGGCTACAATTCGACCTTTATCAAAGTCGGAAACGGGATGGTACGCATTTCTCCTCCTTACACGAGGCATCACAACAACGTTTCACCAGGCAACTCCGAGCAACTGGTCTTTGTGTATGAGAAACCGGTTGGAAACTTTCCTCTTGTCAGCACGTTGTAGGTGTCGCCACCGGCGCCAACCTTGTGTGAATGCTCTGAAAAGCTAATCATTTGCATATGACAGCATCTTCTTCCTGTCGGTTAAATTTTGCCTCTGTAGCCCGTCGTCTTCGTGGTGTAGCAATTTTAATGGCCAGTAGTGGTTCAAATGGCTCTGAGCACTATGGGACTCAACTGCTGAGGTCATTAGTCCCCTAGAACTTAGAACTAGTTAAACCTAACTAACCTAAGGACATCACAAACATCCATGCCCGAGGCAGGATTCGAACCTGCGACCGTAGCGGTCTTGCGGTTCCAGACTGCAGCGCCTTTAACCGCACGGCCACTTCGAATGGCCAGTAGTGTAAAACGAAAGTTTGTCTAGTAAGCACACAAACACGGAAGAAATTAAACTAAAAGTAAATTAGTATCCACACAGGTAACTAATAATAGGTCGCTTCGACTCAGGTCTTTCAGTGCTCTGTCAAATTTTAATCGCAGTATCGTATGTCTCGCCTCATCTTCATCTTCGTCCTCTACCATTTCTAATAATATTGCCTTGAAATTCATCTCTTGTACAGACCTTTTATATATTCCTTTCACCTTTCAGCTCTCCCTTCTTTGTTTAGGACTGGTTTACCGTCTGAGTGCTTGATATTCATGCACTTGCTCCTCTTTTCTCCATAGGCCTCTATAATTTTCCTGTCGTCGGTATCCATCTTTCTCCAAATGATAAGACGGTTGCCCGGAAAGTAATGAACCGCATTTTTTTCTCAGCCGAAAACAATTCTACGAATGTGGAACGTTACGTATGTATTATTTGAAGCGCGTCAAGTTTCCGTCACTTCCGACAGATAGCGTAGCTGCATGAGAGTTTCAAAATGGCGTGTGTAGGTGATGTACGTTACAAGCAACGCGCCATCATTGAATTTCTCACTGTAGAAAAAGAAACTGTGGGGAACATTCACAAACGCTTGTGCAAAGTATATGGAGCGTCTGCTGTCGACAGAAGGACAGTTAGTCGCTGGACACGGAGGGTGAGATCATCAGAAGGTGAAGCTCCACCACGGGAGACCATCCACGGCTGTCACACCTGGCATGCTGCAGCGAAATGATGATGTCAGTCGCGCGGTAGTTGTCACTGCATCTGTCAATCAGCAAAGGAAGTGTGGATGCAATTATCCACACTCTTGGATATTCAAAAGTGTGCACAAGATCAGTCCGGCAGTGTCAAACGGTGGATCACAAATGGCACAGAAAATACTTTTGTCTTGATCTGTTGCAACGTTTTGAAGCTGAGTGGGAGTCCTTCTTGTCCCGGACTGAGACAGGTGATGAAACCCGGGTTCACCACTTTGAGCCCGAAACAAAACGACAGTCGGTGGAATGGCGCCATTCGCACTCCGCACAGATAAAAATTAAAAGCAATTGCTTCCACTGGTAAGGTCATGATGACTGTGTTCTGGGACTGTGAAGGTGTGATTCTCATTGACGTGATCCCAAGAGGCTGTACCATTGATTCAGAGGATGTATCAACACATTAACGAAACTCGAGACGCGCTTCCAGCGACTTAGGCGTCACAGTAACCCAGGAGATGTTATGCTCCAACACGATAATGGTCGGCCCCACACAAGTCTGAGGACGCTGAACGCATCGTGAAGCAGACAGTGTTACCTCATCCACACCACAGCCCTGACCTAGCCCCCTCGGACTTCCACTTTTTTGAGCAATTAACGGGTGCCGTTCATGGAAGACATTTTGAAGACAATGAGGAGGTGATTCACACAGTGAAGCACTGGCTCCGCCACCAGGACAAGGATTGCTACCGACAGGACATGCACGCCCTTGATTCGCGTTGGAGGAAGGCCATAGAACGGGATGGAGATTACGTGGAAAAAGTAGGTTGTGTAGATAAAACACCATTCTTTCGTGTGTGTAATTCTCATTATGTTCAATAAAGAATTTTGAAGAAAAAAATGCAATTCCTGTCAATCTCATTTTTTATATGTTTGTATTTCCATTCATCTGCTTTGTTTGCTGGATTTTTATATTTTCTCCTTGGAACAATAAAATTCAATATGTCCTGTGTTATTCAGGGATTACTGCTAGGCCTTCTCTTTACCTATTTTATCCTCTGCTGCCTTCCCTATTTCATCTCTCCAAGCTACCCATTCTTCTTCTAATGTATTCCTTCTCCTTTTCTAGACAAATGTTGTCTAATGCTCCCTCTAAATCTGGGAACAACATCTGGTTCTTTCAACTTAGCGAAGCCCCATCTCCGTAATTTCCTACCTCTTTCCAATTTCTTCAGTTTTAATCTACAGTTCATAAGCAATAAAGTGTGATCAGAGTCCACATCTTCAGCTGGAAATGTCCTACAATTTAAAATCTGGTTCCCAAATCTGTGTATTATCATTATTCAAACAATCTGACACTTTCCGAGTCTCTATGTCTCTTTCACATACACAACTTTCTTTCATTATTCTTAAAGCAAGTGTCAGCGATGATTAAATTATACTCTGTCTAAAATTCTACCAGGCGGCTTCCTCTTTTATTCCTTTCTCCAGTCCATATTCAACTACTGCTTTTCATTCTCTCTCTTTTGCTACTGTCAAATTCCAGTCTCTCATCACAATTAAATTTTCGTCTGGTTTAACTGTCTGGATAATTCTTTTTTATCTCATCATACATTTTCTCTTCATTGTCTGCGGAGGTAGTTGGCATGTAAACTCCCTTCGTCGTCTGCTTAGCTAGCTGGCATGTAAACTCGTACCACTGTAGTGCGTGTGGGTTTCACATCTATCTTGGCTACAATAATGCGTTCACTATACTGTTCATAGTAGCTCACCCGTATTCCTATTTTCTGATTCATCATTAAAGCTACTCCTTCCTGCATTACCCCTGTTTTATTTTATATTTATAACCCTGTATTCATCTGACCAGAAGTCCCTTTCCTCCTGCCACCGATCTTCACTAATTGCCACTATATCTGACTTCAACATATCAATTTTCCTTTTCAAATTTTCTAACATAATTGCTGCTTAAGGGATCTGACATTCCACATTCCGATATGTAGAACGCCAGTTTTGTTTCTCCTGATGACGACATCCTTGTGAGTAGTCCAGGGCCAGAAATCCGAATGGGGGACTATCTTACCTCTGGAATATTTTACCCAAGAGATAAGCTGCATGCCCTTGGGAAAATTACGGCTGTAGTTTCCCCTTGCACACAGTACCATCATAACAAGGCCGTTTTGGTAGCTGTTACAAGGCCAGATCAGTCAATCACTCAGACTGTTGCCCCCGCAACTACTGAAAAGGCTGCTGTCCACACGTTTGTCTGGCCTCTCAACAGATACCCCTCCGTTGTGGTTGCACCTACGGTACGGCTACTTTGTTGGGTAGGCATGTAAGCCACATCACCAACGGCAAGGCCCATGGTTCTTGGCGGTTGGGGGTACAGTTTGATACGATATGGCATTGTACAACGGATAAAGCCAGCCTAAGTGTAAAGGTGTGGCAAGATGACCATTGGTGTTTATGTGTGGAAGGTCTGTATTAAGGTGGTGGAGAATTCATCATCAATTGTATTTTCGGGGCTGGTTTCATCGCCAAGGTTAGTTTGATTCCTGGTCAGGCTGTATGCAAATTTTTATTTAAGTTTATACCAGAAGTTCAATTTCAGTTGTGCCAGTATGAACAAAGGGTATGGTAATGGTTGCTTATAAGAAAACTAGCTCAGGTGTAATTACTATGGAGGCGTCTGACATCTTATACAAGCAGTTAGTGGATTTAGATGAGTTTGTTAATGTGCAGATCAGCGCAGCTTGTACTGAATTCCCGAATGTTTTAATGCAAGAATTGGGAGTCACCAATCTTTCAGAACATCAGATTGATTGGAATGGCAATGTCCTGGTGAAGAAAGCCACGTGTAGGCTGTCATCCTCTAGGATGAAGATATTAAAAGAGCTGGTGGATAATGTGATACGACGAGGAGTAATTTGGTCTTTGAAATCTCCTTACGCTGTTCAGATTTTTCTAGTTCCGAAATCTGGAAATCTGATGGTGAGTCTCAGCCGTTGGTGGGCTTTCGGGATCTGAACGAAAAGGTCGCGCTAAGATCTGTTCCGCTGCCCGACTTGCACTCCTACACTGTCTGTTTTAAAGAAGCGCGTGCCTTCACTATTTTTGGCCCTAATCAAGCGTATAATCACACACTGGTGGAGGAACGGTCAGAGTCTGTTACGACATTTGCAACTGAATGGTACTTTTTTTTATTATTTTTTTTTATTTTTTTTTAGCTCAGTGGCGTCCGCTTTAGTTTGACTTCAGATGTGGCGGTGCTCTGTCATTTAAACGACAATATGTTTTCTGACTTTAAATTTGTTTAACTCTACCACAATCTTGACGACCTGGTGATATACGAGTATAGGAGGTCCATTCAAGAGCATATCGATGGTTTCCAGGAGGTTTATGGACGTTTAAGAAAGGCGGGCCTGATGATTAACCTGCAGAAGGTAGATTCTGCCTGTTTATCCATGAAGCTTTTAGGGCGTATAATTTCTGGGGAGGAAATTCTAATTTATCTGTAAAGAGTGGACGTAATTAATCAATTTTCTAGCCCACAAATTGTTAAACAATTTGCCAGATTTGTGCCTACCTCTGGTTGTTTTAGAAAGTTCATTGGCAGTTTTGCTGATAAGGCGCACTGCAGAATGAATTATGTAAGAAACGTTGCAAATATCTCCGGGGTCCCTCACAGAAAGTCTAGTTCTTGGCATTCAAGGAAGCCTTGAAATCAGCATTCATTTTAGCGCTGAAATACTTCAACGGCGAATCTATTCCACAAACTGATGCATCAGCATTGGGTGTAACAGCTGTTTTGCTTCAGAAACAAGAAGGTGGTAAGGTCGTTACGCATGCGTCAAGGGCAATGAGTAATTTAGAAACCAAATGAAGTAAAATATTAGCAGTTTTATTCGAAATCGAGAAATTTTGCTACTGTTTGGAACATTATGATGGACAATCAACATCTCCGCTCTGTACCTTCTAGGCCACGAAAAACTGTGGATATCGTCTGGTGGGCAACCCACAGTCTAAGTTTGAAATTTGAGGTGCACAAGTGCAAGGGGTCAGATAATTTTGTGGAAGATAGCTTGAGCTAAACGTTCGTTCAGGGTAAAGATAACCAAGTGAATGATAAGGCCATGGAAGATAGAGGTCAGATTCCTCCGGTAAGTCCGATTTTAATGCAAATTCCCAAGTTATTGCATGTTATAGGAGAATTTCAATATCAGGATGAGTAACTCAGGGAAATTAATGATAAATTAGAGAAAGGGGAGCAGGTAAAGTCCTATATTTTAAGAGGGAAGTTCATCTACAGTAAGTCACACACTGTTAAGAAATATAAGGTAGGTGTTCCCAAGGAATTGTTTTGTTTGGTATTTTGATGTTGTTACGAGCCACCGGTTGGTGGACATTTAGGTATGTATGAAAAGCATGAAAAAATTCTCGAGCAATTTATTTGTCAAGGTACAGAGAGTAGAATTATAGTATCTGTGCCGTTAGTGAGCTGGCCGAAAATAGCAATGTAGGTTTTGTATGGCTACTATCTACTAAGGGTGCTATGTCTCAAGTGGTAATACAAAACTTGGGAGGTATTTTTGGTTCCTTCGGACCAGCCCATTGTTTGGTAACTGATAATGCTACTTCTTTTATGGCCCATAGTTTTAAAGAAGTCCGTTTTCGGATCGGAAACGAACGTATAACAACTACACCTTAGTATCCAAATCTCTCGTGTGCTATGTCTATTAATAGAAACTTGATGTCTGTTCTTACAGCTTATCATAGTAGGGATCAGAATGGTTGGGACTGATCGCTTCCAAAGTTAACCACGGCATTTAATAACCACAGCATTTAATAATGCCCGTCATCAGGGGCAGTGGCAAGGACGGGGGGAGGGGGGGTATGGGGGCTATAACACCTCCCCCCCTGACCAATGGAAAACAGATTCAACCAGCCTTTGTAAAATTATTAGTAATATAGGTTGCAATGTATTTCAAACACATTTTAACAAAAGGATAAGAGCGGCAAATAGCTTACTATCTAAACCAATACACATCATTTCACTTAAAATGGGCGTCTTATTATTTATTGGTATACATTGGATTTATACTAGTGTACGAGTACCACTTACAATAATCAAGAAAGCTAAATATGTCGGGTATGCCTACCAACACTTAATTTTCTGACCCCAGACTAAACTTCGAAATCGCCGGACATTGCGTCAGATCGTATTATTTTCCCGAGCACATACATTCTGTAGACCCGTGTTTACCCTGAACTCCAAAGCAGTTACCAAAAACTACTTTAAAAAAATTGTAAATTTGTGGTAAGATCTTACGGGACCAAACTGCTTAGGTCCTCGGTCCCTAAGCTTACACACTACTTAACATAACTTAACCTAACTTACTCTATTATTATTAGGTGGATTGATAAGGTATGGAAAGAAGAGGGTCTCCGGAGAATCGGCGAAGAAAGAAATATACGGCAAACATCGAAAAGAAGAAGGAACAGGATGATAGACATCTGTTAAAACATCAGCGAATAACTTCCATGGTACTAGAGGGAGCGATTGAGGGTAAAAGCTATGTAGAGAAAGACAGAGACTGGGATACGTCGAGCAAACAATTGAGGATGTAGGTTGCTAGTGCTACCCTCAGATGCACAGGTTGGCACGGGAGAGGAATCGTGGCGAGCCCTATCAATCCAGAGAAAAACTGGAAAATATCGTTGTTTAATCGGTCGTAAGAAATTGCAGAAAGACTTGGTGAGATTAATGGCGGCTGTCTTTAAATGTGGATAAATGAAACAAAGAGAAATGACACGATAGCGTCTGATTACTAGTTTACTATTTGTGCAAGGCACATGGTATAGCTGTTCAGGGGTAATGTTAAGAAGTGATATAAAATGGGACGATCACGTAATGTCAGTGTTAGGGAAGATGACTGGGAGATTTAGAGTGACTTGAGAGGGTTCTGGGAAAGCAGGGTGCGCCTCTGTGGAAAATAACACGCAAGATGCTGGGGGAACCACTTTAGAATATTGGTCCAGTGTTTGGAGTCCTTTTCTGACAAGAGACATCGATCGATCGAATTCAGAGATGCGCTTTTACGGTTGCAACAGGTCTGTATAGCCCATACCTAAGTTTAACAGAAGTGTTCGGGTAATGGAAATGAGTATCCTTGAAAGAAAGAGATGTAGTTTTAGAGGAAATGTAGCTTAATTAGAACAAACTGTAGTCGAACAAGACTGTTCGCGAATTATGCTCCCACCTCGTGGCGTAGGGATTGTCAGGATAAGATGAGGGACCCAAGGGGTGTCGAGAGCCATACAGTCAGTTATTCTTCCATCTCTCGATACGCGAGCGGAACAGGAAAGAAAGTTCGTAATGCTGTTACGATTAGTGGTCCGTTGTGCTTTGTACAGTAGTTTGTCGAGTATGCACATGAAGGTAGACCGCGTAATTTGGCAATTTACATTCCACAGGTTATGAATGTAGCAGCCGATAAGAACTGCGGTTTAATACGACTTATTCTGTTATATTCCTGATACGTTTTTGAAAGTCATAACTTTCCATCGTAGATGCTAAAACTACCAAAATTTTGTGAGGGAGATAATGGCAACTTGCTGTCTCGTCTTTCATAATGTTAGTTGTTAGTCGTATAGTTTGTCGTTAAATGTACGTTAACTCACCACTACGTTGAAAGACTCCTACTGTTTATTGGCTTTCCGAAACGTTTGAATATTGATAGTTAATTTTTCAGTAGGAAGATCTTTCGTCCTACTATGCGGTTTCCCACAGCCGCGAGTTTCCTATTCAACAAATACAGTGCTTAACACTCTCTACCTTGTCCTGAGTGCCAAGTGGCATCGAGTTCCAGAAATATTGATTGACTATAGGCCCAGCTCTTTTCACAAGGTAAAGCGCGCAACGGTAACGTAACTACCGGTAGTCAAATCGACTCATCAAGGAAAGAATTTTACTCGGTACTGCCCAGCAACATTTCTATTACAGGATGCGTGAGGTCAGGGGGAAGGATGGCTTGCAGGTGTGTTCGTTGATGCGAAGTTGAACGAACTAAATTATAACCGTGAGGACATCTATTTACAAAATAGAGCGTACACATTGACTGCATTGAACATGGAAAGTGAATAAGATTCTAACGATTTGGTGTCGTAAGAACAAACAGTATTAATCATGAAACGTCCTGGCAGATTAAAACTATGTGCCAGACTGACACTCGAACTCGGGACCTTTGCCTTACGCGGGCAAGTGCTGTACCATCTGAGCTACCCAAGCACGACTCACGCCTCGTCCTCACAGCTTTACTTCAGACAGTACCTCGTCTCCTACGTTCGAGTCTCGGTCCGGCACACAGTTTTAATCTGCCAGAAAGTTTTATATCAGCGCACACTCCGCTGCAGAGTGAAAATCTCATTCTGGAAATATCCCCAAGGCTACGGGTAAGCCATGTCTCCGCAGTATCCTTTCTTTCAGGAGTGCTAGTTCTGCATGGTTCTCAGGAGAGCTTCTGTAAAGTTTGGAAGGTAGGAGACGAGGTACTGGCAAAAGTAAAGCTGTGACGACGGAGCGTGAGTCGTTCTTGAGTAGCTCAGATGGTACAGCACTTGCCCGCGTAAGGCAAAGTTCCCGAGTTCGAGTCTCGGTCCGGACACAGTTTTAATCTGCCAGGAAGTTTCATATCAGCGCACACCCCACTGCAGAGTGAAAATCTCATTCTAGTATTAATCATTATTAGTGAACGGGAAGTAGACTGTATCATGGGCTCAACAGGGACGAACATACGCTCACACGCAAAATCTCAGACATTCACAGAATTAGCGAAGATAAAATACACGACTTCCTAGCCAAAGTTGAATGGGCAAAACTGGCTTGTGTCTCGCAGCGGAAAGTAAACACGAAATGCAAACAAAATCACAATGCAAGAAGAAAATAACGACCAGGTAAAAGCAAGTTCTGTCCCATCTGAGTATAGTTAAACGCAAACCCAGAGGTAGAACTCACAGACAACACAGAAGACCACACCACACCAGGAAAAAGAGACAGTTGGTAAACACTAACATACAATAACAAAATAGCACAAAACAATTGTAAACATCTTGAAACATTCAGAACAAACAACACAGTTCAAAAAAGGCTAAGACCAGACAAAAAAAATCAGGAATGCTGGAATATATTGACTCACATGTAACTGCTGTCAGGCCCAATACAAAGGATAAACAAGCAGAAATTTTGGAACGAGGTACACAGAGCAAATGAGAGCTGTAAGGGGTGACAGCACACATTCGACCTTCGCAGAACACCTAATGAACAAAAACCAATACCCTACTAATATCGAAAGCGATCTACACCTAGTGAAACTCAGCAACAGTCTATATCGACAACCAGCAATAGGAGAAAATTACAACATACAGTGGAAGGGAAAAACGTAATAAACGAAAACCCAACACTTTGCAACAAAACACTCTTTACCGCTTTGAGAGAACTGACTCAGGACACAAAACAGAAAGCACACACATGCAAAAGAACCAGTTACCCATCACCCACGGAGACATAAATAAGGAACAGAAGTCGTCAGAACTCCCACTACAGTTCTCCCAACATGCGATACATTTCTCACGACACACGCGAATAGGAAGATGGCGTAATGTTTTTGGATCACAAACAAAGTGCGAAAGTTTGGTTATTCTGTGCATAGAATTAGCCGCACGCCGTCCAACGAACGTGACTACACGACTAACTAAGTAACAGCCCAGTACACACCAAATCTGTATCTACAACACCACCGCAACTCCAAGTGTATAACGCTAACATACGTAAGCCCACGTTTTAGTATTTGTTTACTAACAACCGCACACACCGTTGCAGATGACATGATGTACACTGAGAAAAACGGCAACAGAAAATGCACAGAAAATATGCCGCAAACAGCTACAACAATTCTTATGCAATAAATAGCAAATCAAGTGTAGTCTTAGAAAGATTGGCTAATAACATATTTGTGGACATTAATCACTGGTTCCTAGCTAATTCTTTGTCACTAAACTTTGAAAAAACACACTACATGCAGTTCAGAATTGTGTGTACCTCAAATATACTCCTAACATACGATGACAAGCAGATAGAAGAATCGGACAGCGTTAAATTCTTGGGATTACAGCTTGATAATAAATTCAACTGGGAGGAGCACACCACAGAACTGCTGAAGCATCTTAACAAATCTCTATTTGCAATGCGAATTGTGTCAGACATAGGGGATATAAAAATGAAAAAGCTGCCATACTATGCTTACTTTCATTCCATAATGTCATATGGGATTATTTTTTGAGTAATTCATGAAGCCAAGCTAAAGTTTTCTGGGCACAAAACGTGCAGTAAGAGTTATATGTGGTGTGAACTCAAGAACATCCTGCAGAAGCCTGTTTAGGGAACTAGGGATACTAACTACTGCTTCGCAATATATTTATTCCTTAATGAAATGTATCATTAAAAATATATCACTTTTCCAAACCAACAGCTCAATTCATGGAATCAATACTAGAAATAAGAATAACCTTCACAAGGATTTAAAGTCACTTACTCTTGTACAAATAGGTGTGCATTAATCAGGAACACACATTTTCAATAACTTGCCAGCAGCCATAAAAAGCTTAATAACCAATGAAATTCACTTTAAAAGAAGCCTAAAGGATTTATTGGTGGCCAACTCCTTCTACTCCATTGATGAATTTCTCAGAAGAACCAACTGATTTGTATAAGTGCAATATAACTTCTGCACAATTTCAGTGCGGTAATGTGTTCATTGTAAATAAGTGTGTGTATGTGTATGTCTATGTGTATGTGTGTGTGTGTGTGTGTGTGTGTGTGTGTGTGTAAGTACAATCTAACTTCTGCACCGTTTCAGTGCAGTAATGTGTTCATCGTAAATAGGTATTATAGTAGTTCCATTACATGTTTATTACCTTATAAATAAAAAAAACTTTTTTATTTTAAATTCAGTGCATTAGTGTTTGTAAAATGATTCTTTATATAGTGTTCATTAAAAAAATGACGATCATTCCACTTGGGACCTGTGGAAGGTAAATTAGCTTATTTGTTTCAGTTGTAAATATTTGTCATGTAGTATTGTTTTTATGATGTGTTCTACGTCCTGGAGGACACATCCTTACTACGGATCAATTGGAATGAAAGTAAATCTAATCTAATCTTAAAAACATGCCATAACGTACAATAAATAAGGTAGTATGAAAATATCCAAAGAAAACAATATTTCAGAAAACGAACAGTAAAAAAACGTTATGTGTTACAGTGTTTCTATAACTATACTACTTTTCTGCATGTTTTAGATTTAAAGAACCCACTGCTGAAACTAGTTTGAGGAATAAATAAGTAATCAAATAACAAAGTGTTTTGGTCAAGGAGGACTCTCAACTCCTATATTGTTGTTCTGACATAAAACCAAACTGCCTCGCCTCCGAGCACACAGACCGAAAAAACCTGGAGGCGGCGAACTGACGGGTCAGTCAACAAGACGACTTCTTTAACGGCACCATCCACCTCCTCCAATCAGAAGACAGGAGAGACGACGCCTGTGTAATCGTTCTCAAAATTTTCCATCGATTCAGCGTCTAAAAGTTTGAACGAAAGCGTCTCTGGCGAGTGGGTCTTTATCGTCAAAATCCCATTCGCCCTGTCAAGGAGGGTAGATCAATTATTATCCGCAAAGTAGTTATAAAATTTTATTGTAATCAAATAGGAAACCTACAAGAACATCATTTTTCGACATTGTCTCCTTGCGTTTCAACGCAGTTGGTTCATCGTTGTCCAAGCTTCCAGATGCCCTCATAAAAGAAGGTTCTCGGTTGAGCTACGAGCCAGGAATGCACCGCTTCTTTCGCTGCTTCGTCCGAGCGAAATCGAAGGCCCCTTAATGCCTGTTTGAGTGGACCATACAAGTGATAGTCAGAAGGGGCAAGATCGTTAGTATATGGAGGATGATCCACTACTTCAAATTTGAGTTTCTGGAGCGTTTCAGCAGTGTGGGCAGCAGTATGCGGACGGGCGTTGTCGTGCAACAACACAACACCTTTTGACAGCAATCCTCGGCGTTTGCTTCGAATTGCAGGCTTCAGTCTGGCAGTAAGCGTCTCCCTGTGACGTACACTGTTTATTGTTGTGCCCCATTTACCCCTAATGTTCCAGTACTGGACACTGTGCGTCCCAAAAATCCGTAAGCAACAGCTTTCCCGCGGACGGTTGGATCTCGAATGTTTTCTTGCACGGCGAATTTGTATGTTTCTATTCCGTACTCTGCTGTTTACTCTCCGCCTCGTAATGATGGATCCATGTTTCGTCACCAGTAATGATCCTGTCCAAAAAGTTGTCCCCTTCGTTCCCATAGCGATCCAAATGTTTTTTGCAGATGCTCAACCACGTTTGTTTATGCAACTGTGTGAGTTGTTTTGGGACCGATCTAGCACAAACTTTGTGAAACCAAAGTTTATTGTGGATGATTTCGTAGGCAGTTGTTGTTGTTGTTAATGTGGTCTTCAGTCCAGAGACTGATTCGACGCAGCTCTCCATCCTGTGCAAGCTTCTCCATCTCCCAGTACCTACTGCAAGCTACATCCTTCTGAACCTGTTTAGTGTATTCATCTCTTGGCCTCCCTCTACGACTTTTACCCTCCAAGCTCCCCTCCAATACCAAATTTGTGGTCCCTTGATGCCTCAGAACATGTCCTACCAACTGATCCCTTCTTCTAATCAAGTTGTGCCACAAATTTCTCTTCTCCCCAATTCTATTCAATACCTCCTCATTAGTTATGTGATCTACCCATCTAATCTTATGCATTATTCTGTAGCACCACATTTCGAAAGCTTCTATTCTCTTCTTGTCTAAACTATTTATCGTCCACGTTTCACTTCCATACATGGCTACACTCCATACAAATACTTTCAGAAACGACTTCCTGACCCTAAAATCTATACTCGATGTTAACAAATTTCTCTTCTTCAGAAACGCTTTCCTTGCCATTGCCAGTCTACATTTTATATCCTCTCTACTTCGACCATCATCAGTTATTTTGCTCCCAAAATAGCAAAACTCATTTACCATTTTAAGCGTCTCATTTCCTAGTCTAATTCCCACAGCATCACCCGATTTACTTCGACTACATTCCATTATCCTCGTTTTGCTTTTGTTGATCTTCATCTTATATCCTCCTTTCAGGACACTGTCCATTCCGTTCAACTGCTCTTCCATGTCCTTTGACAGAATTACAATGTCATCGGCGAACCTCAAAGTTTTTATTTCTTCTCCATGGATTTTAATTCCTACTCCAAATTTTTCTTTGCTTTCCTTTACTGCTTGCTCAATATACAGAATGAATAACATCGGGGATAGGCTGCAACCCTGTCTCATTCCCTTCCCAACCACTGCTTCCCTTTCGTGCCCCTCGACTCATATAACTGCTATCTGATTTCTGTACAAATTGTAAATAGACTTTCGCTCCCTGTATTTTATCCCTGCCACCTTCAGAATTTGAAAGTGAGTATTCCAGTCAACATAGTCAAAAGCTTTCTCTAAGTCTACAAATTCTAGAAACGTAGGTTTGCCTTTCCTTAATCTATTTTCTAAGAGAAGTGGTAGGGTCAGTATTGCCTCGCGTGTTCCAATATTTCTACAGAATCCAAATAGATCTTCTCCGAGGTCGGCCTCTGCCAGTTTTTCCATTCGTCTGTAAAGAATTCGTAGGCATAACCGTGACTGATTTGCAGACGACGTGTCACTTCGTCAATAGTTAATCGTGTGTCTAAGAGAATCGTTTCACGAGAACGCTCAACGGTTTCTTCATTTATGGTGGTAAACGTTCGTCCGGCTCCTTTCTTCGTGCGTAACACTTGTGCGACCATTTCGGAATTTTTCAATCCGTTCGTGGACCCTCCGTTGTGGCGAAAGACTGTTCCCGTAATGCACCGAAAGTCGTCGATGAATTTCGTCCCCTGGTACGCCTTCCGACCACAAAAAAAAAGAACGAAAAAGAAAACGGATCACTGAACGTTGCTCTTCTTTGGTACAAACAGACAGCGGAGCAGCCATGATTAACAGCACGGTAGCGATAACGAAACTAACCTAGCAGCTCGAAAATTGCAAATATAAAACAACAAATAAACATAGCATGCGTGAAACTTCCTGGCAGATTAAAACTGTGTACCGGACCGAGACTCGAATTCGGGACCTTTGCCTTTCGCAGGCAAGTGCTCCGCCAACTGAGCTACCCAAGCACGATTCACGCCCCGTACTCACAGCTCCAATTCCGCCAGTACCTCGTCTCCTACCTTCAACACTTGACAGAAGTAAGTCGGGCTTGGGTAGTTCAGTTGGTAGAGCACTTGCCCGCGAAAGCCAAAGGTCCTGAGTTCGAGTCTCGCTACGGCACACAGTTTCAATCTGCCAGGAAGTTTCGTATCAGGGCACACTCCGCTGTAGAGTGAAAATTTCATTCTAGATAGCATGCGTGATCAACGTATAAACAAAGTACTATCAAAATAAACAAAAATATAACTAAATAGCAGATAATAAATGACTTACCTTCGTATAATGCTTCAACCGTTCTGAATTCGGGAGAAACCGGCTATCTCGCTGCCCAAACTAAGGTTTGACAAGAACGAAGACAAATAGTACAAATTCTCACTCTGTTCGGGCGGGCATTACCTTGCTGTGCTGTAAGAGTGCCACGGATGACAAGCAAAGAGGTCCTGCTATGAAAAGAAATACACTAGTGTCCATTAAAATAGCTACACCACGAAGATGACGTCCTACAGACGCGAAATTAAACCGATGGGAAGAAGATGGTGTGATATGCAAATGATTAGCTTTTCAGAGCATAAACACAACGTCGGCGCCGGTGGCGACACCTACAACGTGCTGACATGAGGAACCATTCCAACCGATTTCTCACATACAAAGAGCAGTTGGCCGGCGTTGCCTGGTGAAACGTTGTCATGATGCCTCGTGTAAGGAGAAGAAATGTGTACCATCACGTTTCCGACTTTGATAAAGGTCGGATTGTAGCCTATCGCGATTGCAGTTTATCGTATCGCGACATTGCTGCTCGCGTTGGTCGAGATCCAATGACTATTAGCAGAATATGGAATCGGTGGGTTCAGGAGGGTAATACGGAACGCCGTGCTGGATCCCAACGGCCTCGTATCACTAGCAGTCGAGATGACAGGCATCTTATCCCCATGGCTGTAACGGATCGTGCAGGCACGTATCGATCCCTGAGTCAACAGAAGGGGACGTTTGCAAGACAACCATCGGCACGAACAGTTCGACGACGTTTGCAGCAGCATGGACTATCAGCTCGGAGACCATGGCTGCGGTTACTCATGACGCTGCATCACAGACAGGAGCGCCTGCCATGGTGTATTCAACGACGAACCTGGGTGCACGAATGGTAAAACGTCATTTTTTCGGATGAATCTAGGTTTACAGCATCATGATGGTCGCATCCGTGTTTGGCGACATCACGGAGAAACGCACATAGGAAGCGTGTATTCGTCATCGCCATACTGGCGTATCACCCGACGTGATGGTATAGGGTGCCATTGATTACACCTCTCCGTCACCTCTTTTTCGCATTGACGACACTTTGAACAGTGGACGTTACATTTCAGATGTGTTACCACCCGTGGCTCTACCGTTCATTCGATCCCTGCGAAATCCTACATTCCAGCAGGATAATGCACGACCGCATGTTGCAGGTCCTGTACGGGTCTTTGTGGATACAGAAAATGTTCGACTGCTGCCCTGGCCAGTACATTCTCCAGATCTCTCACCAATTGAAAACGTCTGGTCAATGGTGGCCGAGCAACTGGCTCGTCACAATACGCCAGTCACTACTCTTGATGGACTGTGGTATCGTGTTGAAGCTGCATGGGCAGGTGCACCTGTACACGCCATCCGAGCTCTGTTTGACCCAATGCCCAGGCGTATTGTCCAATGAATACCCTTTTATGATCTGCATTTCTTCTTGGTGTAGCAATTTTAATGGCCAGTAGTGTAGCACACCATACCACCACTGCTGGTTATCGGGCCGTATGGCGGGAGACAGTAAGACTGGCATCCCAGCGCTGTCCGGAGCGTCTCGAGGCACGTCTTCGCTGGTGACTGGGGCTCGGTTCGAAGTGGGACTCTTCATTGAAGCCAATACTACCCCAGTCAATCAGATTCCAGGGCGAATGCGCCCGACAGCCCTACGAACGGGCTTGTTGGTGCACAGAGATCAACGCTAGTCGGCGCAACAGTCGCCATCAGCTCAGCCCTATTTTCTGTGAGCCGCCTTTTAGTGGTCCTTGTGCTCACCGAAGCACGTTGGGTCGATGTTGATGACGAATTCGGGGCTCTGAGTGCCTCTCTGACGATTATTGAATCCCCTCGTTCTGTCGTCTCCTTAGGCTGACTGCTTACTCGTTCTTCTACATCTTCATCTACATCTACATTTATACTCCGCAAGCCACCCAACGGTGTGTGGCGGAGGGCACTTTTACGTGTCACTGTCATTACATCCCTTTCCTGTTCCAGTCGCGTGTGGTTCGCGGGAAGAATGACTGCCGGAAAGCCTCCGTGCGCGCTCGAATCTCTCAAATTTTACACTCGAGATCTCCTCGGGAGGTATAAGCAGAGTGAAGCAATATATTCGATACCTCATCCAGAAACGCACCTTGTGGAAACCTGGTCAGCAAGCTACACCGCGTTGCAGAGTCTGCCACTTGAGTTTGCTAAACATCTCCGTAACGCTATCACGCTTACCAAATAACCCTGTGACGAAACGCGCCGCTCTTCTTTGGATCTTCTATATCTCCTCCGTCAACCCGACCTGGTACGGATCCCACACTGATGAGCAATACTCAAGTATAGGTCTAATGATTGTTTTGTAAGCCACCTGCTTTGTTGATGGACTACATTTTCTAAGGACTCTCTCAATGAATTTCAACCTGGCACCCGCCTTACCAACATTTAATTTTATATGATCATTCCACTTCAAATTGTTCTGTAAGCATACTCCCAGATATTTTACAGAAGTAACTGCTACCAGAGTTTGTTCTGCTATCACATAATCATACAATAAAGGATCCTTCTTTCTATTTATTCGCAATAGATTACATTTGGCTGTGTTAAGGGTCAGTTGCCACTCCCTGTACCAAGTGCCTATCCGCTGCAGATCTTCCTGCATATCGCTGCAATTTTCTAATGCTGCAACTCCTCTGTATACTACAGCATCATCCGCGAAAATCCGATATATTGTGAAAAGCAATGGTCCTATAACAGTCCCCTGTGGCACGCCAGAGGTTACTTTAACGTCTGTAGATGTCTCTCCATTGAGAACAACATGTTCTGTTCTGTTTGCTAAAAACTCTTCAATCCAGCCACACAGCTGGTCTGTTATTCCGTAGGCTCTTACTTTGTTTATCAGGCGACAGTGCGGAACTGTATCGAACGCCCTCCGGAAGTCAACGAAAATGGCGTCTACCTGGGAGCCTGTATCTAATATTTTCTGGGTCTCATGAACAAATGAAGCGAGTTGGGTCTCACACGATCGCTGTTTCCGGAATCCATGTTGATTCCTACAGAGTAGATTCTGGGTTTCCAGAAACGACATGATACGCGAGCAAAAAAATATGTTCTAAAATTCTACAGCATATCGATATCAGAGATATAGGCCTGTAGCTTTGCGCATCTGCTCGGCGACCCTCTTGCTATGTTCGGCCATGGTTTACCCACTCCCGGCAAAATAGTGGTATCACTCCTATCCAAATGTCAAGCGATCTGGCCATTACTCCTTCCGACTGTTTTGAGTCTAGCTACACGTTCTCTCTCCAATGCTGACGTCTGCGTATGTTGTTGACGCGCCTGTCTGCGAGGTATACTTATTCTCCAACTGAGAAGACGGAATGAAATTGCCAAAGACTTCACGCTCTTCTATCGACATGTCCTCTGTTTCCTGTCCCTACCAGCTGCATGGTAGAACTAAGTCAAGCATTCATCCATCCGCCGCCAAAGCGTGCAATTTTGCATTATCTGTCGATATCAACATCAGCATCAATTTGTTACCAATTTGCATAGCTCCTTAATGGTGCGTGTTTTTTTTTTGGTTTGGAGTATGTATGTATGTATGTAATAAAAAGGGTCATAAATTCGCTAGATCAATAAACGCAGGATCTAGTGGATGGTGTTACCCACACCAGCAGCCTAAACGCCGAGTTTTAGGTTGTTGCAGGAGCGACCCCTGTTACTGCAGACGAAACAGTCATGACTCAGGCATAAGGCAGATGTTGACAGGACAGATCCAAGGTGCACCCACGGCGGTTGCGGAATTTCAGCGTGTCCCCATCTTCAGCCCTTGCAGGTGTGAACAAGGCGTGTACCATGTCCACGACAGCGCGAATTCAAAACTACATAGTGGCAATCCGTGACCTAAAACAATAATTATTATCGAATAAAATGTTCTCGGGTTTCCAACCGCGCCAATTGCTTAAAACTACACGAGCTTTTGGCCATTATCAAGTTGGTTGGTTGGTTGTTTTGGGGAAGGAGACCAGACAGCGAGGTCATCGGTCTCATCGGATTAGGGAAGGACGGGGAAGGAAGTCGGCCGTGCCCTTTGAAAGGAACCATCCCGGCATTTGCCTGGAGCGATTTAGGGAAATCACGGAAAACCTAAATCAGGATGGCCGGACGTGGGATTGAACCGTCGTCCTCCCGAATGCGAGTCCACTGTCTAACCACTGCGCCACCTCGCTCGGTCATTATCAAGTGTTATGACTGCCAGTGGGCTGTTGGTGTGCCCTTATATACGCTAGCTGCCGGCTGTGACGTCACTGGTCCACGTGACATTGCCGTATATGGGCATGTTTTGAGTCGGCGTTCGATGTGCCCTCTTCAACCGCGCGATCGCTGGATCCCACGCAGCGCTGAGCTGCAAGCCACCGCCTCTATTCAGGGTGTTAATTATTATCGATAGCATACAGACGATGTCGTATTGTTGGCACTGTCCTTATAGCAATGTGGTCGTCAAATTCCTTTGCTCAGGGCCAGTGCTGACGTTTTGAGGAGGCACCTCGGGCCACATATGCACCTACCTTGTTAGATCAGTAACCTGTATAAATTAATATGTCACGAGCCCGAAGTAGACTGAAGACTGTGACACATTGGCCACCGGCTGCTAAGTACTGACTGTTAAAAGTCGCCACCATTCGAAAAGCTCCGTGTCAGCTTTCCTCTGCTGCCACACTCCGCGACCCAAAAGCTGTCACACTGTAATTGCCTGAAGAAGAGTTGTTGTGTCGTCTCGGTGAGCAGATGACTGACAGATTAATAACAGTACTTGTACCTATACGCTGATGGAAAAAATATCGCAACCGCAAGAAGGAGTTATGCGACATAACGAAACTTGGTAGCCGTGTTTGTATATCTTAAGAATGGTGTCTACTGAAAATACTCACCAACCGCATAAGAGTGGTGATAGTAGCGCCAACGTGAGGATGCAAATCAGGTTTGCTCTAAATACACGTTGTAACGGTCACTAGCGCCAGTTACCTTTCAGATTGGACGTAGTGAGTTAATGTTAGTGATGAATGCGTTTAAGAGGGGTAGGACGTCAAACGGGCCGACTTGGAGCAGGAGAGGCACCACAGGACATTTTAATTTCCAGTGTCTATACTTTTACAAATAAATTCATAAAACTTTGTCAACATGACCATGAAGGATTCAGAATTCACACTCATAGGAGTGGAAGTTCGAAAACATAACGAAATGATTTTTTTTTTTACATGTGAAATTTCATCAGTTTTTTCACTTACTAATGGCTGTATTTGTTGCTATAGGTACACTTTTCTTCATAAGTAAGAGGGGTTCTTTGATGAATTTTGCACAGCATACAAACCATACTTAAAGGTGTATGAAACTCTAGAATTTTCCAAATCTATTAAAAACTGTGGTAAAAGTTGAGGTAATTAACTATACAATTTGTGTTTTTTCTAAACATGAAGTTTAAAATATAACAGTTCATTCGTTTTTTCATAAATTAAATAAATTCTAGAGTTTCGTACACCTGTGAGTATGGTATGTATGTTGTGCAAAATTCATCGAAGAATCTCTCTAACTTATGAAGAAAAGTGTACCTACAGCAACAAATGCAGGTATTAGTAAGTGAAAAAATGATGACATTTCACACGTAAAAAAAAAATTATTTTGTTATGTTTTAGAATTTCTTCTGCAATTAGTGTGAATCCTGAATCCTTCCTGGTGTTGCTGACAAAGTTTTATGAATTTATTTGTAAAATTATAGACAGTGGAAATTAAAATGTCCTGTGATGCCTCTCCTGCTCCAAGTCGGCCCGTTTGACGTCCTACCCCCCTTAAGACGTCAGAGACGGTATTTTCAACACCTCACTGAGTTTGAACGAGGACGCGTAAGAGGGCTGCAGGAAGCTGAATGTTCCTTCTGCGCTACTGCAGAAAGACTTGGCAGCAACGCAGACACTGTAGATGACTCCTGGCAGCGGTGGTAACGAGAACACCGGGCTCTGGACGGCCACGTGGCACTACCGACAGGGAAGGCCTTCGTGCTCAACACACGCCTCTGTCGCACAGTACTGCATCTGCAGCAGCAGTCTGAGCAGCAGTTGGCACCACTGCGACGCAGCCAACCGTCACAAATCGGTTATTTCAAGGGCAGCTCCGAGCCAGACGGCCCTTTAGCATACCTTCCACTGACCCCAAACCACCGCCGTTTGCGACGTCAGTGGTGTTAAGCGAGAGCTTATTGGGGGTCAAGGTGGAGGGTCTGTTTGTAACACCATAGCTCTAATGCTCTACTGGTTTACTTTGCCTTTTGTTTTGTTTAATGCTATAACACTGAGTTTCTGTAAGTGTTGTTCGATTGAATCGATACCATGAGAGTGTTTATTCTGTGCGAGAAGGAGGTGCAAGAGCAGTTAGATGTATGGGAGGCAACGGCAGCACAATATGGAATACATTTCTCTGCAAAGAAAAGTGAAATAATTGTCACAACAAGGAAGAAGAATAGGCCAAATGTGGATATAACTTGTGGAGAGGAAAAACTACAAGTGGTAGAGAACTTCAAGTACCTGGGGAGCATGATTGAAAGTAAGGGGGGAAACGCAATGGAAATAAATGAAAGGTGCAGAAAAGCAGGGCAGTTCTATAAATGCATTAGGGGGCTTATTTGGAGCAAGGAGGTGCCACAGAAATCCAAGGGAATTATATACCGAACCTACTTTGTCCCCATATTGGCATACGGAAGTGAGACATGGGTAATGCACAAAAGCGACAAAAGTAGAATACAAGCTAGCGAAATGAAGTTCCAGAGGAGCAGGTTGAGTGTAACAAGACGAGACAGATTGCGAAATGTGTATGTGAGGGAAAGACTAAAGGAGGAACCAGTACAGGACAGGATAGAAAAATCAAGACTGCAGTGGTATGGACACATGAAGAGAATGGATGAGGGAAGATTTCCAAAGAGGATGTTTGATCTGCAACTGGAGGGGAAGAGGCCCAGAGGAAGACCAAGAGATAGATGGGTGAAGGGAGTGAAGGAATGTGTGACGAGAAGAGGAGAGAACTGGACGAAGGTGGAAGAGGGGGAATGGTGGAAAGACAGAACACGATGGAGAGGCTTGTGTTCCCGACAGACCCAGCCAGTGGCTGGAAACTGTCCGAGATGATGATGATGAGAGTGTTTATTCTTTTCTGTATAAAAACTTTGATGTCATGGTTTGATTTTATGCAATGTAGTGTATCTATCATTTGTATTCCTTGCCTCATTTGGAGGGAACAAAACGTACTGTATATAATCGTAATTTCTAAATAATTTTTTGTAGAAATACCAATATGTGGAACTGGCCTATTTTATTTAAAGTGATTGGTTGCTGTTATGTAAACTGCTGATCTTCCCTTAGGGTTCTCAGTTATTTTGTATGTGAAAGGTGTTGTGGTTCCCCTCGGGAACGGAAGCATGCAGCGCGCGCAAATTGTGGTTGGCATGGATAGAAAGGCGGAACAAAGAGTCAGTCGGGGATGAGATAGTGAACCACCAACAGCTCACGAAAAGGTTGTGAATTGTGCTGGTGCCGAGAGGGGCTTTCTGTGCCGGTTTTTAATGTGCCAAAGCCTCGGATGGATGCAGTAACTAGCTGGAATTATGTTGGAATTGATATCTACCGTCGCCACCAAGGAATGACAAAGTCCAGCAATTCTACTTGCAAATCCACCTACCAACATGCTCTCGCCACCACACTGCGCAGTCACTGTAATGGAACAGAAGAACTATAGTAATGTACAGTGAAGGATCCGCTCATAGGATGTTATAGTGTACTGAAATATAAGGTAAATTTTAACTGACCTCTTGTACCTACCGTGATTTATCCTCAGTCACATATCCACTTAGGGACCCTCCCACGGTAAAGTGCTTACCGAGTGTCCTTTATTGAAAGCATGTTAAAATTAATACGGCAATAGAGTGTGCTAAAATTAATATTGTTTGTTGAAAGGATCTTACAAATATCTCAATTTTGTGTTTTACTACAGAAAGAGTTCAGAACTGCAACTGTTGAGAGTCATATGTTCATGCTTTCTAAGTGCTTGTTTCACAAATGTAATGAAAATGCGTTTATTTTGCTCTACTACAGTGGTCATGATTAAGCCCCCACCACCACTGAAAGTAGTCCAAATGCTCAAAGTTACTGAATTATAGAACGTTTCAATTACTCTTGCTATTCCTGTCAAGTTCTGTACAATACTGGGTTCCTCTTGTATATTAAATTTCATATTAATGGTGTAACAGGATCCACAGTTTGTCCATTGTGCTCTTGATAGATAACAATTAACAGAAAGACCGCATTCTATGAAAACAGTAATTTCTGTTATTCAGACGATAGTGAGAAATAGTTAGCTAATGAAATTTTTTTCATGTCAGCTAGAAAAAGTAATTGGCAAACGAAATACTGAACCCATGTCCAATTTACGATTCTACTGTGAATATTAACAGTATCGTCATTGAAACCATTCAGTTTCACTAAGTCCTCAAGGTAAAAGTGTGTTTCGTTACCTGTTATACTTATTCAAATACTTTGTTCTGCTCTGTCAGCTCCAACCCTAACGTGAACAGATGCAGGTGCCAGAGTTCACTGCACTCTCGTGTATAGGCTGTGTTCGCCCATTGAAGTTACGTATTTTCAGTTCTTAAACAGGAATGTTACTCATTCTTATGCCTAATTAGGCTGGCGCCCGTTTTTCCTATCATTTGGACACTGTGGATAGGTAAATTATTTGTTTGTTACTGTTTAAATATTTACGTAATTCTGACTTTCACTTCCGATAAGCCGCCTCCGTTAGGTATATCACGGTCAACATAACAAAATTCCTTTTAGAGGGTAACACTGCACTGTTGCTTTATACACTCCTGGAAATTGAAATAAGAACACCGTGAATTCATTGTCCCAGGAAGGGGAAACTTTATTGACACATTCCTGGGGTCAGATACATCACATGATCACACTGACAGAACCACAGGCACATAGACACAGGCAACAGAGCATGCACAATGTCGGCACTAGTACAGTGTATATCCACCTTTCGCAGCAATGCAGGCTGCTATTCTCCCATGAAGACGATCGTAGAGATGCTGGATGTAGTCCTGTGGAACGGCTTGCCATGCCATTTCCACCTGGCGCCTCAGTTGGACCAGCGTTCGTGCTGGACGTGCAGACCGCGTGAGACGACGCTTCATCCAGTCCCAAACATGCTCAATGGGGGACAGATCCGGAGATCTTGCTGGCCAGGGTAGTTGACTTACACCTTCTAGAGCACGTTGGGTGGCACGGGATACATGCGGACGTGCATTGTCCTGTTGGAACAGCAAGTTCCCTTGCCGGTCTAGGAATGGTAGAACGATGGGTTCGATGACGGTTTGGATGTACCGTGCACTATTCAGTGTCCCCTCGACGATCACCAGTGGTGTACGGCCAGTGTAGGAGATCGCTCCCCACACCATGATGCCGGGTGTTGGCCCTGTGTGCCTCGGTCGTATGCAGTCCTGATTGTAGCGCTCACCTGCACGGCGCCAAACACGCATACGACCATCATTGGCACCAAGGCAGAAGCGACTCTCATCGCTGAAGACGACACGTCTCCATTCGTCCCTCCATTCACGCCTGTCGCGACACCACTGGAGGCGGGCTGCACGATGTTGGGGCGTGAGCGGAAGACGGCCTAACGGTGTGCGGGACCGTAGCCCAGCTTCATGGAGACGGTTGCGAATGGTCCTCGCCGATACCCCAGGAGCAACAGTGTCCCTAATTTGCTGGGAAGTGGCGGTGCGGTCCCCTACGGCACTGCGTAGGATCCTACGGTCTTGGCGTGCGTCCGTGCGTCGCTGCGGTCCGGTCCCAGGTCGACGGGCACGTGCACCTTCCGCCGACCACTGGCGACAACATCGATGTACTGTGGAGACCTCACGCCCCACGTGTTGAGCAATTCGGCGGTACGTCCACCCGGCCTCCCGCATGCCCACTATACGCCCTCGCTCAAAGTCCGTCAACTGCACATACGGTTCACGTCCACGCTGTCGCGGCATGCAACCAGTGTTAAAGACTGCGATGGAGCTCCGTATGCCACGGCAAACTGGCTGACACTGACGGCGGCGGTGCACAAATGCTGCGCAGCTAGCGCCATTCGACGGCCAACACCGCGGTTCCTGGTGTGTCCGCTGTGCCGTGCGTGTGATCATTGCTTGTACAGCCCTCTCGCAGTGTCCGGAGCAAGTATGGTGGGTCTGACACAGCGGTGTCAATGTGTTCTTTTTTCCATTTCCAGGAGTGTATCATAATAGATTTAACAAGATAGTTTCATTACACGATCTGCCTCCAACTTTGAGGTTATGGTATAGCAGTAGCAGCGGACGGTAGTGTCACATGTTGTGTTTTCTGATGCAAGCTGATTCTGCCTCGGTGCCAGTGATGGCTCTGTGTCGATTAGGAGGAGGACAGCTGAGGATCTGCATCGAACCTGTCGGCGTGCGAAACACACTGGACCTACACCTGGAGATATGCTGTGGGCTGCGATTTCATGTGACAGCAGGAGCACTCTCCTGGCTATCCCACGCACTCTGGTTGCAAAATTGTACGTCAATTTGACGATTCGAGCTGGTGTGCTACTATTCATGAACAACATTCCACGAGGTGTTTTCCAACAAGATAACGCCCTCCCGCTGTTGATCCAACATGCTGTACAAAATGTCGACACATTGCCTTGGATTGCCAGATCTGTCTGCGATCGAGCACGTATGGCACAGCATCGGGCGACAACCCCAGCGTCATCCGCAAACTGCATTTACCCTTCCTGTGCTGATCAACTAAGTGTAAAAGGGACGGAACTCGGTGCCACATACTGACATCCGGCACCTGTGCAACACAACGCACACTTGTCTGCATGCTTACACTCATCATTCTGACGGGTTACACGGGTTGTTACTGTAGCAACAATTGACATTTGCAATGGTTTCTCTCGCGCTTACATTAACCTGTGATGTTGCAATATTAATCACTAAAGATGTCACCTAGACAAATGTATTCCCGAGATGTCTTTCCTCTACATCAAATCTTCTTTTACTGTTCTGATTTTTTTTCCATCAGTGTGTTATGGATCATATGTTGAAAACAATAGACTGGCTGGGTGAGATTAAGATATGTGAACACAAAATGAGCAGTCTTGCATATGCGGATGACTTAGTTGTGATGGGAGATTCGATTGAAAGTTTGCAAAGTAATATTTCAGAGCTAGATGAGAAATGTAAGGTCTACGGTATGAAGATTAGCATCTCCAAAATGAAAGTAATGTCAGTGGGAAAGAAATATAAACGGATTGAGTGCCAAATAGGAGGAACAAAGTTAGAACAGGTGGACGGTTTCAAGTACTTAGGATGCATATTCTCACAGGATGGCAACATAGTGAAAGAACTGGAAGCGAGGTGTAGCAAAGCTAATGCAGTGAGCGCTCAGCTACGATCTACTCTCTTCTGCAAGAAGGAAGTCAGTACCAAGACTAAGTTATCTGTGCACCGTTCAATCTTTCGACCAACTTTGTTGTATGGGAGCGAAAGCTGGGTGGATTCAGGTTACCTTATCAACAAGGTTGAGGTTACGGATATGAAAGTAGCTAGGATGATTGCAGGTACTAGTAGGTGGGAACAATGGCAGGAGGGTGTCCACAATGAGGAAATCAAAGAAAAACTGGGAATGAACTCTATAGATGTAGCAGTCAGGGCGAACAGGCTTAGATGGTGGGGTCATGTTACACGCATGGGAGAAGCAAGGTTACCCAAGAGACTCATGGATTCAACAGTAGAGGGTAGGAGGAGTCGGGGCAGACCGAGGAGAAGGTACCTGGATTCGGTTATGAATGATTTTGAAGTAATAGGTATAACATCAGAAGAGGCACCAATGTTAGCACTGAATAGGGGATCATGGAGGAACTGTATAAGGGGAGTTATGCTCCAGACTGAACGCTGAAAGGCGTAACCAGTCTTAAATGATGATGATGATGATGATGATGATGTGTTCCAAACGTTCAGGCTGGCGCTGATAAATGTTTCCCACAGTGGAGCAGCGCGCATAATTCATACTTTACGTCATCTCCCGGCACTGAGTTCCTTGTTTCTCGCCGTGGGGGGCGGGGGCCGGGGGGCGGGAGGTGCAGTCGTATTCAAACGCCCGAGGCTACTGTTTTAATACAATGACCTTTACGTAAAGAACCTCAAACTATGCGATACCTCATTTGTTCAGGACACTCTCTCGTTAAAGGGTCATAGGAAATAATCGTATTCACAGCTGTTCGTTGTGCCTGGCTTATAGGTAAATTGATTATACGTCATTGTTCCACGGGTAGGATAATTGCGAGGCAATTAAGTTTTGGCGATCTGTCGCTCAATCTCATTTTCCGTTCGCGGAGAATCACGTTATCGGCGGCTCAACTACTACAGACTAAAAATGCACTTACACCGCGCTCAAAGAAAAGGATCCAATATGAGTCAGAATTCATTGCGTGACCGTATTGGTGTTCAAAACCATTAGTGCCAAGAGTTGGCAGAGATAATGTACCGAAATTTTGAAGGAACGTCAAAATCAAGTGTATTTACTGTGTCTGCAGTTCCTTGTTGATTTATATTCGTACTGGTTCATACCGAACCGCCAACTTAGTTTTATTTGTCTCCATCACGCTCCTCTTCGATAATCTATTCGCTGTTACGACTTCGTGTCGGAAGCTGTACAAAACTCGTGACGTTTGTTCATCTCTACGACTGATTGCGTCAAATGATAAAAGCTATGAATCTGTCAATATTGCAGTACGTAGAATGTCTCCATAACGTTAATGCTGGTTGCTTATAAAATATAAATCAATAAACTGTTTGGCAAGTTTTTATGACTGACTGTGACTTATCCAAGTCAGTGATTTCTGTAAACACCACATTTCAGTAACTGTGGTTTTTGCTCACTATTAAACACAATCTAAAACCGTAGTTTACGAATTCACAACTTCTATCCATTCTTAATGTTAAAATGCGGATTCTGCAATTTACCGCCACACATGTTACAATGCGATTTGTCGCAGGTAGCAACTAACAGGCAGAGGCATGTACATCTGGTCAATTGAATTGCGTCAGTGCAACCAAGTAATGTGTCTCACCTGTGGAGCGTGTCACTGAAGTCTTTATGGGATTTAGAGGGTGTAATAAATACATTGCGAGTGACAGTTCCATTCTCCCTTCCTCAAAGCCGTCCCATACCCGTAAACCTTCTTGCCATTTAGTTATTGATAAACATCTGGTTTCTGGTTACCTCCAGCGTATTTCTGCTAAGAGTAGTCGAGCTCATATTTTCTGGTGTTTCGCCAGGTATTTGCACTTTCGGTTTCGCAGAGTGCAACGGGAGTTGGGCCATTTAAATACTTCTAGTCACGTTTTTCATGCGATGCTAACCGTCGACGGAAAGCGTCAGTTCATTTCCCGCTACAAAGAAAATGATCTTCAAAACGGAATGTTACGTGCTCAAGAAATTGTTGCCCAGCCAGCGTGCAAACGAAATCAGATGTGAAGTAATGCAGGCTATTCGAGCACACCTCAGCTAGGAAAGCTCCTGGCTTTCATGGTATTCAAAACTGTGTTCTCAAGGAGTTCGCAGTTAAAGCCGGAGAATACTTAATACACATCACTCGTCCTATCCTCCAAATCAACACTTTCTTACCTTTTGCAGGGTGGCCAAGCTTCCATTGTTCAGGAAAACAAGGAAAGGTGATTTGAAAAGCATCCAGTAGACACTGCATCTACACCGACACACTGAGGCCAGAGAAGTTCGACTTTAGAAACCACCAGTCGACAACAAAACAACTGATTCGTGCAGTGGACCACATAACAGACGACTGCAACACCAACAAGGCAATTGGGACCGTGTTCCCGGACATCAGAAAGGCCTTCGACCGTGTCTGGCACAGCTGTCTCATGCGCAAACTCGGTGACACTGATATCCGCTATGACTCATGTGACACATACTCTAGTGTATCACAAACAGAAGCTTCAACACTGACGTTCAGTGCAAACAATTAACTGGACCAAGTGTACAACGTTGAGTACCGCAGTGTAGCATCTTGGGCCCATATTGTTTAACCTCTACATTTGCAATATCGCAACGACACGGAAAACTATGGTATCCACCCGTGCTGATAACACCGCTATCCTGGCGTAAGACCGGAAATGAGTAAACATTAACGATTACAGACAGTTGTCAGAACTGTCGAACCTTGGGAGAAGGGGAATGGCCAGCCGCGGTGGTCTCGCGGTTCTAGGCGCGCAGTCCGGAACCGCGCGACTGCTACGGTCGCAGGTTCGAATCCTGCCTCGGGCATGGATGTGTGTCATGTCCTAAGGTCGGTTAGGTTTAAGTAGTTCTAAGTTCTAGGGGAGTGATGACCACAGCTGTTAAGTCCCATAGTGCTCAGAGCCATTTGAACCATTTTTGAAGGGGAATGGCGTGTGAGAGTAAACGTCGACAACTGCGAGGCGAGGCAGGTCCGTTCATGTGTGGACCGAGACAACTGCACAAACACTAGCACAGCAGACATATCGCGTTAGACACAAGCCCAATACTATTGCGTGGGAAAGTCAGGAACCTCGCTGTATGGCTGCGCCGGAAACTCACTTGTTAGTACTCCCTCGTCGTCTACAGAGCACATCTGAGGCACAGACAACTCTACCCAATACTTAAAAAGCAAAGCACCGGCTGATCAAAAAGTCAGTATAAATTTGAAAACTGAATAAATCACGGAATAATGTACATAGAGAGGTACAAATTGACACACATGCTTGGAATGACATGGGGTTTTATTAGAACCAAAAAAATACAAAAGTTTAAAAACTTTCCGACAGATGGCGCTTCATCTGATCAGAATAGCAATAATTAGCATAACAAAGAAAGACAAAGCAAAGATGATGTTCTTTACAGGAAATGCTCAATATGTCCACCATCATTCCTCAACAATAGCTGTAGTCGAGGAATAATGTTGTGAACAGCAATGAAAAACATGTCCGGAGTTATGGTGAGGCATCGGCGTCGGATGTTGTCCTTCAGCATCCCTAGAGACGTCGGTCGATCACGATACACTTGCGACTTCAGGTAACCCCAAAGGCAGTAATCGCACGGACTGAGGTCTGCGGACCTGGGAGGCCAAGCATGACGAAAGTGGCGGCTGAGCACACGATCATCACCAGACGACGCGCGCAAGATGTCTTTCACGCGTCTAGCAATATGGGGTGGATCACCATCCTGCATAAACATCGTACGTTCCAGCAGGTGTTTATCAGCCAGGCTGGGGATGATGCGATTCTGTAACATATCGGCGTATCTCTCACCCGTCACGGTAGCAGTTACAAAACCAGAATCACGCATTTCCTCGAAGAAAAAAGGCCGGATAACGGTAGATGTGTTAAATCCAACCCATACCGTGACTTTCTAGTCGTGCAATGCAGTTTCCACGACAGTTCTAGGATTTTCGGTAGCCCAAATTCTGCAGTTGTGGGCGTTGACAGACCCTCGGAGCGTGAAATGAGCTTCGTCGGTCCGCAACACGTTACTCAACTAATCGTCATCTTCCACCATCTTTTGAAACGCCCACACCGCAGATGCCCTCCGCTTCAGTAAATCGCCAGGTAACAGTTCATGATGCCGATGGATTTTGTACGGATAGCATCGGAGGGTACGCTTAAGTGCCAACCAACCAGTAGTGTATGGAATGCCGGTACGACGAGCGCCTGCGCGAGCGCTGACTTCCCCGTGCATAGACGAACCCGCTACAGTCTCCATTTCTTCCTGAACTGTCTCAGCAGCATTAAGCCTTGTGCTCGGTCGGCCACTACGGGGTCTATCGTCTAAACAACCCGTGGCTTCGAACTTCGAAATCATTGTCGCCACAGCTGCATTTGTCAACGGACCTTTACCCGTTCGTATCCCTTCCTATGACGATAGGATCGTAACGCTGAACTAGCACATTCCCCATTCTGATAATACAGCTGCACTTAAAGTGCCTTTTCAGGTAACGTCAACATGCTGCGACTGCTGGCGCATCTGATTCTCTCTCTCATTACAGCTGCTTTTATATACGATTGTCATGCGCAGTCACTGACGTTTTGCTGTCCAGCGCCATCTGTCGGACCTTTTCTGAACTTTGTTTTTTTTGTTCTAATAAAACCCCATGTCATTCCAAGCATGTGTGTCAATTTGTACCTCTCTATCTACATTATTCCGTGGTTTATTAAGTTCTCAAATTTATACTGACTTTTTGATCACCCGGAACACTGAATAGGAGGGGGTCGAGGTACGTATACACGGGTTCTTATTAGACAGTTGTTGACATGCGCTCCACCATCGGAGGCTATGCAGCTCCAATACATGTGCGCTGTCTATTGATCACACACAGAGAAGTTCTGTGTACCATAGCGATGCTCCACGATACAAATGTGCCACGGACATGAGGCAATGAATACTGTCTAGAGGCCCTCGTGGAGGTATTGAAGATATTAACCTCATGACTGTACGAAAAAACGAGGTACTCGATCAATCAACCCTTTATTCCTAGCTCTGGAGAAGTACGATCATAAACACAAATGAAAGCATAGCTGTTCAACAATTGTTTCCTTAGGTATTCGTAACTTACACTGAGCACACAGACAACGCAGTACCGTGTCCCAGCAAATCCTACTGGCACCGCCAGCTGCACTCGCACCACCCACAAACCAGCGACGGTATGGAAGCCGAGCACCGATCAAAGCAAACAAAACCCACACGACATTTTACACCGAGCAGCCGGTTATGTGATCAAACTGATCTCTTTGTTGATGACTTTGGCACGTTACGAGGTACACTGAAGCTGAAGCTGGCCCAGGACATACCCTCATCTCTCAGGTGGCTAGCTGCTACTAGCACACTCGTTACAAATACGAGCTGCGCCTGGTAGCCGTGCCGTCCAAGGCGCCTTGCCACGGTTCGCGCGGCTGCCACCGTCGGAGGTTCGAGTCCTCCCTCGGGCATGAGTGTGTGTGTGTTGTCCTTCGCGTATGTTAGTTTAAGTTCGATTAAGTAGTGTGTAAGCCTAGGGACCGATGACCCTAGCAGTTTTGTACCATAGGAACCTACCACAAATTTTCATTTTTTTTCCATACAAATACGCTTGAATGGTCGCCGCTGGCAGCATAAGTTCACCGCCAGCCCCACTAGTTTTTCGGGCTGTGGCAGAGATTTCTCCATGGCGCTTGCCGAGGCACTTTTTGCCTCTGCTCTGAAACCGCTGTCTTCAATCCCTTATCTGTCTGCTATCTCGTAGATGGGTCCGAATTAGTGGCAGACCGCAGCCAGGTGTAAGACCTAGATCACAGTCCCACGTCTTATGACTCCTCAGTAGAGGCAGCAATACAATTACTTGTGATGGCCACTGTGCAAATGTGGGCGTAGACGGGATGAGGATAATTGTGTTCCGAGACGACAAAATGGTAACTTGGCATCTGTGTGTGTTCGAGTTGATTCGCAGTAATCCGGTGGTAGATGTTGGGCGGCAAGTTAGCTGCTCCATACTTTATCTTTTATGGAGACTCTGTACAGTTTCCTACCGTCTGAAATTAGAATCTGAAAGCCAATTCGCCCTGTAACTTTTGTGAGCGTTGGACTCTGAGCATGTCTTACTTGGAATAATTTCTGCTGCTTTTGTTAACTATTACAAATTGTCTGAAAGATTTTGTTTCTTCTTAACAAAATTCATAGTTTTGTATCGAACTATTGAACATTAACAAGGTGGGTTAGCTACTGGTTTGTGAATTTTGTACGTACTACGGGACTTCGTCACACGTCATCAGAAGCTTAGCATCACCCCGATACGACGTGCAGGTGTGTTGCTATCATGACTTTCCCTGCACCGACCTGAAGGTCACCCCTAACGTTGCCTGCAAATATACACGCAGTGGACACGAGCGCTACTAAAGGTGAGGACGCTGAAGTCGAATGGGTTGCAGCGTCTCATCTGAAAGTAAAGCACGAGTAGGGAGGCATCAGAGACGTCTGTAGAACAGCAGAGATAACATCCACCGTGCCACAAAGGACGGTCGCCACCAATCTACATCTACATGATTATTCTGTAATTCACAATCAAGTGCCGGATTATTCTGCAATTCACAATCAAGTGCCTGACAGAGGGTTCATCGAACCGACTTCGAACTACTTCAATAAAATCCCACTCTCGAACGTCGCGAGGAAAAAGAACACTAAATCTTTCAGTGCGAGCTCTGATTTGTCTTTATTACGATGTAGGTGGGCGCCAATAAAACATTTTCACACTATGAGGAGAATGCTGATGATGGAAATTTCGTGAGAAGGTCCCGTCGCAGTGAAAAAAGCCTTTGTTTTAATGACTCCCACCGCAATTCGTATATCATATCTGTGGCACTCTCTCCCTTATTTCGTGATATTACTAAACGAGCTGACCTTCTTTGAATTTTTTTGATGTCCTCCGTCAATCCTGTCTGATGCAGATCCCACACTGCTCAGCATAACTCCAGAAGAGGACAGACAAGAGCGGTGTAAGAAATCTAGTAAAGTTATTACATTTACTAAGTGTTCTGATAATAAATCGCAATATATGGTTTGCTTCTGTAACTATACGACGTAAATTTGATCAAAGATTTCTTTATTAAGAAAAGACTTTGAAAGTCGATGCGTCAGGTATCAATTCTATGCAGATTTTAAAAGTATGTGCCTAACAATTGTAAGAAGGACAAAAGAAAATTTGTTTATTAATCTAAGAATAAAATACTGAATAATTACTATTAAAAACAGTCTTGATCACGATTTATTTAACAAGGTGACCGGTTTCGACTACTACTGTGGTCATCTTCAGACCATTGAGTAGGAACCTCTTTCTGTTGGAGAATCACTACTGTCGAAGTAGTAGCGATTCTCCAACAGAAAGAGGTTCCTACTCAATGGTCTGAAGATGACCACAGTAGTGGTCGAAACCGGTCACCTTGTTAAATAAATCGTGATCAAGACTGTTTTTAATAGTAATTATTTATAAGACATTGATCACTGCTGTTCCCGTAATGCATTCAAAAGTAAAATACTGAATGTTTATTATGTCTATGAAGACTATAATACTAACTACTTAATTTAAAAATATAAAAGTGAATAAAATAATGACTGTTCATTATGTCTATGAAGACTTTAATATTAACTACTTAATTTAAAAATGTAAAAGTATTTGCTAATGTACATGGAAAGCAAGAGGATCCACTACGTTTTTTCAGCCCACAGCTGTTTGGCTGAGCTTGGCGCACGGGGTGTGCAGGCAGAACGGGAAAGAGGCAGGTGAGAGATAGACGCAGGTGAGGAAGCCCGGTTTGCGACCAAAGCGGGTTGTGTCGGCCGATGTAAAGTGGTAAAAAGTGCTAAAGCTGTGGTTATAAGTGTTGCAGCGGCATTTGTGTACTGAAGTGGTCTCTAGAAACTACGACTCTTGAAAAGCAAGATTGTCCAAGGTCAATCTATGATGGAATTTTGGTACACCAAGAAAATGGCTACCGCAAGTGGCGCGGTAGCAATATGTTAATTCCGTCTTACTGGAGATGTGAGGAGCCCAACTACTTCTCATACTGTAATCTGCAGCTACAGCACTACCACCGCGACCTTCACTAAGGCAAGAAGTTCTTTACTAAATCTACGTGGATAGGATTTTAAATGAATATTACAGTCAGTTTGTCGTGTGTTCATTTTCTGAATAGAAACTTTTACTGTAAAAATTCTGTTCCAAGTTATTTCAGTGACATTTCCGAAAAAGCTATATTCTCGTTGATAATGGTTTTAACGGTTTTTGTATAAATTCAGACGACCAGAAGGTCGTTAGTAAACGTTTCAGAACCACAACAATTCAAGATTGTCGCAATTTCAATGAAAGTTAGCGAAACCAATAAAAAAAAGCTTCAAAGTTATAAGAATATTCAGCATAAAAACAAAGGTCGCTGTGCTAAGAATTTTCTTTGGATTAATTTCACTTATTTTAATTTATAAATTTCTCATTTCTTAATAAGACTCGTATTTCAAGACGCTAGCCGTTGTGCTACGTCATAATCTCACAGCCAGCAGCCATCTCGATTCCAAGTGAGAAAACTCAAATACAATTATTCAAAGTAAATTGATTGTGTACTGAAGTAAAATAATTTCAGAAACAATAAAGCTGAATTGGTCCTTCAGAGCTTGCGACCGCAAATCTTCGTAGAAATAATATTTTTTACGGGGGGGATTGTCGTAAGATAGGATGAGAATCAGTCTACAACCCAATGCTGAGGTTCAGCTAAAACTATAAGGTAGGCAGTGAAGCGACTGAACAGTATGGTTCTCTTCGCTGTCTGTCTAAATAAGTACAAATCGAGCCCTGTTACCTACATATCGCTTTGGAGGGACGTCAGTAATAAATTTGGAGTTTTAAAATTAAATGTACATTTTGTTAGGTTATGCACTGCCACAATCAAACATCATTTAAGTCAGTATAAAATTAATAATTTTGAAGCAGTGTTTGGGAAGGGAGTGAAACAGGGTTGTAGTCTATCCCCTATGTTATTCAATCTATATTTTGAGCAAGCAGTAAAGGAAACTAAAGAAAAATTTAAGTCCATGGAGAAGAATTAAAAATTTTGAGGTTTGCCGACAACATTGTAATTCTGTCAGAGATAGCAAAGGAACTGGAAGAGCAGTTGAACGGAATGGACAGTGTCTTGAAAGGAAGATGTAAGATGAACATCAACAAAAGCAAAACGAGGATAAAGGAATGTAGTTGAATTAAAAAAGATGACGCCGAGGCAATTAAATTAGGAAATGAGACACTTAAAGTAGTAAATGAGTTCTGCTATTTGGGTTCAAATGGTTCAAATGGCTCTGAGCACTATGGGACTCAACTGCTGAGGTCTAAGTCCTCTAGAACTTAGAACTACTCAAACCTAACTAACTTGAGGACTCACACACATCCATGCCCGAGGCAGGATTCGAACCTGCGACCGTAGCGGTCGCGCGGTTTCAGACTGAAGCGTCTAGAACCGCTCGGCCACTACGGCCGGCTTGCTATTTGGGAAGCAAAATAACTGATGATGGTCGAAGTAGAGATGACATAAAATATAGACTGGCAATGGCAAGAAAAGTGTCTCTCAAGAACAGAAATTTGTTAACATCGAGTATAGATTTAAGTGTCAGGAAGTCTTCTCTCAAAGTATTTGTATGAAGTGTAGCCATGTATGGAAGTGAAACATGGACGATAAATAGTTTAGACAAGAAGAGAATAGAAGCTTTCGAAATGTGGTGCTACAGAAGAATGCTGAAGATTAGATGCGTAGATCACGTAACTAATGAGGATGTACTGAACAGAACTGATGAGAAGAGGAATTTGTGGCACAACTTGACTAGAAGAAGGGATCGGTTGGTAGGACATGTTCTGAGGCATCAAGTATTGGAGGGCAGCGTGGAGGGTAAAAATCGTAGAGGGAGACCAAGAGATGAATACACTAAGCAGATTCAGAAGGATGTAGGTTGCAGTAGTTACTCGCAGATGAAGAGGCTTGCATAGGACAGAGTAGCGTGGAGAGCTGCATCAAACCAGTCTCAGGACTGAACACCACAACAACAACAAGAGTAAACGCCGACGTTCAACTGAGCAGTAAAATCTTTCGGTTTCGCTGGGAGAAGGGGGCCTTCTTTTGCTGGTGTGGCACAGGACAAGGGGTATCGGCTTACTAACAGCTTCGCCGCCACAGACCGTGGCCAGCGCCAGAAATTCTCGGGACGCCACAAGTCAGCGAATCAAGTTTCCTCCAGCGACGAAAATTATTATTCTGCATGTGTCAAACATTTCAAGAGCAAACACAGCACTCGTATTAGCTGAAAATTGCGATATTCGTAGTTAAAAAGAAATCCTTTACCTTTTACGAGATGTTTAAAAACGTTCGATTACACTTGATTCCTGTACGTTAATCGTTTATGCGAGTCGGTCACACGTCGCAATCGGTGGATTCAGTTACAGTTTCCCTAAACATTATCTTGGTCATCGTTCTATGTAAATTATTCATAATTCTAATCGCTGTGTATTTAGTTGAGTTTACAGCCTTTAGATTTGTGTGATTTATCGCTTCACCGTACTTTAGCGAATTACTTTTTGTACTCATGTAGATGACTTCACACTTTTCAGTATTTAGAGTAAATTGCCATTTTTTGTACCATACAGATATCTTGTCTGGATTTTTCCCAATTCGGTTTAATCATCTGATGACTTTATTATAAGATAGTAAATGACAGTACCATCTACAGACAATTTAAGAAGGCAGCTCAGATTGTCTCCAAAATCGTTAATGTAGATCAGGAACAGCAAGAGGACCTATAACACCTCCTTGGCGAACGCCAGAAATTACTTCTATTTTACTCGATGACTTTCCGTCAGTTATTACGAACTGTGTGACCTTTCTGAGAGGAAATCACGAATCCAATCACACAACTGAGACGATACTCCATAGGCACGCAATTTTGTTTGAAGTCGCTTCTGAGGAATGGCGTCAAAAGCCTTCTGGAAATCTAAAAACATGGAAACCATTTGTCGTCTTCTGTCGATAGCACTAATTACTTCGTGAAAAGAAAGAGTTTGTTGTATTTTACAAGAACGATATTTTCTGAATCCATGTTGGCTATCCGTCAATTAATACTTTTCTTTCAGGTAGTTCATAATGTTCGAGCACAGAATATGTTCCAAAATCCTACTGTAAATCGAAGTTAATGATATGGGTCTGTAATTCAGCAGATTACTCCTGTTTCCTTTCTTGGGTGATGGTATGACATGGGCAACTTTTCAGTCTGTGCGTACCGATCTTTCGGCGAGCGAGCGGTTGTATATGATTGCTAAGTATGGCACTAATGTATCAGCATAATCTGGAAGGAATCCGACTAGTTTACAATCTAGACCAGAGGTCTTGCCCTTCTTCAGTATTTTCAGCTGCTTCGCCATACCAAGGGTACCTATTTCTAAGTTACTCATGGTGACAGTTGTTCATGATATGAATTCTGGAATATTTACGCAAAAGAAGAAGAAGGAATTTGGGGAAACAGTGCACAGTAAGTCTGCTTTAGTGGAAATGTCATCAGTAACGTCACCCGTTGCTATAGCGCAGTGAAGTGTTGATTTCGTCTTGCAGCTGTTGTAGTTTAAATATGACCAGAATCTTTCGATTTTCTCCCAGGTTTTAGACAGATTATCGTTGTGAAAACTTTTAAAAGGACCTCGCATTGAAGTTCGTGCTAAATTTCGAGCTCGCGTAAAAATTCGCCAATCTTACGGATTCTGAGTTCTTTCGATTTTGGCGAGCTTCTTTCGTAGCTTCTGCAATAGTTTGGCCGAGCGGTTCTAGGCGCTTCAGTCTGGAACCGCTCGACCGCTACGGTCGCGGGTTAGAATCCTGCCTCGGGCATGGACGTGTGGTGTCCTTAGGTTAGTTAGGTTTAAGTAGTTCTAAGTTCTAGGGGACTGATGACCATAGATGTTAAGTCCCATAGTGCTCAGAGCCATATTTTTTTTTCATGTATGTTTCCGTAAATAATTACACTTAGCCTGGGCTCCTGAACTAAGAGTTCAAAATAATTTTCTGTGAAGGCGTTCAGTATGGTGTCGGACGACGTTTTATGCTTACCACCGACTTTAAACATGTATTTTCGCCAATATATCGAGGATAGTTTGAATTTATCACCAACTGTAGTTGTAGGAGTGGGGTCCATACTTTAAATAAGATTCATGTTTTCTTTGAACTGTTCAGCATCTGTATCACCTGAGTCAGGGAGTCAGTAAAAAGACATATTATTGATTTATTCCGGTTGACAAGTAAAACCTCTACCCATACTAACTCATAGAAACTATCCACTTCAGTTTTACTACAAGATAAACTACTTCTGACAGCAATAAGCGCTACACCACCAACTGTATTTAATTTATCCTTTCTGAAAGCGTTTAGGTCCTATGTAAAAATTTCTGATGACTTTAGCCAACTTTTTGTACCTATAACGATTTGAGATTCGGTGTTTTCTATTAGCGCTTCAATCTCTGGTTCTTTTGCAACACAGTTTCCACAGGTTACAACTACAATAGAGATTGTTGCTATGTCTACCGTCATCTTGCGTTCGTCCTGCATCCTTAGAAACTGTTGCCCTTTCTGCACTTTCCTGAAATCCTCTAACCTAAAAAATCACTCTGTCCCCTAAACACAGCCCCCATTACTCACGTCGTCGCTTCTTGTGTGTCATGGTCTCCTGGTCTATTTAGCGGAACCTGAAAACCCACCACCCTACTTCACAAGTCGAAAAATCTGTAACATACACGGTTGCGGACTTGAGCTTGTGATTCACACACTGCAGTCGCCTATGTACCACATGACCACAGTCGGTTCTGTCGCTGATGCTACAGATGGTGAGCTCCAACTTCATCTCACAAGGAAGACTGGCAGTCTTTACTACATCAGCTAGCCACCCGAAACCAGAGAGCACGTCTTCTGATCCAAATTAAGTCAAATGGTTCTGAGCACTATGAGACTTAACATCTATGGTCATCAGTCCCCTAGAACTTAGAACTACTTAAACCTAACTAACCTAAGGACATCACACAACACCCAGCCATCACGAGGCAGAGAAAATCCCTGACCCCGCCGGGAATCGAACCCGGGAACCCGGGCGTGGGAAGCGAGAACGCTACCGCACGACCACGAGATCCGGGCTCTGATCCAAATTGACACACATGGTTAGCACCAACGTGAGCCACCACCTGCAGTTGGCTGCTTCCTGTGCTCTTCATGGCATCTGGAGCCACCTATTCCACGTCTGGAATGACTCCTCCCTGTATGCACACAGAGTGCACACTGAATTCCATCCCTTCCTTCGCCGCCATATCCATAAAGGGCCCGATTATGTACCTAACGTTGGAGCTCCCAACTGCCAGTAATCCCACCCTCTGTGAATGCCCAGGCCTTGAAGACCGAGAGTCTTCAACTGGCTCATGGACCTTGTCAGCCATAGATAGCACCTGAAACCTGTTCGTCAAATGAACTGGGTTTGCCCTCTGATGAACTGCTGACCAAGTGAGGGACATGTGGGACGCACTGGACATCATTCGGATCTCCCTGTCCAGTCCCCCATAGTGATGCCCTTTGGCAAAATCCTCAAGTTGCATGACTGAAGCCAACACCGCCTGGAACTGTGAACTCGGACCGCATTCGAACACAGGAATATAGGAGTCGCAGTAAAAGAATACCGACAAAATTTAAAATAACTCTTGAGAATCTGTGTCAGCTCACAGTTCTCTGATGCACTGCCACTGCTAAGAGAGCTACCAATGATCGAGTCTGAATAGCAGAAGGCTCTTCAAGCACGCAATTTGCTGGAGGTGTGCACCAGAGTCAAAGTGACGTGGAAGTGATACAGAATTGATTCCAGTTGACAGATAGTGATGATGAAATAACACTGCACTGCACGTTCGACGTATGCACTCGATTACCAATACACAAGACTTTTGAGTCAAAGGAAACGTGAAATGAGTGCTCGGGGAATGAAGTCGGCGTTCTAAGAGGCCAGAGGACGTCGTATATCGCATCAGACTGTTGCAAGTCTACTGCATGACGTGGATCTCCATTCCTGACGACCACGGCGAGCACCCCGGCGCACACCACAACACCGTGGTCTCCGTTGAAGATGGGCAAGAAATCAGTCTAGACGTCCAGGATTGGCGTCAGGTGCTGTGTATGGACGAAACTCCGATTTGGTTGATTTGGTTGTACCCTAGTAATCGCAGACAGTGTGTTTGCAGGCAGTCTGGTAATACTGAACGCCTTCAACATTGTGCCCACATGTGCAACGAGGTGCTGGTGGAGTGATGTTCCAGAGTGGTATAACATGGGGTCGCCCTACACCTCTCGTTGTTGTTGAGGACAATCTCGCTACTTTGTGATACAGGGGCGACATTCTGCAATCAACAGTGCGACCATATCACCAATCATTTGATGACAAATTCCTCTCGATGGAAGATGACTCGCCTACTCGCCGCCCGTTACTCTTGAACACGTTCCTTCAGCGTGCCAGTGGAATTACCAGAATGGAGTGGCTTGCTTTTTCCACGACTTGAACCCAATCGAACATGTACGGGATCGATTGAAAGGAACCATTTTTGGACATCGAGGACGACGTCGTACTCTGCCCGACGTACGCAGAACCGTCGTTGAAGAATGGAACAATTTGCACCATGCTGGCTGGCTTGATGATGTCATCCGTGACATGCGACGACGAATTGCAGCCTGCATCTGAAGAAGGAGACGTTTCAGCACGTAATGATGTTGTTCAATAGCGCTGTGAAATCCCCGCCCCCACCCCATTGTAAACAGACGATTTTGCCGCTAAACAAATATTTATTATTTGTTACTAATATTCATCTCTAATCAGTTTTATTTTGGCTTTTTTTCACAAAGCGTTAGGTAGGATCGTACATTTTTTCTAACCTTCATAAGTAGCTAATCGGTTCCTTTCGCTGGTTGTGGCGCTCAGGTAGAATGAACAGAAAGCTCTGCATTGTGTGTCAAAGAGAGGTAGATCACGCGACATTAAACACGAACCTAATCTGGTACTTCACTTGCTGTTCACCTGGTAGTACTTCACCAAACGAACAAATTGATCTTGTTCAATTAAATGTTTGTACGTACTTTCTCTTGCAGTCAATGGTGGCGTACGTACCACTAAAACAAAATTAAACAAATAACAAATGTGGCCTTTGATACTCCATTCACTGTATCAGGACTGTTACGTCATGAACTGAATTGCATTCAGTAAGGATGTTTTCATTCTAATCATGATCATTTACTGTCCACAGTTAATTTTATAGCAGTTCTGCCATCTAAATTCCTTCAAATATAAGCTATATGTTAGAATTTTTCATGTCCCTTCTTTTATTCTGCACGTTATCCCATTGTACCTAGGGCGTAATTCAGAAGTTTTGCAGGTGCTATGCAGCAGAAATGAAAAGAGTATCGCAAAATAAGAAATGGGGGTGCGTGCCAGATCAGCACTAAACTCGTCAAAAGATTAATGAATTTAAAAATGTCCACTGGAATTCTGCCTGCATAGTTGCGCTGAACTCTGCATATGACCTGGCTACGAATTGTACGTGTCCTTGTACTGCAGACAGCCCAGTCTAGAGCCACAGAAATTCTTAGAAGTTTATGTTCTTAAGATATTTCAAATTTGAATTAATGGTTAGTTTAATCTTTGATCCTTCTTTTCTGAATCAAAATCTTAATACAGAGCTCTTCTTGAGTAATTCGGTTTTTCTTGAATGTGTCTCTTGCACTATTTTTTGCAAGCCGATGAGTAAAAGCTATAAAATGCCTTACTAATCCCGTTTTCTGTTAAGTGAATATGATTTGGAAATCATTACTTTAGAGAAGCTGCATTCAGCTGTGGAATACTTGTTATTAAAGTAATTCTTGTGAACAGATCTAGGGGTGCTTATCGGTTCTGAATGTATCGGATTAGTTCTAATACCCGTACAGCGTGTAGAAATGTGGTAGATATCTCGAAAACCGTTGTGTATTCCGCTGCGACAATAATCGTTTGTATTTTCTAACTTTCAATAGTTAAAAAGTAAAATTATTTGCATTATTATCTAACATTACACCACCGTTGCTTTAATTCGCTCCAACGTGGTAGTAGTGTTGTTGTAGACATTATTTCAGTAGCGATGAGCGATAATTCTCGTAGTCATTTTTACGGCACGAGAAAATTTGCGAATTCTTCGCGCTGATCTCAGTGGTGTGTGACAAAGTGAACTCAACTATTCCAGTGGAAGTGTCGGCATTTCCCGTTGTTTCGGCGAACGTTACCTGCGTCGCCCTTTGGCATAAGGCCGCTGCTTGCTAACCTTAAACCGGTTCCTGCAAACACCTGACGCATTTTCGAGGTCACTGTCATCACAGTAACGGTCGCAGAACTCGGCAGCGTCATACTACGGCTGCGTACTTTCACCGGATGCCGTTCCGCTGCCGCATCACTGCGTCGCACTTTGTGTGACCCAGATGGAACCGGTATCACTTGTCACTATCTCATTGACCTCTTCTACTTCACAAGGAACGTGCAATATGACAACTGAATATACGATCCATCCTACCCCAGCGCGTGACAAGTATGTGGGACAGTCTGCAGTACCTGAAAATCTGATAAGTTCGTTTATCATTCAGTAGCATTAAGAATGACAACAGCGTTGAATACTCGTAAGTATGCCACGTCCTAATTTACACAGTATGCAATCCAAGCGTGCACTCAGAATTGTCAGTATTTTCCTTGCACTACAACTGAAAACCTACACTACTGGCCATTAAAATTGCTACACCAAGAAGAAATGCAGACGATAAACGGGTATTCGTTGGACAAATATATTATACTAGAACTGATATGTGATTACATTTTCACCCAATTTGGCTACATAGATCCTGAGAAATCAGTACTCAAAACAAACACATCTGGCCGTAATAACGGCATTGATACGCCTGGGCATTGAGTCAAACAGAGCTCGGATGGCGTGTACACGTACAGCTGTCCATGCACCTTCAACACGATACCACAGTTCATCAAGAGTAGTGACTGGCGTATTGTGACGAGCCAGTTTCTCAGCCACCATTGACCAGACGTTTTCAATTGGTTAGACATCTGGAGAATGTGCTGGCCAGGGCAGCAGTCGAACATTTTCTGTATCCATAAAGGCCCGTACAGGACCTGCAACATGCGGCCGTGCATTATCCTGCTGATATGTAGGGTTTCGCAGGGATCGAATGAAGGGTAGAGCCACGGGTCGTAACACATCTGAAATGTAACGTCCACTGTTCAAAGTGCCGTCAATGCGAACAAGAGGTGACCGAGACGTGTAACCAATGGCACCCCATACCATCACGCCAGGTGGTACGCCAGTATGGCGATGACGAATACACGCTTCCAATGTGCGTTCACTGCGATGTCGCCAAACACGGATGCGACCATCATGATGCTGTAAACAGAACCTGGATTCATCTGAAAAAATGACGTTTTGCCATTCGTGCACCCAGGTTCGTCGTTGAGTACACCATCGCAGGCGCTCCTCTCTATGATGGAGCGTCAAGGTTAACCGCAGCCATGGTCTCTGAGCTGATAGTCCATGCTGCTGCTAACGTCGTCGAACTGTTCGTGCAGATGATTGTTGTCTTGCAAACGTCCCCATCTGTTGACTCAGGGATCGAGACGTGGCTGCACGATCCGTTACAGCCATCCGGATAAGATGCCTGTCATCTCGACTGCTAGTGATACGAGGCCCTTGGGATCCAGTACAGCGTTCCGTATTACCCTCCTGAACCCACCGATTCCATATTCTGCTAACAGTCATTGGATCTCGACCAACGCGAGCAGCAATGTCGCGATGAGATAAACCGCAATCGTGATAGGCTGCGATCTGACCTTTATCAAAGTCGGAAACGTGATGGTACGCATTTCTCCTCCTTACACGAGGCATCACAACAACGTATCACCAGGCAACGCCGGTCAACTGCTGTTTGTGTATGAGAAATCGGTTGGAAACTTTCCTCGTGTCAGCACGTTGTAGGTATCGCCACCGGCGCCAACCTTGTGTGAATGCTGTGAAAAGCAAATCATTTGCATATCACAGCATCTTCTTCCTGTCGGTTTAATTTCGCGTCTGTAGCACGTCACCTTCGTGGTGTAGCAATTTTAATGGCCAGTAGTGTATAAAAGGACAGTGCATTGACGCAGCAGTCATTTGTTCACAGATGATATATCTGAATAGGTTTACGCGTGATTGTGGCCTCTCTACGGCAATTAAAAGACTTTGAGTGCGCAGTGGTAGTTAGAACTAGAAGCATGGGGTATTCATTTTCGAAAATTACTGAAGAGTTCCAAATTTCAGGCATTACCTCTCACCGCAGACAACGCAGTGACCGACGGCCTTCACTTAACGACTGAGAGCAGCGGCGTTTGCATAGAGTTGTCAGTGCTAACAGACAAGAACTCAATGTGGGACGTGCGACGAACGTATCCGTTATGACAGTGCGGCTAATTTTGGCTTTATTTGGCTATGGTAGTAGACGAGCGACGCGAGTGCCTTTGCTAACAGCACGACATCGCCTGCAGCGCCTGTCCTGGGCTCGCGACCATGTCGGTTGGACCCTAGACGTCTTGAAAACCGTGGCCTGGTCAGATGAGCCCAGATTTCCGTTGGTATGAGCTGACGGTAGGGTTGGAGCGTGGGGCGCAGACCCCACCAAGCCACGCACCCAGGTTGTCAACAAGGCCCTGTGAAAGCTGGTGGCGGCTCTGGAATGGTATGAGCTGTGTTGACGTGGAATGGACCGGGGCCTCTTTTACGTTCCGCTACTTGGAGACAATCTGCAACCTCACATGGACTTCATGTTTTCACAAACAACGATGGAATTTTTACGGGTGACAATGCACCATAGCTATTCTCAATTAGTTTGAAGAACATTCTTAAAAATACGAGCGAATGGTCTGGCCACCCAGATCGCCCTACATGATTCCCAACGAACGTTTGTGGGACACAATCGAGAAGTCAGGTACGAGGTGCATTGAAGTTCTAAGGCCTCCGATTTTTTTTTTCCGGACTGGAAAGAGATTGAAACATGCGCCTTGTTTTAAAATGAGGCCGCGTTCGTTGTCAATACGTCCCAGAGATGGCAGCACCGCACGGCAGATGGAATTTTGCCGCCAGCGGCCAGAATGAGAACTGTTTTAAATACTTAAAATGGCGACCTTTTCCTTACTTGAACAGCGTGCAATCATTCGTTTTCTGAATTTGTGTGGTGTGAAACCAATTGAAATTCATCAACAGTTGAAGGAGACATGTGGTGATGGAGTTATGGATGTGTCGAAAGTGCGTTTGTGGCTGTGACAGTTTAACGAAAGTGTGACAACAAACAGAAACAACCTCGGGCTCGCACAAGCCTGTCTGACGACATGATCGAGAAAGTGGAGAGAGTTGTTTGGGGGGATCGCTGAATGACTGTTGAACAGATCGCCTCCAGAGTTGGCATTTCTGTGGGTTCTGTGCACACAATCCTGCATGACGACCTGAAAATGCGAAAAGTGTCATCCAGGTGGGTGCCACGAATGCTGGCGGACGGCCACATGGCTGCCCGTGTGGCATGTTGCCAAGCAATGTTGACGCGCAACGACAGCATCAATGGGACTTTCTTTTCGTCGGTTGTGACAATGGTTGAGACGTGGATGCCATTTTTCAATCCAGAAACAAAGCGCCAGTCAGCTCAATGGAAGCACACAGATTCACCGCAGCCAAAAAAATTTTGGGTAACCGCCAGTGCTGAAAAAATGATGGTGTCCATGTTCTGCGACAGCGAGCGCGTAATCCTTACCCATTGCGTTCCAAAGGGCACTATGGTAACAGGTGCATCCTATGAAAATGATTTGAAGAACAAATTCCTTCCTGCACTGCAACAAAAACGTCTGGGAAGGGCTGTGCGTGTGCTGTTTCACTAAGACTACACACCCGCACATAGAGCTAACGTTACGCAACAGTTTCTTCGTGATTACAAATTTGAAGTGATTCCTCTTGCTCCCTACTCACCTGACCTGGCTCCTAGTGACTTTTGGCTTTTTCCAACAATGAAAGACACTCTCCGTGGCCGCACATTCACCAGCCATGCTGCTATTTCCTCAGCGATTTTCCAGTGGTCAAAACAGACTCCTAAAGAAGCCTTCGCCGCTGCCATGGAATCATGGCGTCAGCGTTGTGAAAAATGTGTACGTCTGCAGGGCGATTACGTCGAGAAGTAACGCCAGTTTCATCGATTTCGGGTGAGTAGTTAATTAGAAAAAAAAATCGGAGCCCTTAGAACTTGAATGCACCTCGTAGTGCACAAAGCACTGCACCGACAACGCTTTCTAAATTATTGATAGCTATAGAAGCAGCATGGGGCAGTGTTTCAGGAGGACACTTCCAATGCCTTGTCGAGTCCATGCCACGTCGTACTGCTGCAGTACGCCGGGAAAAAGGAGGTCCGACACGGTATTAGTAGGTATCACATGACTTTTATCACCTCAGTGCCTGACGGCTTGACGTCTGCAGGGACGCTTTCAGTGAGGTGTCTCCTGCCTGTGCAGGAATAACGAACCATTCATCCTCAGTAAGGTACTGATGTTGGACGATGCGGACTGGAACGAAATCGATGTTCCAACTCATTCCAGAGGTGCGTCATTGGGCTGAGGTCGGGATACTGCAGAGGCCAGTCCGTTTCAGAAAAGTGACTGCCCACAACCACTGTCTCACAGGTGCTGCTTTATGTTGATACAGTCATGGTGTCTGGACATCTTCTCTAAAGTAAGCAACACTGTAAAATGAGTTCGTATACTTCTGAATATAGCGGAATAAGGGCCACACCCTAGCAACGAAAAATATTCCACATCGTAACCAGTCTCCCCCATACTGCACCGTCGGCACTACACATGATGACAGCTAAGGTTCTACAGGCTCTCGTTGAACCCATATGCTTGCATTGGATTGTCACAGCGTACAGCGCGGCCCATCATTCCAGAGCACTCGATTCCAACCATCCACTATCAAGTGGCGTCGCTGTTTACACTATCTGAAATGCCTCTTAGCTTTGACTACGGAAATGTTTAGTTGCTCGACAATCGTACCGAAGTCTTTTTTCCTTTCGCACACAATCACTGTGCTACCTGGATTGCTTGTAGCACTTTGGAACTCACGAGTGATTCCTTCTGCTGATCCTCCAGAATGCTTGGTTGTCCCTGTCTCTGTTTGTGCTGTGCTTCCTCCTTCTCGTTGCCACTTCACAGTCGCATCACCGAAATCGACTTGGGCAACTTTAGAAGGGTTGAGCGTCCCTGGTGGACTTGTTAATGCAGTGACTTGCAGTGAGTAGTACTCCCAAGTCACGGTGCTCTCCCGACCGACGTATCCTGTTTCTGCTCTGTAACCGTTTCTCTAGTGGCGCGTCCGACTCTCTCGTCACACAGTGGTCAGCTGAGCATTACGTAGGACTGGCCGCATATTTTTCATCAGGCAGTGCTTGTATAAAAACAAATATTTCTAGAGAAATGGTCGGGGGGGGGGGGGGGGGGGGGGGACAGCATGGTCCTTCATGGTTCACCCTTGGTATTCGTCGCTGACAGACCGTACCAGCATCGATTGTGTTGCGTACACTTCGCTGACAGTCAGTTTCTATGCCTCGTCCTTTGACTATCCTTACAGCTGACGAAGCATCCATTCGCTTTCTCCTCTTTCTTGGCTTCGTTAGAGCATCTGACAGCGTATGGCAAGGGTACCACCTTCCCAAAGAACAAACCTACAGATCTGCAATCAGCGGTGTCACCCTTCCATTCACTTTGTCACATTGCACTTGTGTTTGGTTCTCACTGCTGATAAACCTTAGTCTCCTGCTCCTAAGAACCCTCTTTATTGATCTTCACCTAAGTATCCACTTCTTCACCATCCAACTGAAAGACATAAAGAACTATGACCAAAATGGTACTGAAACACAGGATGACAGACTAAAGGCCGAAATACTAAATGTCTTTTCCCAAAGCTGTTTCACAGAGGAAGACTGCACCGTAGTTCCTCCTCTAGATTGTCGCACACATGACAAAATGGTAGATATCGAAATAGACGACAGAGGGATAGAGAAACAATTAAAATCGCTCAAAAGAGGAAAGGCCGCTGGACCTGATGGGATACCAGTTCGATTTTACACAGAGTACGCGAAGGAACTTGCCCCCCTTCTTGCAGCGGTGTACCGTAGGTCTCTAGAAGAGCGTAGCGTTCCAAAGGATTGGAAAAGGGCACAGGTCATCCCCGTTTTCAAGAAGGGACGTCGAACAGATGTACAGAACTATAGACCTATATCTCTAACGTTGATCAGATGTAGAATTTTGGAACACGTATTATGTTCGAGTATAATGACTTTTCTGGAGACTAGAAATCTACTCTGTAGGAATCAGCATGGGTTTCGAAAAAGACGGTCGTGTGAAACCCAGCTCGCGCTATTCGTCCACGAGACTCAGAGGGCCATAGACACGGGTTCACACGTAGATGCCGTGTTTCTTGACTTCCGCAAGGCGTTCGATACAGTTCCCCACAGTCGTTTAATGAACAAAGTAAGAGCATATGGACTATCAGACCATTTGTGTGATTGGATTGAAGAGTTCCTAGATAACAGAACGCAGCATGTCATTCTCAATGGAGAGAAGTCTTCCGAAGTAAGAGTGATTTCAGGTGTGCTGCAGGGGAGTGTCATAGGACCGTTGCTATTCACAATATACATAAATGATCTTGTGGATGACATCGGAAGTTCACTGAGGCTTTTTGCAGATGATGCTGTGGTGTATCGAGAGGTTGTAACAATGGAAAATTGTACTGAAATGCAGGAGGATCTGCAGCGAATAGGCGCATGGTGCAGGGAATGGCAATTGAGTCTCAATGTAGACAATTGTAATGTGCTGCGAATACATAGAAAGATAGTTCCCTTATCATTTAACTACAAAATAGCAGGTCAGCAACTGGAAGCAGTTAATTCCATAAATTATCTGGGAGTACGCATTAGGAATGATTTAAAATGGAATGATCATATAAAGTTGATCGTCGGTAAAGCGGATGCCAGACTGAGATTCATTGGAAGAATCCTAAGGAAATGCAATCCGAAAACAAAGGAAGTGGGTTACAGTACGCTTGTTCGCCCACTGCTTGAATACTGCTCACCAGTGTGGGATCCGTACCAGATAGGATTGATAGAAGAGATAGAGAAGATCCAACGGAGAGCAGCGCGCTTCGTTACAGAATCATTTAATAATCGCGAAATCGTTACGGAGATGATAGATAAACTCCAGTGGAAGACTCTGTAGGAGAGACGCTCAGCAGCTCGGTACGGGCTTTTGTTAAAGTTTCGAGAACATACCTTCACCGAAGAGTAAAGCAGTATATTGCTCCCTCCTACGTATATCTCGCGAAGAGACCACGAGGTTAAAATCAGAGAGATTAGAGCCCACACAGAGGCATACCGACAATCCTTCTTTTCACGAACAATACGAGACTGGAATAGAAGGGAGAACCGATAGAGGTACTCAGGGTACCCTCCGCCACACACCGTCAGGTGGCTTGCGGAGTATGGATGTAGATGTAGATGTAGATGCCGAGTAGATATAAACTAAGCTCGTGACCCAGAAATCTAACAATCTAACAAAATTCCAGCAGACTAAAACATATGTATCAATTTGACTGAAATAGTTTTGGGTGTCAATCCGCGTCATTATGAAACAATAGAACTACTACACAATCGATCTTTCGGTGCTCTTTGCAGCGAAGACTCTCACTCGTAAACTCCTCGTGTATCCATAAGAAATCACTGCCTGCCACATCGTTGTTGTTGGAGTGACCTTGTAAGGGGTCCGTAGGCCCTTACTATAAGTTTTGCGACAGCACAGGTCTGCGAGGTGATTTCACACATCATCCCAACTACCTGTGCAAAGAGTAGTTCAAGCACAGACGCACTACACCGAGCGCCGTCCCGACATCTAGCAGCCGAACTACAAACTACGCCCGCCTGCAGTGCCACGGAGCGGCCGGCTGAGAATTACGACGTCCAACCACAGCGAGCAGCGCGACCTTCACGCGTTCCGGCGGCAGTACAGCGTCACGCCCACTTCAAACGTCAAAACATCGCGACTCGTGGTAATGTCGGTTCGTGAGTGGAGACGACTGGTTGACATAACATTAAATTGCAATGTGCAGTTTTCGCGGTAAATAAACGTTTGTAAACTGAATTGCGTGTAGGAAAAGTGCCCAATTGCAATAATTTCCAAAAAGTTTGCGAAACACACTCTGAAATATAACATTATTATTTATGCATACTGCGCTGTCTAAATGGTAATTATACAGATATGCTTATTGTTTTGAGGGATTTTACATTTATAGATTTTATGAGTGGTATGATTTATCGTATTTAAAACATTTTACATAAACTGTGTAGGTGAAAATTAATATGTGAAGTGATTAAGTAGTTAAGGTGTAGGGAGCTAGCAACTCTTTTGCTGGTATACCAAGTGGCGACTGGTACACTCCCACCTGGGTGAGACTTTATTTCTAATTTCAAGTGTCATTCCTCTACCATCTTTCTCTATCCTTAGGTTAAGAAAGTTAGTGTGTAGTAGTTAGAATAGGTAGTGGTTGTACAAATGATAGGAATCTTGTAGCAAATTTATAGTTCACTCATATATGGAGAAGTAGTTAAGGTATAGGGAGCTAGCAACTCTTTTGCTGGTATACCAAGTGGCGACTGGTACACTCCCAGCTGGGTGAGACTGTATTTCTAATTTCAAGTGCCACTCCTCTACCATCTTTCTCTATCCTTAGGTTAAGAAAATTAGTGTAGTAGTTAGGATTGGTAGTGGTCATCCAAGTAATTCAGTCAGGAACCATGTAGTAAATTTGTAGTACTTGCTGTTGATGTAGAGTGTGAGATGTCAGAGAATCAATAACTTAAAAAAAAGCTCAGTTTACTGTGAGTAAATAACCAAAATTAATAATGCCAGAAGGAATAAAATGAGAACCATATCAGAAAGCGAATGTTTACATAATGTCATGGTAAGCTAATTGGTCAAACCAGATTTTGGGTAATCTTATAGAGTTGTTTTATGAGGCATGAAAAGGTCAAACTGTTGTAAGAAAATTGAAGTAATGTATCAGCTTGTAAGTAGATGAACATATAAAGAAACAAATACACAAGGAGATAGTTGTTCGAATAAATGATGTGGAATATGGTGAATGGAGAGGCTAAGGAGACTGAAGTAGTATTTTTATGTGGTTATTGCAGCGAATATGGAGAGTTGATGTAGGTTGAAGATATATATGCAGTTGAAGTATATGGAGTATGAGATGTTTGAAATGTTGAAGTATGTCATTTAGCACATGAGCAACATCTGTTTGCAAGTTATTTGTAGGTATACATGTTTATCTGAAGTATGCTGATAAAACAAGGTGTAACTAATGAATAATTAGTAATTCATGTATCCAATTAGCTATCAGAGTCAATTATGGTTATACGTAGGTCAAGCTTTAGAAGCAGAATTCTGGCACTGAGTAATGAATGACAAATATCCATATAGTGGATTTAAATTAGTGTGAATATAACAGGAGATATTGTACCTCTCATCTAAGCTTTCTTGATAACAATTCACATATGGAAGTGATGTTTGGCAAAATGAAATGATCAGTAGTTTAAAATTTTTCATTGGGTGACCACATTAGTTGTAGTGTTGCAAATAATTATGTAAGACATGCTTAGCGGTACAATGTAGCATTTAAATTTATGGAATCTGTAATGAACAAGTTGTGAATTTCTTCCTTAATTTTTATAAGTGTTGGCCAAGTGAGTTATAAATTAGAGTGATAGTAGCATGGACGGCACAAACCCCACTGAAAGGACGGCATACCAAAGGGGTAGCTGGCATTCAATGTATAAATGTCATATTTTGTCTCAATTTCAATTTGCTTGTGTTAAAGATTTAAATAAGTTGTGATTCTTTCTTCCTTAACTTTTATATGCTTTGGGAAGGGAGTTATAAGTTAGTGTGGTAGTAGTATGGATGGCACGAACCCCGCTGAAAGGACGGCATACCAAAGGGGTAGCTGGCATTCACCTAGTTGTTTTCTTGTCTTTGCTGTAGCAATAAGTTGTGAATTTCTTCCTAAACCTTTATAAGTGTTGGCCAAGTGAATTATGAAATAGAGTGATAGTAGTATGGACGGCACAAACCCCGCTGAAAGGACGGCATACCAAAGGGGTAGCTGGCATTCAACTAGTTTCTTTTCTTGTGTTTGCTATAGCAAGTTATAACAGATATGTAGTTAATGACTCGTACAAACCTTTGAAAGTGAAAAGTTTTTGGAAATTTTTGATAAGATAAGTTTATAAAAAATATTTACCATGCTATGTTAAGTAAGTAGGATTGATGTTGTGTGTTATTTGGACAATGCCATATTTTTGAGATGTAATAACTTTTTGTAGAATATTATTGTAGAGGCAGCCCACTACCGGAGTCAAGGAATTTCTTGGTGATTGTAATTTCATTACTTATTTGCGCTGTGTGTTTTGTTCATATGTAGTGATGTCTAATTCCCTAGCCGATTCTTTTACGCCTGTGGCTTCAAAGAAGTTTTCGAGGGCGGGGATGTAAGGGGTCCGTAGGCCCTTACTATAAGTTTTGCGACAGCACAGGTCGACAGGACAAACAATCGATAGTGTGCGTCGGGTGGCGAGAGCGAGAGCAAGTGTTGAGATAGTAGAGTGTGGTACGCGCTGCGGGCCGAGCCGGGTGGAGTTCTGTTGCTGGAATGCAAGACCGTACCGACAAAGGGAGTGGCCATCGCCGTGGTTTAACCCCTTTGTGTTAAAAATATACGGGAAAGTGAAAAAGTGTAATTACTAGTGTGATTCAGTGACATTTCTGTGCCGATATTGTAATTACGCGTCTACCGCGCCGGCATCATTCGGATTGCAGTGTTGGATTGCAGTGTTGGATTGTAGTGGTGGATTACAAGATTGAAATTGCGTGTGACGATAATAAATAGCAAAGAGGCCTGTGCTGAGATTAGCCGTTATTAATTTTGTACGATGAAGGCAGTGGGTGTCTCCTTACTTTGTGTTTTTGGTGATAAATATAGGTTGTTGATTAATGAAGCTGTGTTGTTGTTCTTCTTGGCACCAGACATATCATTATTACAGCATTTGAGAAGGACAAAATGGAATGTAACAACTCCGTAGCAGTCCAATCCGATTGCCAGCCCCATTAGGTACACGGTCACATTAATTATTATCTATTTGGGCTGCTATCAGATCCCGATCGAGCGGGATAAGTAAGTAGAATAAACCGGACTGTTACAACCTTCACAAATATTACACAACTAGTTGAGGACATTTTTGCTAGCAGTGCACTGTGTAATCCTCAGTTATTATTACCACAGTTTCCCGATTTCAGAGATGTGTTCTATGACATATTTTCGATATGACTTTGTTTTATAAAAGACATTAGCGTTTCAGTATTACCTTGTACTCTCTCTGTCTGTCTCTTCTGCCGTAAACGGATGGAATGAAAGAACGTGTCTAATGATATTAATTTAGAAAAGCTGAATTACAGTAACATGAAGATCTACTTTCTATATTTGTATTATTTAATTTACTCCTTGTCTTTGTGCAGTAATTTTTTAATGTTTTTGAGCAAATATTCGCTGTTGGTCGTCTTATTACGATGATGCAATGGATCGGCCGCCATTGTCGCAGTCTTAAGTGCTCGCATTACGTTCCAGAAATCCAACCTGTCTTCATTCAGTTCATGATAGCGTCATTTTATTGCAAAGTTAATTCTAAAGCACAAAACGGATTAATAGTATTTCCAGGGCCACGCATAATTGTGTTAAACATAGTCCTACAACACCGGATTCGCCGATTTTCATCATTCATCTCATCATTATAATCACACTTTCTCTCTTCTCAGTTTTGTATTCACCACAAACAATAATTTACTAAACAGAAAGAGCGATTATAACTGTCTAAGATCACAATATTTTGCTAAACTGTTTCAGTGCTACAACGTCACTTTCACTGACTACATTGAAATTATTGGGAAAATTTTTCGTCCGAAAACGTTACTGCTCTCCTTGATGATAACAGAATTGTTATTTGTGTTACCTAAAGAGAAAAATAAATAACTGTGACAGAGCGCTATCATAAAAAAGTTTCTAATTTAATTTTATCCATATTTCGCAGCTTCAAACGTGACTGTATTTAATAAACTGGAAGTATGGTTTAAACAAAGACTTCAGTCACAAATTTTCGTGTTTTATAAAATACACGATGCATTTTGGATCCTGTGAGTTGATCATCATATGTAACTTAAATGATTTTTTTTTTCTCTTGAATGAGGTGAATATCACATTCCCATGATGAAAAGATTCGACGTTACGTCATGAATTTCGTAAGTCAAACACGGAAAATATGTGCGAAATAGTGAAAAAGATAAACAGTGTAAACTTACCACATAATCCAAGAAAAGCGTTTTTAACTTTTTACTATAATAATAATAATAACACGGCGAGCGGTCTACCCGACGGGAGGCCCTCGGCACACGCCATTATACTTTTTGGTATCATCATACATTCTTTTCTCCATCCTGTTCGTGCATATCACTTCACTCAAGAGACACATTGCATACACACGTCTGTAAACACGTCACAGATGTTGTTGCACATGGTGTGATCAAAGATGAATTTATTTGTAGTGCCATAGATCTAACTACCAAACAATTGACATCCACAGGGAATAACTTTAGACTAGGTCTTTAAAATTACTGAAAGAACTGTGACTTGCGAAATCTGTTTGTTAATTTAACAGACATCGTTATTTTTTTTTTGTTTTATGGAGGTGTATCGCCGGCCGTTCTAACAAATTTAGGGTCTTACCATTGGCTTCATTATGTTGTAATACCAAATTGTTTTCTAAACTGTTACAGCTTGTTTCATATATTGAGCAAAAACTGATTTTTTGAAGTGGTTGAGCCTGAAAGCATTTACGTGATCTTGAAAACGGGTTTCCTGCTGCCTTGTAGCGTGATATTGGCTTATCAAAGGCTAAAGGAAGAAAACCTTGAGAATAAATTACCTGGCCCTCTAGATTGTGGGTTGTGCAGTGGGCCAGGTCCTTACTCACGGAAAAACTTAAAATGCTAAAAAACCCAATAATATGCTTCGAAAAAACTGGAATCTTGGAAGACAAACTGTCAAAGAAAATAGTAAAACGACATTTGGATGCTGGAATGTGCAATGTATCTCCACAAAACTGATTATTACCAACAGGACTTGACAGTTTCAAAATGGATGTTGTTGTACGCTCTGAGACCAACAGGAAATGCAAAGGAGTAGAAGAATTTGGCAATTATGTACATATTTGGAGTGGGGTGGCCAAAGTGGTAAGAGCCAAAGCAGGAGTCTCCATTATGATAAAGAAAGCATGGAAAAAGGGAATCACAAATTGGAAATTTATTGATGAACTATTATTATGGTATAAATGACTCCATTTGCCAGAGAAGTTGTAATTATTGGTGAAAATGCACCCACGAATGAAGGAAGAGACCAGAAGAAATATAGTTTCTAGACAGTCCGTAGGGAGACTATACAAAAAATCCCAAGGAACTCGTTATCATGGGGAATATGAACGGAAGAGTAGGTATTAGAAAATCATGTCCGATAGTGGGGAAACATGGAGAGACGGAATATAATGACAATGGAGAAAGACTGACTGGAATGTGCGAACAGTTTGGTCTGAAAATTACCAATACATTTTTTAAACACAAGGACATTCATAAATATACCTGGCAGCAGAATACCAGGGAAAATCGTTCTATAATAGATTATATTATCATTAGACAGACAAGTAGTTCCAACGCAGCAGATGTTAGATCTCATAGAGGAGCCCAGTGTAGATCAGACCATTATTTAGTAAAAATGAAGAGTTTTTGGCCATGGAAGAATGCAAAGAATGATTCTAACAACATTAAAACGAATTGTGCTGAGAAAGCTCAAACTATATGCTTCAATATTGACAGCCTACAAGACGAATGTATACGAACATTCTTTGCTGCCAGAATGGAAAAAAACATTGGAAGAATCATTTGAAGGAAGTACAGAGGAAATGTATGATTACATAAAATCCAATGTCATAAGTATAGCAACAGAGGTGCTGGTCATAAGAGGAAACAACCACAGCCAAACAGCAGAAATGTGGTTGGAGGAAATAGAAGTGGCAGTTAAAGAAAAGAGGAACGCATTCAACTGGTGGCTGAATGATAAATCGGAAGTAACAAGAACACTCTACAAGGAAAAGAAGAATGAAGTGATCAAAAAAAAAATAAGAATGGCAAAGAAATAAGCATGGGAAAGGACATGTGCCAGTTTCAATAGCAAACTAGGATTTGGGAGTGCGAAACAAGCATGGTCAGTATTAAAAGGACTTCGACCAGAGACAAAAGCCAAAACCAATCTTCAACTGATAACACCAAAAGAATGGGAGGAATATTTCCGGAAATTCTTAAATGAGGATAGAGAAGAGTACCTGGAAGAAGGAACAGTGGAAAAAAAGGAGTAGGAAGGGGAGGAGATCCATGTTATAGAAAGAGAGGCGAGTAAGGTATTAAGAACAGGGAAGAACGGTAAATCACGTGGACCAGGAAATATCAATCTGGAGCTTTTAACATATGGTGGTGACAAAATTGTGAACCTAATAACACGGTTATTCAATAAAACGTTACGTGGAGGTTCAGTATCCAAGGAAATGAAGCAGGGTTATATTAATACTATATTTAAGAAAGGGGATCGCAAAAGCTGCTCGAACTACTGAGGAATTTGTGTTATAAACACGTTAATGAGAATTTTTGGGAAAATAACTAAAAATTAGCTGGAAATAAATTTTAAAACCCAGGAAGAACAATGTGGCTTCACAACTGGTAGATCATGTGTAGACCATATTTTCACATTATGATAGGTCTTTTGGAAACATAGGGAAAAATAAAAAAATAGGATTAATTTTTATAGATTTAGAAAAAGCATATGATACTGTCCCGAGAACACTAATTTGGGAGCATTACATTTGGCAAACATAAAGGGTCCTTTAATTAAAATAATACAGGAAATGTATAAAGATAACATCTGTCAAGTGAAAATTGGTAGCGCACTTTCACAGAAATTTAGAACAAGCAAAGGTCTGTTACAAGGCTGCCCCATTTCATCAACATTATTTAAAATCTGTATGGATATCAGAATGCAATGGGATGGGGCTAGAAGTTAAAGATGGAGTTTATTTACATCACCTACTTTTTCCTCATGATCAAGTACTTATACCACAAGACGAGGAGAACACAAATTACATTTGTAATCAATTAGCAATGGGATATAGAAACTGGGGACTGTAGATTAATTACCAGAAAACAGAATACCTCACAAATGATCCTGATGACTTATACGTATAGAGAAAGAAAATTAAGAAGGTCAATAGTTTCTGTCATTTGGGCTGCATATTAGAGTTGCAGGGAAAATCAGAGGTAGAAATAAGTAAAAGAATTAGCAGTGGGAGGGAGGTCATTGGGATGCTTAACTCAGTCTTGTGGAGCAGAAATGTTGAAAGGTTTCTGTTGGATTCCTTTCATGTTAATTTCTTAAATATGTTGTCATTCACAGCATAAATTCCTCTTCTAAATTTACTGTGGTGTTCCTGACTATCTGGGAGGAGACTGAGCAGTGGAACGTGCTACTTTTACACATAAACAAGAACGACCTGTTATACTACTACACTTTAAAACACAGTTTATATGTAATTCATGTCACACAGTCTCATATGGAACCTACATCCGCTTTCTTTAATGTACTGTATATGATAAGATACTGTCATCCCCCTTCCCTTCTGTGTGAGAGGATGAATGAGCAAATGTATTTCTAGTTGCATGTTTGATGGTAGCAGACAAGCCTGTCTGCTAGAGAACAGTAGGACCAACGTCAGAACAGGTAGCTATGCTTTCTAAAAGCAGAGAGGTTTCTATTCGTAGTATCGTCCTGTCCGTCCCTTGTCATGTTGGTATAGGAAGCTGCCTCTCTGGTCACTTCTGTTTGTATCTGTTAAGCACACTCGGTAGGGGCCCAGGTCAGTCTGTCCGCGGCGAGTGTCTGAACTGGTAAGATCTCCGGCTAAGCACATGTCTGCTAAGTCCGTAGGACAATGGATTTCTTAAGTTCAACCTAACTGAAAATTTAATCACCTTTATTTCAGGTTTAGATCTAAAATATCTAATGTTATCTTAAATTGCAACGCAGTGTAATTCGAGTGTGAAGTTCAGAATATCTTCCAGTAGTTGCTTTGTCACTACTTTGTGAGTAAAGAGGAACCACGTGTGGATGATCTGTAACTCTAACTAAGATCATCAATCTTAAGTGCGAATGTGCGTGAGATTATAACGTCTCGTCTTGACAATATTTTTCAATATAGCAACTTTTCTTTATGTTCAACCCACGTGTGGTGTACTTTGTGAGACCAGTACCACATGCTTATACAGTTGTTTGACCCATCAGGTTAACAGTAAGACGATAGTAACCAGTTCGAGGTTTTTCTTTTGTAAATTGCGTTTCGATGTAATTTATTTTATTATCAAAATTATTGTGGTGTTACACTCTTTATGTAAACCAAGTTTACCATGTGAAGCATGTGGTGTAATGATCAAGTAGCCCTCAGCTATTCTTTTCGGGAAGATTTCACAGAGAGTTAGTATGAATTTAGTATACCAGTGTGTGGTAATTTCATGACGGACAGGATTGCGCTACCAACGTAACTTCTTTGGGTGAAAATTGAATCGGTTGGTTGTGGTTAATTTCCTCTTGCATATGTTTCAACGTTCTTCGTGTGTTATTTTATGAATGCAGTGTTGTATGCAGTCTCCCAATCTTGGCTCCATATTTGATGTGTTTCGTAAGATTACAAACTCACATTTTCACGATCTTAAGTAAGGCACCAGTTTAGTTATGAATTAAGTTTAATACGCTGAAATTTTAACGGAACACTGATCAATGTCAAAATAAATGTCCAAATATAAACTGATTTATTACCTTTATTTAAATTGTCTTTATATATATATATATATATATATATATATATATATATATATATATATATATATATATATATATATCACTGGTTATCGTAAGATGACTGTGAAAAGATTATAATTAATGTTAGTCCGGTTGGGAATTTGGTAAGCTAGACTGGATACCTGGTGAAACAGTTGCTCAGTAATGCAAGGTTAACTTCCACAGATAGCTCACAGCTTTTAACCCGCTTTTATTGTCTTGAATATCAGCACCGCTTTCAGAACAAATTAAAGCAACAACATTACAATGTAATAAACCAAACCAAAAAAAAAAAATGTAAATCAATACTAGAGAGCGTAGTTATGCACGGAGTGGAGACTTGGACTGGAAATCTGAAACACCTAAGAAAACTGCAAGCAGTAGAAATGGACTTCTGGAGAAGATCACCAAGAATTTCTAGAAAAGAGAAAGTAAGAAACAGCGAAATAATAAACAGAATGGAAGTAAGAGACAGAATATCCGACGTGATGTATAGAAAGAAGTTACAATGGTACGGCCATGTAAGAAGAATGGAGGAAGCTAGTATTCCGAAAATAATCCTGGTATGGGAACCAGAGGGAAAGAAGAGAAGAGGACTCCCTATGACCACCTGGCTCCAAAATGTACACTTAACAATGAGAAGACTTGGCACAGGGGAAGAAGATATACAAGATCGAAACACCTGGAGGGACATCCTTAGGAGATAAATTAAGATCCTTTGTAAAAGATGTAAAAATTTCCAGGTATTTGTTATATTGGAGGAAAACCTTTGTATAGAGGAAAATCTCAATAAAAAAACGAGCGGGTTTTGAAGTTGTTGGATTTTTGTGTATTTGATGTTACGAACGAGTAAGTTACCTAACTTATTATTAGTTGAGAGTGCAAATGTTACATTTTTTGAAAAGTTAGCGATTTTTTGCGATATGGTTCCCAGGTATGGGACACTGGGAAATATTTTTTCTTCTTTCACAGTGTGGCCATTTGTTCTCTAACTTATGTGTATTTGTCTGTCTAAACTGTCAGTTGTTTTCAATGTGTGGTCATTGCTTATGAAAATTCTCTTGATTGTATCTACCTCATTTCTGAGGCTGTTTTCTTCTAAATCAAGAGACTGTACTCTGTGTGGCATGGACCTAAATGCAGCACGCATCTGTGTGGTGGGATGGTGTGATGAGTTGTCCAGTGTTATGTCTGTGCATGTGTGTTTTCTGTGTGTGCTGAACTTATGTTTTTGTTGGTGGTTGGTGATTTTAAGACCCAAGAAATCGATGCCTTTGTTGTTCTCATGTTCTATTGTGAATTTTATATTTTTGTGGAAAGAATCGAATACTGCTATTAGTTCTTCAATTTCTTCTCTTGATCTATCAAACAGCAGCAAGGTATCATCAACATAGCTCCAGTAATGTATTATTTTACTTTTGAGTCTATTGTTTTCATTAAAGAACTTACTTTCCAGGTGATTGAGAAATATATGTGCCAGGGAATTTATTTTCCTACTACCCATGGCAAGACCCTCTTTCTGTTGGTAGACTTTCCCGTTAAATGTAAAGGAACTATGAGACAATATTAACTGCGACGTGTCCCTGACTTCTGATATTCCTGCAATTTACAATTTTTTATGTTTTACTAAGTTTTAAAAGATTATGTCTATTGTTTCTTCAATTGGTACCTTTGTAAATAGGTTAGTTACATCGAAAGAGGCAAACCTGGCACCTGCAGGAATTTCTATATCTTTAATTTCAGTTACTAATTCATTTGTATTGTTAACTAAGTATGGGTTATGAGAAGTATAGTACTGCTTCAGAATTTCGTTCAGTAACTGGGAGATTTTGGGGGCAGATGTAATTTTAGAATTAACAATAGGCCTCAATGGAACAGGAGTTTTATGGGTCTCAGGTTGAGCTCTCAGTCTTAGGGCTGTGGGATTCATTAAAATGCATGTTTTTGCTCTTCGTTCTGTGAATAGGAAATGGCATTTCTGAACCATTTTTCTGATTTTGTTTTGGAATTTTACAGTTGGATCTTGTTTAAGCTCTGCTGTGTCGTTTTCAGAAAAGAAAAGTTTCTAACGTTCAGTGCATCGAGGAAGTTCCAGGTGGAAACAGTATATTGCGTATTGTAGTACTTACAGACAAAGATCAGGTATTCGGTGAATCCGCATGTGCCCCATCACGGCCTACATAGACATATAACGGTTTCCGCGTTCTCCTCGATATCTTGGAGAGCATCTCAGGAGTCACACTTCGAAAAGATTCCACAACACTTTTGTGCAATTCTTCATTTGACTTGTACTTGGGCTGAAACTGCTGTGAGATGTGGCCTGTAATTGAAAAAGCGTCATGATGATCTCTCCATTGGCAAAAATTTCGGGCTAGTTCCCCATTCGGATGTCCGGAAGGGGAGTGCCAAGAGGGAGGTGGCTATGAGAAAAAGAGTCAATAACCAACCAGCCGACGAAAACACGACCTTCTAGGAGTCGGGGCGTGAAATCTCAGAAGTTTGAACGTAGTGGGGAAACTAGAAAATCTTGAAATGGAAATACTAAGGCTCAATCCAGATATAGTCGGGGTCATTTAAGAGAAATGAAAAGAAGACGAGGATCTCTTGTCAGATGAGGGGATAATATCAACAGCAGCAGAAAATCGTACAAAGGGACTAGGAATCGTTATGAATAGGAAGATAGGGCAGAGAGTGAGTTACTGTAAACAGTTCAGGGATAGGGTTCTTCTCATCAGAATCGGCAGCAAACCAACGCCGACAACAATAGTTCAGGCGTGAATGCCGACACCGCAAGCCGAAGATGAGAGAGTAAAAGTATATGAGGAAACTGAACGGGTAATTCAGTATGTAAAGGGAGATGAAAATCTAATAGTCACAGGGGTTTGGAATGTGGTTGTAGGGGAAGGAGTGGAAAAAAGGTTAAGGGAGAATATGGGCTTGCTAGTAGGAAAGAGAGACGAGAAAGACTAATTGAGTTCTGCAATAAATTTCACTTACTAATAGCGAATACTCTGTTCAAGAATCACAAGAGGAGGAGATACACTTGGAAAAGGCTGGAAGATACGGGAAGATTTCAGTTAGATAATATCATGGTCGGGCAGAGATTCCGAAATCAGGTACTGATTATTAGGCGTACCCAGAAATAGATACAGACTCAGATCACAATGGAAAGTAAGTTTAAGAGACTAGACAAGAAGTATCAATGGGCAAAGAAGTGGGATATGAAAGTACAAGGTAATGAAGAGATATGCTTGAAGGCTGCAGATAATACTTTAGGCAGTTCATTTGAAGATGAATGGAGATCTCTAAAAAGGGTAATTACAGAAGTTGTGAAGAAAAACCTAGGTACAATAACTACGAGGAAACCATGGATCACAAAAGAAATACTTAAGCTGATCGACGAAAGAAGGACGTACAAAAATGTTCAGGCAAATTCAGGAATACTGAAATAAAAGTCACTTAGGAATGAAATAAATAGGAAGAGCAGGGACTACAAGGTGGAATGGCTGCAGCAAAAGTATGAAGAAAAAGAAATGTTTGGGGGAGGACTGATTCACGACGTAGAAAAATTAAACTACATTCGGTGAAATTAAAAGCAAGGTTGGTAACATGCATAGGAATTCAACTGTTAAATGTAGAGGAGAGAGCAGATAGGTCGAAAGAGTAAATTGAAGGCCTCTATGAAGGGGGAAGACATGTGCGATGACGTGACAGAAGAAGAAACAGGAGTCGATATAGAAGAGATAGGGGATTCAGTGTTAGAAACAGCATTTATAAGAGCTTTGGAAGACTTACGATCGAATAAGACAGAAGAGATAGATAACATTCCATCGGAATTTGTAAAATCATTGGGTGAAGTGGCAACAATAGGGCTATTCACGTTGGTGTGTAGAATGCATGAATTTCGTGATAGACTATTTGACTTTGGAAAAATATCGTCCACACAATCCCGAAGACTGCAAGAGCTGACAATTGCGAGAATTACCGCACAATTAGCTTGACAGCTCATGCATCCAATTTTCTGACAAGTATACCACACAGAAGAATGGAAAAGAAAATTGTGAATGTGTTAGATGACTATAAGTTTGGCTTTATGGAAGGTAAACGCATGAGAGAGGTTATTCTGACATTGCAGTTGAGAATGGAAACCAAACTGAACAAAAATCAAGAGACGTTCGTAACATTTGTCGACCTGGAAAGAGCTTTCAACAGTGTAACATGGTGCAAGACGTTCGAAATTCTGAGAAAATTAGGGGTAAGGTATAGGGAAAGCTGGGTAATATACAACGTGTGCAAGAATTAAGAAGGAACCATGAGAGTGGGGGACGAAGAACGAAGTGCTCGAATTAACTAATGTTAAATTTATATAGTGACGAAGCAATTATGGAAATAAATGAAAGGTTCAAGAATGGAATTAAAATTCAAGGTGAAAGGATATCGATGATACCGATTGCTGATGAAATGGCTCTGAGCACTATGGGACTTAACATCTGTGGTCATCAGTCCGCTAGAACTTAGAACTATTTAAACCTAACTAACCTAAGAACATCACACACATCCATGCCCGAGGCAGGATTCGAACCCGCGACCGTAGCAGTCGCTCGGTTCCAGACTGTAGCGCCTAGAACCGCACGGCCACTCCGGCCGGCTACCGATTGCTGATGACATTGCTATCGTAAGTTAATGTGAATAAGAATTACATGATCGGATGAATGGAATGAACAGCCTAATGAGTAGAGAATATGGATTGAGAGTAAATCGAAGAAAGGCGAAAGTAATGAGAAAGAAGTGAGCAGTAGTAGAAATGAGAACAGTGAGAAGCTTAACATCAGGATTGGTGGTCAGAAAGTAGAAGAAGTTACGGAATTATACTACCTAGGCGGACTAATAACCAATGACGGACGGAGCAAGGAGGACATCAAAAGCAGACTAGTTGTGGCAAAATGGCACTCCTGGCCAAGAGAAGTCTGTTCGTATCAAGCATAGGCCTTAATTTGAGGAAGTAGTTTCTAAGAATGTACGTTTGGAGCACAGCATTGTCTGGTCTTGAAACAGCGACTGTGGGGAAACCGGAACAGAAGAAGATCGAAGCATTTGAAATGTGGTGCTACAGAATAATGTAGAAAATTAGGTGGACTGATAAGGTAAGGTATGAGGAGATTCTGCGCAGTGTCGGAGGGGAAAGGAATACATGGAAAACACTGAGAAAAAGAAGGGTACTAGAGGGATCTGTAGAGGATAGAAACTGCAGAGGAAGACAGAGATTAGAATACGTCCAGCGAATAACTGAGGACGTATGTTGAAAATGCTACTCTGAGATGATGACGTTGGCACAGGAGAGAATTCGTGGCGGGCCGCATCGAAACAGTGAGAATACTGATGACTGAAGAAAAAAGGACTTGATGATTTCCCATAATGAGCTACCTCACGCTGTAAGGTCTGTGTTCCCGGTGGACATTTCGGTGGGACTGGAAATGTTGATGAACCAGGGATCCAGCGGCCTATAAACTGTTCATCAAGGACCTCACGCACCTAGGTAGCAAAGTCCAGATGCAAACACGTAAGATCCACAGTTCGCTTGTCTTTGAGCTGAGGTATTACTCACGTTCGCCATGTGCATCAATAAGAACTTCCATTCATGTGTCCTTCAGGAGACGTACTGAGAGCACATCCCGGCTCCATAGCAGGAGGGTCCGTTTCCAGGACAAATAGGATTTTACTTGGACCAGAGAATCACAGTGCTTTTGAGCGAAATGCAATATGCTGCCACTTCATTACACAACGACACCTTCGAGAGAGACTCGACATTCAAAAATATGCATGGCAGGCCGCAGCTCGCTGTCCCGTGACGCTGTCAGGTAATCCACTGACAAACATGGCTGTAAATCCTTTCGTTGTCATATCTCTTCTAAGTTCGTCTTGCACCGGCCGCCAGGGTTCTTGGGAGTTCAGCTGCTTTTTTGCTGGTGGGTCTGACTGTAGACTGCTCAGCTGACTGCTCGACGTCGCCACACGTCGCCTCTCGTGTTTTATTACGTCCACCAGAGTGGCCAGTCTTAAGACACAGCCTGAAGCGAAAGCATGTTTCTCCGAATCGAGCAGGGTCCCTCTACGTGAACTCACTTATTGTATTGTAATCTGGTGCACAGTTTGTGCACGTTGTCTACATCTACCTCAACATCCGCATCTATACCCAGCAAACCGCGTTGTGGTGTGTGATGGAGGGTGTTTAGTGTGGCACTGCGAATCATCAGCAGGAAGATCGACAGTTGCGTGCATCCAAACGGGCTCGGATTTCTCTAATTTTACCTTCACAGTCTTTTCGACGGGGAAGGGAGGAATATATTGGTTGGCTCATCTAGGAACGCACGTCCTCGGCATTTTAGCATTACGTGATGCAGAACTCCTCTCTTTCTGTTTTCGTTACTGGAGTCGGGTGAGCGTCTATGTGACGCTTTCTCACCTACTTAACGTTTAGCGTAACGAAACGCTTTATCCTCCGTTGGATCTTCTATTTTCCTCTATCAGTCACGTGCGCGAAAGCACACGCTGCTGAACGGTCCACCTCAGTGCAACTGACTCCGCTAACGTCAGCCGTGGCTTGGCAACTGATACAATGTAATACTGAAACAAAACAATACAATACCGACAACAACGCTTTTTGTCAGCTTCAAAGCAGGGATACCAACAAAACAACTATTTATGTCCCCAAATGTACGAAGTCAAGAGGGGTAAGCGGACTTCTCGTAAATCATATACACGCTACAGGCCTTGGCCGTATGCCTGGTAATTATACAGTCATCAGTTGTGTGTCTATGGTGAAATTTAGCACTGCTTCCATTGGATGACAGGTTGTTTAAAAGTGACCGTTACTCGTTGCAGGAGTTTACAGACGAATGTTCAGACTGGACAGGCATCGCTGTAATTGAAAGAAATTTTATTGCCGCATACACAGTCTTACGAGAATGGGGTTCGTCCAAGCCGCAGGTGACTAAACATGGGCTCCGACAAAAAATGGTCCCTCGGACGCGGTGTTGAATGGTGTGTGAGAAGATTCGTCAAAGAGCACCCCTCAATCTGCGTATGAAATGCTCAGTGCTGAAAATAATGTTTCGAACCTAAAGACAGTGGATTATCTAGCACAGTATTGCAGTGACATACTGAATGTACACTATTGGCCATTTAAATTGCTACACCAAGAAGAAATGTAAATGATAAACGGGTATTCATTGGACAAATATAGTATACTAGACCTGACATGTGACTTGGATGATGTGTACAGGTACAGCTGCCCATGCAGCTTCAACATGATACCACAGTTCATCAAGAGTAGTGACTGGCGTATTGTGACGAGCCAGTTGCTCGACCACCATTGAACAGACGTTTTCAATTGGTGAGAGATCTGGAGAATGTGCTGGCCAGGGCAGCAATCGAATATTTTCTGTATCCAGAAAGGCCCGTACAGGACCTGCAACATGCGGTCGTGCATTATCCTGCTGAAATATAGGGTTTCGCAGGGATCGAATGAAGGGTAGATCCACGGGTAGTAACACATCTGAAATGTAACGTCCACTGTTCAAAGTGCCGTCAATGTGAACAAGAAGTGACCGAGACGTGTAACCAATGGCACCCCATACCATCACGCCGGGTGACACGCCAGTATGGCGATGACGAATACACGCTTCCAATGTGCGTTCACCGCGATGTCGCCAAACACGGATGCGACCATCATGATGCTGTAAACAGAACCTGGATTCATCCGAAAAAATGACGTTTTGCCATTCGTGCACCCAGGTTCGTTCTTGAGTACACCATCCCAGGTGCTCCTGTCTGTGATGCAGCGTCAAGGGTAACCGCAACCATGGTCTCCGAGCTGATAGTCCATGCTGCTGCAAACGTCGTCGAACTGTTCGTGCACATGGTTGTTTTCTTGTAAACTTCCCCATCTGTTGACTCAGGGGTCGAGACGTGGCTGCACGATCCGTTACAGCCGTGCGGATAAGATGCCTGTCATCTCGACTACTAGTGATACGAGGCCGTTGGGATCCAGCACGGCGTTCCTTATTACCCTCCTGAACCCACCGATTCCATATTCTGTTAACAGTCATTGGATCTCGACCAACGTGAGCAGCAATGTCGCGATACGATAAACCGCAATCGCGGTAGGCTATAATCCGACCTTTATCGAAGTCGGAAACGTGATGTTACGCATTTCTTCTCCTTACACGAGGCATCACAACAACGTTTCACCAGGCAACGCCGGTCAACTGCTGTTTGTGTATGAGAAATCGGTTGGAAACTATCCTCATGTCAACACGTTCTAGGTGTCGCCACCGTCGCCAACCTTATGTGAATGCTCTGAAAAGCTAATCATTTGCACATCACAGCATCTTCTTCCTGTCGATTAAATTTCGCGTCTGTAGCACGTCATCTTCGTGGTGTAGCAATTTTAATGGCCAGTGGTGCATTTTCTCTTCATACTCTTGTAACATTGTCGGAGATGTTTTGGTTTTGGTTCGCATGGTAAGTCCATGACGCTTCATAAACCTTTAGCACCAACCAACTTCACCCTTATAGTCTGTTAAGTCCCATTGTAGCGTTAGCTCACAAGCGTGTATTTGAATCATTTTCGTATTAGCTCTAATGCCATTTTTACGATGTTCTCGAATCCATTTCAATACATAATCTTCTCGTTTTGGCCATTTTGCATTGAGTCCTCTATTTGTTCATTTAGTCTTTCTCATTTTTTTTCAGTTCTTCTTTACTAGCCCGCCAGTTGCGAATAGTTTTTCCTGTCGGTGGAGGGCAGAAATGTCACTCAGGCGCTTTCTTTCCATGTTCTTCTGCATATGCTATTACTTTCAATTTATAGCCCACATCATATGAATACCTTTTTTTCCATTACGAAACTAGCCACTAACAAAAATATTGTACTGTTGCCGATAACACAAATCACTTTTAGTTCAAGTTCACTGGCGCCATAGACTGCAATGACGCATCGTGGGCTCGGCAGTGTTCTGGATTTGTGATGGCGGGGCGATAGGGAGGCAGTGAATCCCCGCAACTCATGATAGCCGCCTCGGTGCACTGCTGCTGCCAGTCGAATCCAACGGTGCCAGACAGAGGTAGGTTTCCTGCGGCACCGAATATATTTGAGATTGGCAGGTATTTTAAATCAAACACTGGACACTGTCATATTAATTTCGAGTGTAAGATGCACCTGAATTTTGGAGGCAATTTTTCGAAGACAAAAGTGCGTTTTATACACCTTAAAATTCGTTGTTACCAAGGGTTGGGCGTGGGGTGTGTGGTGAAAGCGTCATGGGGGTATTACTTTCCAAATTTCACAGCTAAGTTTGAGGAATGAAGTAGTACGAAAGCTATGAATCTAGAAAATGACAAGAAATTTTTATAACTTCCACAGGAAGTTTGGCGCAGAGCATATTCCATTTGCTTGCGCCAGTGCCTGCCCACATCCAATACAGTTCATGACCACTCAGGTAAAGAGAGAGGGAGAGAGAGAAAACTGACTTTCTCAACTCAGGTGGAAACTACTGAAGGAAACAGCACTTCGGTTTGACAAATGTTGATGGTGTTGGGGACACCAACCAACCACAAATTTACTTTCAGTTCTTTTTTTCAAAGGGTACCGTTACCGGTTTCGAATCGTTGTGATTCATCCTCTGACGGTTTACACGCTTTCTTCATGACATGTGGTGTGTTCGCGACAGTTAATCTGTAAAAAACACACCACATGTCATAAAGAAAGCGTGTAAACCGTCTGAGGATGAATCGCAACGATTCGAAACCGGTAACGGTGCCCTTTGAATAAAAGAACTGAAAGTAAATTTGTGGTTGGTTGGTGTCCCAACACCATCAACATTTGTCTTCAAACAATAAAAAATGGTTCAAATGGCTCTGAGCACTATGCGACTTAACTTCTGAGGTCATCAGTGGCCTAGGACTTAGAACTAATTAAACCTAACTAACCTAAGGACATCACACACATCCATGGCCGAGGCAGGATTCGAACCTCCGATCGTAGCGGTCGCTCGGCTCCAGACTGTATTGCCTAGAACCGCACGGCCACTCCGGCCGGCTTCAAACAACAGCCACGGTCTCCATCATGCCATCATATGACAAAATTGCACTTCGATTTGATATTGTGTACATCAAGATGTTATCAAAGCTGCAGGATTTTTTTGCCAGTAAAGTTCCTTAACTGCGTTACACATGTACTGCTCAAGTTTTTCTACGTTTACTTCTCGGAGGCTACGTTTTTCTGAACTGCAATTTCTTGGATGCTATGCCAAAGTAATGTACCATTCACCGGCGTGACAGACACAAACTGTGGGCCATCCCTGAAACTGAAACCAAGATCCGCAATTGGTCTTTGGTGCAGGGAACTAAACTACAGTTATAGAAGAAGTCTTTGCATATTTTGACAATTTTATTTTTGTGCAAAGATCGTATTTTCGATCTCAATCAGAGATTTACAGCTATACTTGCGTAATGCAAGGAAAGATCTGGGTGTGTTTTGTACGGTTATAGGCGAAATCTTTAAGTATTTTGGTAAAAAATACAGACAGCTTGAGTCTGGTGAGAGATCGAATATTCAAGGAAGCGAACTTTCCTCTCTATAGAAACGTTGTCCATCGTCGTTTTTGGTCCGCCTCCTTGGCCGAGTGGTGATGGCGACAGACCCGGGGTCGGTTCCCGGTACTGCCTGGGAGTTTTCCTCGGCTGGAGTGCTGGACAAGGGTGCACTCAGAGCCGTGACTCCATCTGAGGAGCTGCCCCTGTACTGCATTGACAGGTATAGCTGCTCTGAGGTCGGAATGTCGACGACGGCCAGGCGTGTGTTTTGCTGACCCCTTGCCCTCCATACCGCAATCTGAGGATGGCACGGCGGTCGGTCGACTATCACGTGGTCTTCACGGTCTAATCACGTGGTTAATTAATTAATCACCGTCTTTGAGTGTGTAACATTTACGTATCATATTTGGTGAATTTCGAAGTTATACTATTGGATTACCAAAATATGACATTTAAGTGATACAACACATTAAAGATAACGTCACAAGACGCCATTTTTAGTATGATTCGTTGTGCTAAAGTTGTCGGAAAGTATGACGTCAATGGAGCGGTACATAACCACATATAGATTCAAGATCGACAGGAATTAAAATATATATATTCAATTAATAACATTAACTATATTTTTCGTGATGCATTGTATTCTTCTCCGCAAATTGGTGCTTGGTTAGTTCATTATTGTACTTGCAGTAAGGAAGCCTCATTTAGGCCTAATATGAAGTGTGTACTGCTACTGCATTGCCTGCTTAGCAAGTTATTTTTAGTTACACTTGTTTTCTACTGTTATAGAACAATAATACAGACAATGCAGACGTGAATGGAGGATAGTGGCAATTAATTTGAGAGACCAGGAACATGTCTGATGTGTCAACTGTATGTTATACTATAACTTGCCTCTTCCAGTAGGTGGCACGTTATTAAACTAACATTTGTTTTACAGAACAATAATACAGACACCTTAAACGCGATAATAATATTGACATACCCATTATATGTGATTACAAGATTTTAATAGAGAATAGACATTACACATGTAGAAATATTGTTACACTCGTTACGTATTTTTTATAAATAATTCAGTTTGTCCGGATGTATTTGGGAACTAATCCGATTAACATAATTCAGGATGAATGTGGCACCAATTTACACAATTACAGTGAAACTTATACATTTTGATAAATAATGCAGATGTGGAAATGCTGTAGATTACATCAGTACTGTTTATGGTTCAAATGGCTCTGAGCACTATGGGACTTAGCATCTGAGGTCATGAATCCCCTAGAACTTCGAACTACTTAAACCTAACTAACCTAAGGACATCGCACACATCCATGCCCGAGGCAGAATTCGAACCTTTGACCGTAGTGGTCCCGCGGTTCCAGACTGAAGCGTCTAGAACCGCGCGGCCACACTGGCCGGCCAGTACTGTTTATATCTTTACATACTTTTGATAAATAATACAGGTCAAACAGGTACTTTTGGTTCTAGGCACTTCAGTCAGGCGCCGCGCTTCTGCTACGGTCGCAGGTTCGAATCCTGCCTCGGGAATTGATGTGTATGATGTCCTTAGGCCAGTTAGGTTTAAGTAGTTCTAAGTGTAGGGGAATGATGGACTCAGATGTTAAGTCCCATAGTGCTTGGAAACATTTTTGAACTGGTACTTTTGAACATGCCGCCAAATTACGCTACCTTGCATTTTTGATTTTCCCACCACTGTGACGCCGTTGCTCTGCCTTTACATGTAGGCAACACGAGCATGGATAAAGGTATAAGCCTCAAAAGTGACTTCGTCAATGCAGTCAAAGTGAACTACACTACTGGTCATTAAAATAGCTACACCAAGAAGAAATACAGATGATAAACGGGTATTCATTAGACAAATATATTATAGTAGAACTGACATGTGAGTACATTTTTACGCAATTTGAGTGCATAGATCCTGAGAAATCAGTACCCAGAAGAACCCCTTCTGGCCGTAATAAGGGCCTTGATACCCCTGGGCATTGAGTCAAACAGAGCTTGGATGGCGTGTACAGGTACAGCTGCCCATGCAGCTTCAACACGATACAATAGTTCATCAAGAGTAGTGACTGGCGTATTGTGACGAGCCAGTTGCTCGGCCACCATTTACCAGACGTTTTCAATTGGTGAGAGATCTGGAGAATATGCTGGCCAGGGCAGCAGTCGAACATTTTCTGTATCCAGAAAGGCCCGTACAGGACCTGCAACATGCTGTCGTGCATTATCCTGCTGAAATGTAGGGTTTCGCAGGGATCGAATGAAGGGTAGAGCCACGGGTCTTAACACATCTGAAATGTAACGTCCACTGTTCAAAGTGCCGTCAATGCGAACAAGAGGTGACCGAGACGTGTAACCAATGGCACCCCATACCATCATGCCGGGTGATACGCCAGTATGGCGATGATGAATACACGCTTCCAATGTGCGTTCACAGCGATGTCGCCAAACACGGATGCGACCGTCATGATGCTGTAAACAGAACCTGGATTCATCCGAAATAATGACGTTTTGCCATTCGTGCACCCAGGTTCGTCGTTGAGTACACCATCGCAGGCGCTCCTGTCTGTGATGTAGCGTCAAGGGTAACCACAGCCATGGTCTCCGAGCTGGTAGTCCATGGTACTACAAACGTCCTCAAACTGTTCGTGCAGATGGTTGTTGTCTTGCAAACGTCCCCATCTGTTGACTCAGGGATTGAGACGTGGCTGCACGATCCGTTACAGTCATGTGGATAAGATGCCTGTCATCTCGACTGCTAGTGGCACGAGGCCGTTGTGATCCAGCACGGCGTTCCGTATTACCCTCCTGAACCCACCGATTCCATATTCTGCTAACAGTCATTGGATCTAGACCAACGCGAGCTGCAATGTCGCGATACGATAAACCGGAATCGCGATAGGCTATAGTCCGACCTTTATCAAAGTCGGAAATGTGTTGGTACGCATTTCTCCTCCTTACACGAGGCATCATAACAACGTTTCACCAGGCAACGCTGGTCAACTGCTGTTTGTGTATGAGAAATCGGTTGGAAACTTTCCTTATGTCAGCACGTTGTAGGTGTCGCCACCGGCGTCAACCTAGTGTGAATGCTCTGAGAAGGTAATCATTTACATATCACAGCATCTTCTACCTGTCTGTTAAATTTCGCGTCTGTAGCACGTCATCTTCGTGGTGTAGCAATTTTAATGGCCAGTAGTGTAGATGCAGCGTAGCTACTACTTGTAAGATCTGATGGTGGCCAAGCAGTGTAACTTGTTTATATCAAATACGTCTTTTAAAAATTAAATATTTGTTTCTAGTCTTTAGTTGCTTACTTTGAGAGGATCTTACTTTTGTCACATCTACTATCTGGCAAGTTTTGACGCATAAAAATTTGAGAGTACTCTGCATGTGTAACGCGGGACAGACTGGGCATATCTTAATATTTTTATAGAATATTCGAAACTGATTCCAACGAGAAGGGAAGTGTAAAGCGTTTAGTAGAGTAGATATTGAGAAATAAATGTGTGTAGGAAATGAGTCACTTCCAATAAATGTGTCATTTAAATGGTTCATGTCTGATAATAAAAAAATATGTGACGTCTTTTGTATTCATTTGTATACAAGCGAAGTAGCACACAGGGTCTTTTGCTGCAATTCAGGAAGACAACGCTTCTGGTAAGCCACGTGCCGACGTCGCCCGCGACATACATTGCTGAACACCTGCCGGAATGAACGCCCGCGGCCGACACAGCAGGTAGGACGAGTGTTGAGGCGCATCACCTAGCCTACCGGCCAGCGCTTGCGGTTCACCCACCAACCTACCTACCTACCTGTTGGTGCCGCCCCGTTAACAACGGCATCTCTCCTCCCCTCCCCTCCCCTCCTCGTACCAGGCAGTCGGGTCCGTTCCGTTCCCTCGCGGCTACAGACAGCGACCTTACTTCCGGAACGCCCTCTGCTGGACGCTCCGGAATTCCGGCGACTCGGCTGTCTATCATCTCTGTCTGCGCCCGCTCTTTACAGGTGTACCGGTATGAAATGGGTAGCATTCATCTCACGCTAGGTGAGGAGAGCTCTACGCCATAGTGACGTAACGGTACGTCATCATGGTGTAAGTAAACCTAAATCGACTTCATGCGTACGTATATCGATCTTTGCAGTTGTACCACAGAGGTTGCACGGTAACGTGAAAGCTAAATGTAAATACACGTGTACAAACGAAATGACAGCAGTTGTGTGGTATGATCATCCCAGTTGAATTACTTATTAAGCTGTAATCTCAACAGTTTTCGATGTTATTGTGTGTTTCTTGATCTAATGAATGTCTGAACGAAGGAACCAAAACAAAAACAAAAGTCAAAAATAGCGTCTAGTCATTTTTTTAAAAAAATCCGATTAATTGCGCATAAATCATGCGGGTAGAAACGTGAAATAGAGGGAAATTAAAGAGTTTTCGTATTTTTATAAAAGCCAATAAATTGTACATAATTCTTCTGGACAGAAACGTTAAACCGAGAAATTAATGTGGTTCCAAAGATAATTCCGAATGTTGCTGGAATTTTAATTTTGCCTTCATGCTGTGGATCAGTACAGACACTTTTGCTCTTTAGAAATAAGTTATTGCTGATGAATATAATCTACTGACCTGTTATAACACATATCATTATTTTTCTTCATATGTTGTATACTGTGAAAAAACAATGACATGCAAGTTACAGTTACCAGAATTTTAAGCAACTAAAAGCAGTGAGTGCTGTTGCCATTTTCAGCTACTTTTTGTATGTCTCTTAGGCAATATGGAAATAGCTATAGTAATCATGCCAAACACCCCGAAAATTAATACCATGTCTGTTGAGAGAATAAACAAACACAGTATTCCACCATCGCATATGAAACATCGCTTAGTGCTGCTATAACTGTGGGCTTTTGTGGCTATTTTGTCAAGTAGTTCACCCATTGTGACAGCCAGTGTTCCAACATCATTTGGCAACTACTAGGAGACTTATTTTTTTTATAGTTGATACTGCTTACATATTAAAATGTAACAGTTATAGACGAAAATCATTGTTTTTTCACAGCATACAGCGTACAAAGAATGAAGGCAAAATTAAAACTCCAACAACATTCCGAATTATCTTTGGAACCACATTAATTTCTCGGTTTAACATTTCTGCCCAGAAGAGTTATGTACGGCTTATATAAAAATACGAAACACTTTAATTTATCCCTATTTCACTTGTCTGTCCACATGATTTATGCAGAATTAATCGGATTTTTTTTAATGACTACTCGCTTTTTGACTTTCGATGTGGTTATGGTTTCTTCGTTCAGATATTCGCTATATTCATGTAACACACAATAACATCCTTCATTCTTGAGATTAGAGCTTAATTATTAATTAATTCACGTTTCTGTCGACACAATCATGCACAATTCATGGGATTTTTCAAAAATGACTACAAGCTTTTTATGACTTTCGTTATACTCATGAAATAATCAATAACATCCAAAATTCTTTGGATTACAGCTTAATAATTAATTATTTGACGTTTGCCCCACATGATTTCTGCACGATTCACGGATTTAAAAAAATGAATGGAAGCGTTTCTTTTTTTCTTTCGTTATGGTTCCTTCGTTCAGACATTCATTACGTTCAAGAAACACACAATAACATCCAAAACTGTTGGGATTCCAGCTTCATAAGTAATTCAACTGGGCTGAACATATTACATTTAGCTTTCACGTTACCGTGCAACCTCTTTGGTACAACTGCAAAGATCGATACACGTGCTCATGAAGTCGATTTAGGTTTATTTACGTCACGATGACGTAGCGTTACGTCACTATGACGTAGGGCTCCCCTCAGCTAGCGTGAGATGAATGCTACCCGTACGAAATGAGCGTTAAGATACAAATGTGTCGATAGGGAACATTTGTTGTGAAAGAGCCATAATATTTTTTTGTTTGGTTGATATGACATATGTCATAGATACTTAGTATACATCAAGTCATGGAACAAACAACATCATATGTTTTCATCGTGTTAACAATGTCGAATTTTGTACCAGAAAGTAATGATTAGCGGAAAGCATTAATTTTTTGTTTTCATTTGAAAAAAAGTGCTGCAGAGTCGCATCGAATGCTTGTCGAGGCATATGATGATCATGCTCTGTCAGAAGCAACATGCAAAAGATGGTTTCAACGGTTCAGAAATAATGATTTTGATGTAAGAAATGAAGAACGTGGAAGACCACCAAAAAAGTTCGAAGACGCCGAATTGCAAGCAATATTGGATGAAGATGATACTTCGAGTCAGAAACAAATGTCGGCAATGCTAAATGTTGCACAACAAACAATTTCTGTCCGTTTGAAAGCTATGGGAAATATCTAAAACTGTGGAAAATGTGTGCCACACTAATTGGATGAAAGGCAGATGGAAAACCGAAAAATCATTTGTCAAATTTTGCTTCAAAGACATGAAAGAAAATCAATTTTGCATCGATTTGTTACTGACGATGAAAAATTGATTTATTATAAGAATCATGGGTTAACCCGAGACAACCATCAACATCGACTGCAAAACCAGATCGATTCGGCAAGAAGACAATGCTCTGTGTTTGGTGGGATCAGAATGGTGTGGTGTATCATGAGCTTCTAAAACCCGGTGAAACTGTGAATACTAATCGCTACAGACAACAGATGATCAATTTCAACTATGCATTGATCGAAAAAAGACCAGAATGGGCCAGAAGACATGGCAAAGTAATTTTTTTTACACGACATTGCACCTGCACACAAAGCAAAACTGGTTCAGGATACAACCAAAACACTTGGCTGGGAGCTGCTACCCCACCCGCCGTATTCACCAGATTTGCCCCTTCCAACTACCATTTATTTTCATCAATGGGACACCCATTGGCTGAGGAACACTTCGATTCCTACGAAGAAGTCGAAAATTGGGTGTCTGATTGGTTTGCTTCAAAAGACGAACATTTCTACTGGCGTGGTGTCCACAAATTGCCAGAAAGGTGGTCAAAATGTATAGAAAGCAATGGTCAGTACTGTGAATAAAATGTCAGTACTTTTCAATTCAAAGTTAGTGTTTCATTTTCACAAAAAATCCCTCATTTCATACCGGTACACCTGGTAAACCAGTGGCTGCTGTTCCCTGAGAACTCTGGGGCGTTGTCCTCCCAATAGCATCAGCCTTGCGAAAAGTTCCGCCATGTATGAATCGTGAATCACCAGTCAACGCGTTTCATTCTCGTGTTCCGCCAGCCCGTGTAAGCAAATGACGTATGTTTGTAGAATGGGTCGACTTCCAGCCAATGTAAGTGAATGATCAATGTTTTCAAAATGGGTCGACGGCCGAACTCTCGCCGAACCGTCCCGACAGTTTAAAGGCAGGCAATGGACGCGTGTGGAAGAATGTTGACACCAGAGTTTGGCGGGGAACAGCATTTTTTTCCCTTTTCTTTCAGCTTGAGTATACTAACTGCTGTGCTAGTTTCCTGTTTAGTGTGATTGGTGTAAATAGCGTAAACAATAATTTATCTGTTGGTTGCCAAAACCTTGCTTTTCAGGAAATGTTGGAACTGAAAGTTTTAGGACAGCCAAAACCTGTCTTTAACTTTGTACACACTCAAAATGTGTGCAGAAGCAAAAGTAGTTTTACCAGAAAATTTACTCCTCCTTTGTATAAACGTGCGGACTTCCTGTGTAGACGTGAAATACCAAATGCTTTGCCGGCCGCGGTGGTCTAGCGGTTCTAGGCGCTCAGTCCGGAACCGCGCGACTGCTACGGTCGCAAGTTCGAATCCTGCCTGGGGCATGGATGTGTGTAATGTCGTTAGGTTAGTTAGGTTTAAGTAGTTCTAAGTTCTAGGGGACTGATGACCACAGATGTTAAGTCCCATAGTGCTCAGAGCCATTTGAACCAAATGCTTTCCTCTGTTGCGCGTGTCCGGTAATGAATGCTGCCGAACGTCCTTGGACCACAGATGCGGTAACAGACGTTATACAGTTAGCTGATAAAGTTAAAAAACATAAATTGAGTGAACTACACATAAGTAGTAACAGTGAGTTTCCTATGCTCGGCAAAGTCATATAACGAAGCTGGATACAGCATACAGAATGACGATTCAAGGTTTCCATCATACTATTTTGCTTCAGTAACCGCCTCTTTTCCTCAATATCTACATCGGATCAACGTTTACGCTTCGCTGGTGCGTGAGTGTGATCGTGAGTCGGAAGCTGATGTCAACCACATCTTGTTTATGTGTACCAAAACTGACTGCAAACGGTTGGACTATCTGAAGGCATTGCTGAGTATGGGATACCACCTTCCTCAGTCAGCTACTTCTCTTTTATTTACCAAAGACATTCACCTTTATAAGGTAATTGTTGAGTTTTTTAAGAGTACTGGGCACAATCTGTAGTTTTTAATGGTCTACATGTTCTATTTTTCTGTCTTCTTCCTGGAGATATTTCAGAAATGGTTTGAACTTTCACTCAATGTAATTATAACTACCTTTCAATCTAATTGTTGCAAAAATATACTGGACACCTGTGACGATTTGAGCTTTCTCTACTTGTCAATATGCGTTTTTGTATTCATTTATTCAATTCTACATACATTGTAGCTATGTCTCATTGATGGCTAAATCGAGTTGCAACTAGGAAGACTAAATAAAAAAAAGTGTTTCCAAGAATCATTACAACCTTACCACGTAGATCGACTGTATCAGATTCTGCAGCAAATTTGTACTTGCACTAAGAGTACATGACGAAACGAATACTTCAGAAAATTCTGGTATTTTTCGTGGTTTGGTCAACCTGATAACAGCATTTGATTCCAAGCTGAAGGAATGTATTTAAAAAAAATGGGTTTTTCCAAAACAAGTTGATTTCCGAAGAAACTTCGGGAACAGATTGCGTCGCAGCTGAAGTTCATGAAAAGACGGATTGTGAAACGTTGTCTCAGTTCGTATTCATCGCTCGGTGCGTATTAAAAGGGAAAGTACATGACACGTTCATACATTTTATAACACCCAGAGATCGCACACCTGTGGGAATAAGTAGTGAAGTGTTCAACGAATTTAACAAACTATAGATTGAGGACAGATAGCTCATAATTGTGATGGAGCTTCAGTTATGAGCGGTAGCCAGAATGGGGTGCAGGCAAGAGGGAAAGCACTGTATGGAAAAGCAAATTTGTTATCCCCACCAACTTAACCTCATTGTAGAGCGCTGTGCAACACGACACGAAGAACTTAGAATGTTTACTAGCAACTTACTAGGATTCTCACCTTTTTTCTCAGTCAATGAAAGGACTACCGAATTGGTTAATGTTGTTAGTAAACGTATTCCAAGGTACAGCGATACAACAAGATGGAACTTTAAAACTCGATGTGTCAACACCGTACATAAGAACACCAATTAAATAGCTGAATACCTTCAGATCATTGAGGACGATGATAGCAATAATTATTCAACAAACAGCAATGCACGTGAATGTTGGAAACTTCTCAACAACGACCAACAAGTTTTTCAATAAGCTCCTGCCACACCGCGACGTTTTGCAATCAGCTGCAACGTACAGCTGTCGATAGTGTGAAAACTCTTAACAGTGTCTCTGATTCAAGTCAGCGATACAACTGACGAGAAATTCTCTTGATCTCGATCATCATTGGGAAAACGAGGATGGAAATGAAGACATCGCCGGCCCAAAACCTTTCCGTCTCTTAGACTTCCTTTAAACTGTTGCAAAGGGATGGTTCAAACGGCTCTGAGCACTATGGGGCTTAACTGCTGTGGTCATCAGTCCCCTAGAACTTAGAAGTACTTAAACCTAACTAACCTAAGGACATCATACACATCCATTCCCGAGGCAGGATTCGAACCTGAGACCGTAGTGGTCGCGCGGTTCCAGACTGTAGCGCCTAGAACCGCTCTGCCACTGCGGCCCTGTTGCAAAGGGAGTCTGAGACTTTGTTATGGCTAAAATGGATGAGTGTTTCGCATTCAGCAGTCACTTGTCAACAACTGTATTAAGCCAGACCAGTTTGTTTCCAAAATACAAGTTGTTATTCCCTGGGAAAGAATTTCAGACTGCAGTTAAATTATTTGACTTAAGCGTAAAAGAACTAGGACACGAACTGACAGTCATATGCAGTAGAAATGGTTTCCAAACTGAAAGCAGAACGTTAGCGCTTCCGAATTGTATCTACGAGAATAAATTAAAGCCTACTTCGCCAGAATCAGAGAAACTCCTATAAATTATTTGTACAATATCAAGGACCCTAGTGGAAAGAGAGAAGTGTTTCTCCACACTGAAAAGAATAAAGACTCCACACAATGGAAGAAGGGAGATGAATGCGTTAGCTATGTGGTTTATAGTAAAAACATTTTGGAATATTCATAATTTTAATGAGCTTGTAATTGACCACTTTGATGAAGGGAAGGTGACGAAAATGAAGTTCGTCTGTAAACCTATTAATTAACGTAAGAACGTCGTTTTAATTTTCATAAAATACTCTCCTGCCTGCAGAAAATATTAAAAGCTTATGTGAGTGTGTGGCGTGGTTACATAAACTCCTTCGTTCTCGGTCCGATCTTTGAGCAGATGACACCTCGCCGGTCTTACGTGGACCCAGAAATCTAAGCGTTATAAGGACCTCCCTTTGCAGTATTTGATTCCAGTTTCGCAAGAACGCAAGTGTGTCCACACCCTGTTTTCATGCAAGATGGGACGACATCAGATGTCACTTCCTAGGTGAAGGATAAGATTTAGCAGGCCGAGGTGGCCGAGCGGTTCTAGGCGCTACAGTCTGGAACCGCGCGACCGCTACGGTCGCAGGTTCGAATCCTCCCTCGGGCATGGATGTGTGTGATGTCCTTAGGTTAGTTACGTTTAAGTAATTCTAAGTTCTAGGGGACTGATGACCTCAGAAGTTAAGTCCCATAGTGCTCAGAGCCATTTGAACCATTTGATAAGGTTTAAGAAGCGTTCGGCAACAATCGCATCATCTCTAGGCAATTGCAAGATATGTAGCCGTCCAGACCTCCCGACCTAAATCCAGGTTGTGGGCACATCTGAAAGATCGTGTCTCTCAGGGAAGTATACAGACTTTTCCTGATCAGAAGGATGGGATACGATGACATATAACTCTGGTGTGCTGCGAGCAACTATCCATCATGCCGTGTTATGGAAGCAGCATGTTGCTGAGCCACTGAACACACGTTGAAAGTAGTGACCACATCCTAATAAACGCTTCAGAACCACCGTTATCACGTGCTTGACCGTTGCTCCCTTTTTTCTGCACCCACACCTCGTCCTGACTGCTTACGGTGCCATATTTCCACCTGGCTGTGTAAAGTGGAAGTATTACTTTTGTAGCATATTCCGCGAGTGCACCACTTAATAAACATACCTACGATGTTTCACCATCCTGTCATATACACAGCCCGCACTGCAGGACAGTTCAAAAATGTTCAAATGTGTGTGAAATCGTATGGGACTTAACTGCTAAGGTCATCAGTCTCTAAACTTACACACTACTTAACCTAAATTATCCTAAGGACAAACACACACACACTCATGCCCGAGGGAGGACTCGAACCTCCGTCGGGACCAGCCGCACAGCCTATGACTGTAGCGCCTAAGACCGCTCGGCTAATCCCGCGCGGCGCGCTGCAGGACTGTGAACACCGTCAGTTGAATTAAAACCACGCGGTATGACAAACACAGCGATAAACTTTGTTTGCAAAGTAAATAGACCTCTCGCTCCGTGGATGACTAAGAAACGACGCCAAACAATTAATAAACGAGATTGCGCACACAGAAGAGTGAAATACAGCTTGCTCCTCTTCTTTTCCTTTTGCCTTTTCCCGTTCCTCTACAAGGTCGGCACTGTTATACATCGGTCTGGTGATGGCTAGCTGCGTTTGGTGGCCAGATGCCCTTACTGACACCACCACGCGGCCCCGGAAGAATAGTGTCTGTCCCATCTGTGTGTGTGTCTAATGGACATCAATTGTGTATCTGCGGCGGGAGGGGGATTGGTTCAAATGGCTCTGACCACTATGGGACTTAACATCTATGGTGATGAGTCCCCTAGAACTTAGAACTACTTAAACCTAACTAACCTAAGGACATCACACAACACCCAGTCATCACGAGGAAGAGAAAATCCCTGACCCCGCCGGGAATCGAACCCGGGAACCCGGGCGCGGGAAGCGAGAACGCTACCGCACGACCACGAGCTGCGGACCGGGAGGGGGAATCAGCTCGGCATTCACCAACCGAGATCATCAAGGGTGGCTGGCTCACCAGGCGGTTACAATCCGGGACTGGCTCACCTCCCAGTGTCTCGGAAGCGAGCGAGTTAGCGCTCTTGGATACCCGACTGCTTTCGATCAATATCCAACGCCTGAACTGTATGAGGTACATACGAAGCTGCGGAACAAAGAAACGGCGAAATGTCCGCAACGCCAAAACCAAGTATGGCCGGTCTGTTGTATGTAATGCATCGTATGCTTGAACACTGCGGAAAGATTTGGCACGCATCGGCGAACGAAAGTGTAAAATCTGATGCAATTTTTTCAAGCCGCTGCAGACGAATTGAACGACTATCTCTCACCAGAAGTCAGCTCTCAAATGGCACGTTCTCGACAGACGCTGTTTCCTTAAAGTGTGTTTCTAGACTCACAGTCTGGAAGCAAATAATGAGAATGTCTATTGAAGCAGTAGGGAATGATGGTGTGGGTGTAGATAGGGTAAAATAGGGGTAGATAATCACACAGGGGAGATGGCCTACGGCTGTGATTCTCCCGCTCCCAGCTTTACAATCCTGCCGGACATTTGATAGTGTTGGGTGGTTGATTTGGGGAGGACCAAACAGCGAGGTCATCGCTCCCATTGGATTGATGGAGGAAGTCGGCCATACCCTTTCAAAGAAACCGTCCGGGCATTTGCCTGAAGCGATTTAGGGAAATCACAAAAACCCTAAATCAGGTTGGCCGGACGGGGGTTTGAACCATCGTCCTCCCGAATGCGAGTCCAGTGTGCTGACCAATGCGCCATCTCACTCGGTTTGATACTGAGTCTTTGTGTTGAGTGCCACGTTGATACTCTTCATGCCAGTACATTTGCATTTTTCCGCAAGGTAGAAGGTCAGTAGTTATGAAAACTTACATTTCAGGCCTGTACAGGTCTAGCTCCATACCGTCATGTTATTTCTCTTTGCGTTCTCGTCCACCATGTTTGATGACGGACTATGGCCATAACTGTCCCCCGAGTGGAAGAGGGCCGAGCGCAGTGGCCGAGCGGTTCTAGGCGCTTCAGTCTGGAACCGCAGGACGGCTACGGTCGCAGGTTCGAATCCTGCCTCGGGCATGGATGTGTGTGACGTCCTTAGGTTAGTTAGGTTTAAGTAGTTCTAATTTCTAGGGGACTGATTACCTCAGATGTTAAATCCCATAGTGCTCAGAGCCATTTGAACCATTTTTTTCTGTTTTTGATTGGAAGATATGCGCGTACCACCTTTGGGGCAGTTAGGGACTCTGTAAAACATTGTAAATTTTTTAGTTTTGACGGAATATGTTTTTTACGTATGCCATCTAAGTATATTACCAAGATTGGTTCTACTAAAGGCAAATAAAGACAAGAAGGCTACAAACTGCTATTAATGAAATAAAAAATGATAGTTATTCATACAGAAAACGTTCTATGGTGTTTAATACAGCAAGTAAAACCTAAAACCCTGCATTTAGTCTTGGTTCCTATGTGGATTTAGCGAATGAGGAATACCTTATGTGATTTCCATAAATTTTCTCTGCAAAACTTACCTGTAAAAAGTAGTTCAATAAAAACATGTTAAGATTATTGGATATTTTTAATACCATTTCCTCTTTGTTTTTAAAGTGTTTCGACAGCTGTCCAGCTATCCTTTATTTCTCTCGCCATCTAACCCTGACATATGGGTGAGATGGCCAAGTGCTGGGAAGGAAAGAAAATCTAACTTCTCTCTAATTTTGTTTTTTTATTAATATATAAAGCAGTATATGTAAATTTCGCAGTGTTTTTTTGCGCTTTAGGACCTGAAATTGGTATCTGAAAATAACCATGGCCATCTGTCGCTGTTTAAGCTTATGGTTTAGTGGGCCAGTAGAAGTGTGCGGGGTGTACCTGAGTACTTCTCAAACACAGAACGTATGTTTGTAACCCTGTGAGAACGGCTACTGTGATCTTTAAAGAGGGGTGTGAGCACAGAGTACTCATCCTGAAGATGCAGAAGAAGGGGCAACGCTTGGTGAGAGAGAATGGAGGCTTAAATGCCGTGGTTCACGTTCACGGTAACAAGACTGGGTAAGCCCAAACCGCGGCTGGAAAAAAACACCAAAGCATCAAAGACCCACAGCCAGCATGCACTACACACAAACACACACACAAGCCGAGCGGTATAACGCGCCGCAGCCATGGACTGTGTGGCGGGTCCCGTTGGACGTTCGACTCCTCCCTCGGGCATGGGTGTGTGTGTTTGTCCTTGGGATAATTTAGGTTAAGTAGTGTGTAAGCTTAGGGGCTGATGACCTTAGCAGTTAAGTCCCATAAGATTTCACACACATTTGAACATCTTTTTTGAACACACACACACACACACACACACACACACACACACACTACACACTCTGCGCGCCATCAGGCCGTCGCTGCTCTCCACGCCTCAGGCGGAACCGCGACTGCACGCCGCTGGTCAACCACTGCTCGCTCTCTGGTTTGGGGATGGCGGGATGCGTGGCACTCGTTAGAGGAGACACGTAGTACGTACGTGTGGGAGTGGCTCTCCGGCAAAATGACCGAGTTGGCTTCGTCGATGCTCATCTCGAGTGAGTAATGTCGTGTGAGTTACCTTCGTGACTTTGAGCACGTGCAGCAAGTGTTTTTTGCTGCTGAGGAACTGAAGAGGTTAGATGCAAACAGTCACAGAGCGAAGTGAATGTTTGTCATGTCGTAGTACACTACTAGCCATGAAAATTACTATACCACGAAGATGACGTGCTACAGACGCGAAATTTAACCGACAGGAAGAAGATGCTGTGATATGCAAATGATTAGCTTTTCAGAGCATTCACACAAGGTTGGCGCCGGTGGCGACATCTACAACGTGCTGACATGAGGAAAGTTTCCAACCGATTTCTCATACACAAACAGCAGTTGGACGGCGTTGCCTGATGAAACGTTGTTGTGATGCCTCGTTTAAGGAGGAGAAATGCGTACCATCACGTTTCCGACTTTGATAAAGGTCGGATTGTAGCCTATCGCGATATCGGTTTATCGTATCGCGACATTGCTGCTCGCGTTGTTCGAAATACAACGACTGTTAACAGAATATGGAATTGATGGGTTCAGGAGGGTAACACAGAAAGCCGTGCTGGATCCCAACGGCCTCGTATCACTAGCAGTCGAGATGACAGGCATCTTATCCGCATGGCTGTAACGGATCGTGTAGCCACTTCTCGATCCCTGAGTCAACAGATGGGGACCTTAGCAAGACTACAACCATCTGCACGAACAGTTCGACGACGTTTGCAAATGGTTCAAATGGCTCTGAGCACTATGGGACTTAACATCTGTGGTCATCAGTCCCGTAGAACTTAAAAACTACTTAAACCTAAGGACATCACACACATCCATGCCCGAGGCAGGATTCGAACCCGCGACCGTAGCGGTCACACGGTTCCAGACTGAAGCGCCTAGAACCGCACGGCCACACCGGCCGGCGACGACGTTTGCAGCAGCATGGACTATCAGCTCGGAGACCGTGGCTGCCGTTACCCTTGACGCTGCATCACAGACAGGAGCGCCTGCGATGATGTACTCAACGACGAACCTGGGTGCACGAATGGAAAAACGTCATTTTTTCAGATGAGTTCAGGTTCTGTTTACAGCATCACAATGGTCGCGTCCGTGTTTGACGACATCGTGATGAACGCACATTGGAAGCGTGTATTCGTTATCGCCATTCTGATGTATCATCCGGCGTGATGGTATGGGGTGCCATTGGTTACACGTCTCGGTCACCTCTTGTTCGCATTGACGGCACTTAGAACAGTGGACTTTACATTTCATATGTGTTACGACCCGTAGCTCTACCCATCATTCGATCCCTGCGAATCCCTACATTTCAGCAGGATAATGCACGACCGCATGTTGCAGGTCCTGTACGGACCTTTCTGGATACAGAAAATGTTCGACTGCTGCCCTGGCCAGGACATTCTCCAGATCTCTCAGCAACTGAAAACGTCTGGTCAATGGTGGCCGAGCAACTGGCTCGTCACGATATGCCAGTCACTACTCTTGATGAACTGTGGTATCGTGTTGAAGCTGCATGGACAGCTGTACCTGTACACGCCATCCAAGCTCAGTTTGACTCAATGCCCAGGCGTATCAAGGCCGTTATTACGGCCAGAGGTGGTTGTTCTGGCTACTGATGTCTCAGGATCTATGCACCCAAATTGCGTGAAAATGTAATCACATGTCAGTTCTAGTGTAATATATTTGTCCAATGAATACCCGTTTATCATCTGCATTTCTTCTTCGCGTAGCAATTTTAATGGCCATTAGTGTACCTCTGAGGGTGCTGCGTTGGTAGTCTGCGGCGCGGCTGGAAGCTGTGCGTAGCTTGAGTGCTGTACTGAGACCGTCGCCGAGGACCGTACGGTCGCGACACGTCGTTTACCGCAGTGGCGTCCATTAGGGGAATAGTTAGCTGTCGCTTCCGGCCATCCAAAATATCCTTGCCAGATTTCACAAGTCCCGCGTTGCAAGGCAAGTCAGGGCAATGCAAGGCAGAGAGTACTGAAGAAGGTTCTCGACACAGATTAGCGGTGTTGTTATGTTCGAACTCTTACATGAGTGAAGGCGGCGTGCAAAGCATTATTCTGTCGGTAGGGCCCCACTCTCGTCAGAGTATGCTTCTTGAATTCTGATACGCGCCACCTTGAATGATGTGTTGCTTTAATGAAGACTGTGCAATCACTGATTTCGAGGACATAATATAGCCTTTTTTTGGTACTGGTGCACGACTTCCTAAATGTCGTTGTATGTAAGTAGGTAACAGCAGAATTCACGTCTTATAGTGCAGCATTATGAGAACTCTACGAAAAGTAGGTCAGGTAAGTTTGACAAGGGCGTGTCGTGCGACAGGTCTGCAAGCAAGCAGCGCTGACGGGTAGATCAGTGTCGCCAAACTGTTTCGCAGCCCCCTGCTCTACTCCCTGCTGTGACGCAGAGTTATATACAGGGCTATTGCAAATGATTGAAGCGATTTCATAAATTCACTGTAGCTCCATTCATTGACATATGGTCACGACACACTACAGATACGTAGAAAAACTCATAAAGTTTTGTTTGGCTGAAGCCGCACTTCAGGTTTCTGCCGCCAGAGCGCTCCAGAGCGCAGTGAGACAAAATGGCGTCAGGAGCCGAGAAAGCGTATGTCGTGCTGTAAATGCACTCACGTCAGTCAGTCGTAACAGTGCAACGACACTTCAGGACGAAGTTCAACAAAGATCCACCAACTGCTAACTCCATTCGGCGATGCTATGCGCAGTTTAAAGCTTCTGGATGCCTCTGTAAGGGGAAATCAACGGGTCGGCCTGCAGTGAGCGAAGAAACGGTTGAACGCGTGCGGGCAAGTTTCACGTGTAGCCCGCGGAAGTCGACGAATAAGTCAAGCAGGGAGCTAAACGTACCACAGCCGACGGTTTGGAAAATCTTACGGAAAAGGCTAAAGCAGAAGCCTTACCGTTTACAATTGCTACAAGCCCTGACACCCGATGACAAAGTCAAACGCTTTGAATTTTCGGCGCGGTTGCAACAGCTCATGGAAGAGGATGCATTCAGTGATGAAGCAACATTTTTTCTTAATGGTGAAGTGAACAGACACAATGTGCGAATCTGGGCGGTAGAGAACCCTCACGCATTCGTGCAGCAAATTCGCAATTCACCAAAAGTTAACGTGTTTTGTGCAATCTCACAGTTTAAAGTTTATGGCCCCTTTTTCTTCTGCGAGAAAAACGTTACAGGACACGTGTATCTGGACACGCTGGAAAATTGGCTCATGCCACAACTGGAGACCGACAGCGCCGGATGGTGCTCCACCGCACTTCTATCATGATGTTCGGCATTTCTTAAACAGGAGATTGGAAAACCGATGGATCGGTCGTGGTGGAGATCATGATCAGCAATTCATGTCATGGCCTCCACGCTCTCCCGACTTAACCCCATGCGATTTCTTTCTGTGGGGTTATGCGAAAGATTCAGTGTTTAAACCTCCTCTACCAAGAAACGTGCCAGAACTGCGAGCTCGCATCAACGATGCTTTCGAACTCATTGACGGGGGCATGCTGCGCCGAGTGTGGGAGGAACTTGATTATCGGCTTGATGTCTGCCGAATCACTAAAGGGGCACATATGGAACATTTGTGAATGCCTAAAAAACTTTTTGAGTTTTTGTATGTGTGTGCAAAGCATTGTGAAAATATCTCAAATAATAAAGTTATTGTAGAGCTGTGAAATCGCTTCAATCATTTGTAATAACCCTGTATAAAGGTTCGCTGTCAAGTAGGATCCGTCTTTACCCGCCTACAGCTGGTACATATCAGTGCGCTAAACCACCGAAATAGGTTTCATCCTCATTGCACTGCTGGATAATGTTGCAATTCCGCGTTAATACAACAACACGTCAAGCAACTTCATTTAGGGTGTGTTTATTGGCATTTCCAATCACAATACGGATATCTAGTTCTTCAGCTTCTTCCAGCGTATTTGTTGATTGAACAGTCTGCGCGCCCTCAGGAGCTCAGTTTGTCAGCGCACCAGACGATGGTGCATTGTTTGATCGCCGAAATATTGTGCCTGTTGGACACTACTATGAACCGGCAGTACACCTGTGGACTGTTTGGTCGACAATGCGGGCGGCTTATTTTCTGCCATTTTGTCGCCTCTCTTGGTCGATCTCACTGCGCTGATTCCACATAACGACCGGCACATACAAACCATTTCACTGAGACGACATACGTCCTCTGTGGAACCTGACGTGATTACCTGGTGCCCGCTCTACACAGTTCATATCGCTGCGTTGCGACCGGTGGACGCTACTAAAGACTGTCAAAGAACGCGTGGAACATGCCATCCATTCATAGGACTCAGCCTTAGGGACAAAGGAATAAATTTAATGATAAGAGAGAAATTGGTGAGACAGTAAAAATTGTACAGGAATATTAACTTTTGATCCTTCGTTTATTGAATACTTACATTCCCAGTTTCCAAAAAAAAAATTAAAAAAAAATGGTTCAAATGGCCTTGAGCACTATGGGACTTAACTTCTGAGGTCATGAGTCCCCTAGAACTTAGAACTACTTAAACCTAACTAACCTAAGGACATCACACACATCCATGCCCGATGCAGGATTCGAACCTGCGACCGTAGCGGTCGCGCGGTTCCAGACTGTGGTGCCGAGAACCGCTCGGCCACCCCGGCCGGCCCCAGTTTCAAAAGAATTTACGTATTTGATTTTCGTGCGTTTTTGTGCTTTCACTTTCTAGTGAACAGTAACTGTATATACAGGGTGATTCAAAAAGAATACCACAACTTTAGGAATTTAAAACTCTGCAACGACAAAAGGCAGAGCTAAGCACTATCTGTCGGCGAATTAAGGGAGCTATAAAGTTTCATTTAGTTGTACATTTGTTCGCTTGAGGCGCTGTTGACTAGGCGTCAGCGTCAGTTGATGCTAAGATGGCGACCGCTCAACAGAAAGCTTTTTGTGTTATTGAGTACGGCAGAAGTGAATCGACGACAGTTGTTCAGCGTGCATTTCGAACGAAGTATGCTGTTAAACCTCCTGATAGGTGGTGTATTAAACGTTGGTATAAACAGTTTACAGAGAATGGGTGTTTGTGCAAAGGGAAAAGTTCTGGACGGCCGAGAACGAGTGATGAAAATGTAGCACGCATCCAGCAAGCATTTGTTCACAGCCCAGGAAAATCGACTCGCAGAGCTAGCAGAGAGCTGCAAATTCCACAATCAACTGTATGGAGAGTCCTACGAAAAAGGTTAGTTATGAATCCTTATCGTCTGAAATTGGTTCAAGCACTGTCTGCAGCTGATAAGATTAAAAGAATCGATTGCTGTGATTTTATCCTTGCTCAAATGGAAACAGATGAATCTTTCGTTTCAAAGATTGTGTTTAGTGATGAAGCAACTTTCCACACTAACGGGAAAGTCAACCGTCACAATGTCTGTATATGGGGCACTGAGAATCCGCGGGAAACAACTGAGTATGAACGTGACTCGCCTAAGGTGAACGTTTTCTGTGCCATTTCAGCCAATAAAGTTTTTGGTCCCTTTTTCTTCGAAGGTGCTACTGTAACTGGACTACAGTATCTGGAGATGTTAGAGAATTGGCTGTTCCCTCAGCTCGAACAAGAAACACAACAATTCATATTTCAGCAGGATGGAGCGCCACCACATTGGCACTTATCTGTCTGAACGTCAACTACCCGAGGCGATGGATCGGCCGCCAGGCAGCCCGTGACAGAGCACTTCATCACTGGCCTCCAAGAAGCCCTGATCTTACCCCCTGCGATTTTTTCTTGTGGGGGTATGTTAAGAATATGGTGTTTCGGCCACCTCTCCCAGCCACCATTGATGATTTGAAACGAGAAATAACAGCAGCTATCAAACTGTTACGCCTGATATGCTACAGAGAGTGTGGAACGAGTTGGAGTATCGGGTTGATATTGCTCGTGTGTCTGGAGGGAGCCATATTGAACATCTCTGAACTTGTTTTTGAGTGAAAAAAAACCTTTTTAAATACTCTTTGTAATGATGTGTAACAGAAGGTTATATTATGTTTCTTTCATTAAATACACATTTTTAAAGTTGTGGTATTCTTTTTGAATCACCCTATATATAAGGGGCGTTCAAAAAGAAACGAGCCGGAGGCATAATTACAGAAACCAGTACCTGTATGTACTGATTACTGGCTGTTGAGACACTTGTCCCACTGTGACACAAGGTGGTGAATGGTTGCCTCATAAAATTCCCGAGGCTCCAATGTTAACCAGTTCCACACGTTCAGCTGGACGTCGTCGTCCGAGGTGAATCGTTTGCCCCTCAGAGCCTTTTTAAGGGGACCAAAGATGGCGTAATCACATGGAGAGATGTCTGGACTGTATGGAGGGTGGCCGTGAACCTCCGATTTGAATTTCTGCAGGCGTGTCGCGACTGTGTTGGTCGTATGAGGTTTTGCATTGTCGTGGAGCAGAATGAGCCCACAGGTGAGATTGCCTGGTCGTTTTGATTTGATCGCTTGGCGAAGGGTGGTCAAGGTTGGCGAGTAACGCTGGGCATTCACTGTTGTCCCGTGCTGCAGGACGTGAATCAGAAGGGGGCCATCTTGGTCAAAGAAGAACGTCAGCATAACCTTTCCTGCACTCCTGTGGACGACGACGTCCAGCTGTACGTGGGGAACTGGATCACATCGCAGCCCTGGCAACTTTATGAGACAGCCATTCACCACCTTGTGTCACAGTGGGACAAGTGTCTCAACAGCCAGGGTCATTACTTCTATAATTATGCCTCTGGCTAGTTCCTTTCTGAATGCCTCTTATATCTTCTTTCGGATGTGTTGCTTATTTTTGTTTCAAGAGTTTACAGTTGCTTCAGTCTTAATGTAGAGTAAGAATTTTGTAGAGCAGATGTTAGTATTAGTCTTTACTTTTCTTATTTATATTTTGTGCCATCGCACTTTAGCAGCGCCACATTCTGGTAACTTTTATCTTTTGCTGACAAGGAAACCTCCCCATCGCACCCCCCTCAGATTTAGTTATAGGTTGGCACAGTGGATAGGCCTTGAAAAACTGAACACAGATCAATCGAGAAAACAGGAAGAAGTTGTGTGGAACTATGAAAAAACTAAGCAAAATATGGAACTGAGTAGTCCATGTGGAAGATAGGCAACATCAAGGATAGCGTGAGCTGAGCAGCGCCGTGGTCCCGTGGTTAGCGTGAGCAGCTGCGGAACGAGAGGGCCTTGGTTCAAGTCTTCCGTCGTGCGAAAACTTATTTTTTTATTTTCAGACAATTATTATCTGTCCGTCCGTCCGTCCGATGCGAGGTAACTGCGCCGTAGTATGGGGACGCCACACCTAAACAAACATCGAAACACACGACGTCAGTCGACCACAGCGCACGGAAGAGAGAGTATTCCTGCTAAAGAGGCTCCCTGGCTGGCAGTTGAGTGTTCGTTACTTTGGCCAAGAGTGCATTAAATGCGTGAGATGTATTCCGTGGGCAATATGAATCCAGCAAATATAGCTCGTGACTTCAATAACAAGGCACGTCCTTTCGTCAACCAATCGCACGGTTTTGCGGTGCGGTAGCAAAACGCAGACACTAAACTTATTACAGTGAACAGAGACGTCAATGAACGAACGGACAGATCATAAATTTGCGAAAATAAAGAAAGTAAATTTTTTTTTCACTCGAGGGAAGACTTGAAGCAAGGACCTCTGGTTCCGCAGCTGCTCACGCTAACCACGGGACCACGGCGCTGCTGAGCTCACATTGTCCTTGATGTTGCCTATCTTCCACATGTACTATTCAGTTCGTATGTTTTGCTTATTTTTTTCATAGTTCCACACAACTTCTTCCTGTTTTCTCGATTGATCTGTGTTCAGTTTTTGAAGGCCTATCCACTGTGCCAACTTACAACTAAATCTGAGGGGGCTGCGATGGGGAGGTTCCCATGTGAGGTCTGTTTGTCATTTCTTGAGTTAGTCCTTACTGCTTTGTTGGGTACTCTTTTGTAATTTTGGGCAGTTTCTACACAGTACGAAGTGCGTAAGGACTGTGCTCGCTGGGGGCAGAGACGAGGAGAATTAGCTGTTGTCTGGAAATAGCCCGAAGCTGTTTTGTCCGCGGTCGCCGGACTTAACGCTACTGCTCGGAGCTACGGCGATGTTGCGGCGCCACTGGCGAAAGCTGCGACACCTCTAGTGCTGTTGCAACGCCCTGGAAAACCCACTGCACCGCGTCGTGGGATGCGCAACATTTGACCGGCCTGTCGAGGGAGAGTGGCGGACGATGCCGGGTTCCTGCATCTCTGGATGGCGGACGAAAGTGGCAAATGGCCACACGGGTGGCTCCTTAAGCCTCAGCGACAGGTACGAGATGCTACGCTTTGTTGATATCACTGTCGAGTCATTACTGTATGCTTCACCTGTTGGCCCAGTGGAAGATTTTTCCGCCCAGTCCGAACAAGTGCTAAGGGTTGGTATGCTAGTCGTCCGGAACTCCAACATGAGGCGTGTAATGTGTACTGCAGCCTGTCAGGGCTACATCAGGCACGTCGGGAAAGAAGGCCAGTGAGTATCAGGTCCGTCTGCTGGAAGGTCCCGTCCCTGGTAGCAGGCGCTGCCGGCGGCTGCTGAACGCACACCGTGGCTCGTGTCGGCACGAACGACGCCTGCCGCTTGCAGTCCGTGGCCATCCTCAGCTCCTCTTGGCAGCTGGCTCACTTGGTGAAAGCATTTGTACTGATAATGGAAATGCCGTGTGGCTAGGGCCTCCCGTCGGGTAGACCGTTGCCTGGTGCACTTGCACCTCGGCAACTTGCGTGTCGATGGGGATGAAATGATAATGATAAGGACACTTTTTTTTTCACCGATGCGTCGTTTCTCGATTGTGTTCAGGAGACGTACGGATTGATTACGCGAAGGGGTTTTCTTAATTGACCTTTCGACCCGGATTGCCTTGTTTTTTATGACCCACCGTCTAATTTCTTATGATGGGTCGTATGTTGCCACTTAGCCGCTGTGACTGGGTCCGGGGTCCGGTGTGACTGAGAGTGACACCACCCCGGCTCCCGTCCCCACTCACACCGTTGCCCGTGTCCCGCCACGTGGAGGCGGGCTCTATTTGTTTACATCCATTTGATATTTTTTTTTGTGCAGCATTAGAAAAACTTATAACTAATACAAAATCAAGTGAGATATTAACAAACAAAACGAAATTAAATATTTAGAAAGAAGGAAGGAAGAGAACTGAATAGAGAAGGGATAGGTATAATATTGCCCGTCACCTGGTTGTGGGCGGCGGCCCGGGTCTTGGAATGACCCTCAAGACGCTGGCCGTCGCTCACCATGCCTTTAACATCTACCATCCTAAAAACTAACTTAACTAGAAGAGATTAGGGTACGTTAAAGCTAGAAGCTAAGACTAAGACCTCCATGTCCAGCCTGCTAAACTATTTACGATACACAATAGAGAGGTAACTGATTTTGTGCTTGGCTCAAAATTGCTAATGAAAGGGTACTTGTGGTAAAAGTAATAAGGTAATGACGCTAACGGTTTGTGTTGAGCCTACAAGGCTCCTAGTGGAGTACATCAGGCGCAAGCACCTCCCGGCCCCGCCAACAACACGACCTGAACGGTGGTTTTCCCCGACCTACCGTAGGTATCCGTCGGGTTGGGCTCAAAAGAGAGGAACCACAATTAAGATCCTTCCATCCATGCCGTGCGCCGCCTCTTACTAGCAGGCGTAGGTCCCTTGAAGAGGTGCCTAACTTTGAGCTTCAGATCAGAAGTTATTAGTGTAGTGGAGGTTGAGGTACAGGCTGTGTAGGTTGGTTGTACAAACAATTCATGCTCAGCCAATGAGACTTACAATGATACGTGGTGTGGCAGTTAGCACCTTCCGGCCCCGCCAGCAACACAGCCTGAACGGTGTTTTCCCCGATCTACCATAGGTATCCGTCGGGTTGCGCTCAAAAGAGAGGGGCTACAATTAAGATCCTTCCATCCAGACTGTGCGCTGCCTCTTAACGGAAGGCGTAGGTCCATTGAAGAGGTACCTAGCTTTAAGCTCTTATTACACATGGAGGTACTGTTAACTATTTACATATAAGGTGCCCCAGGTTCCCGGGTTCGATTCCCGGCGGGGTCAGGGATTTTCTCTGCCTCGTGAAGACTGGGTGTTGTGTGATGTCCTTAGGTTAGTTAGGTTTAAGTAATTCTGAGTTCTAGGGGACTGATGACCATAGATGTTAAGTCCCATAGTGCTCAGAGCCATTTGAACATATAAGGTGCAATCTGTTTTTAGGATTGTGTGTCAATTGTGCACCTCTTGTCGGTTGTTCCAGACTGTTCTATGAAGTGGACTTGGTTGACACTATGGATCATCCGCGTTGGACGCTTCAATATCTGTGTTGGTGCCCTGGTCTGTATCTGTTTCTTCTTCATCACTCGTGGTGCTAATGGTGCTAATCATGTCTGTGTCCTCCTGGGCATCATGATGTCTGTTTGGACCTCATGGTAAGGACAACACAACATCCAGTCCCTGAGCGGAGAAGATCTCCGACGCAGCCGGGAATCGAACCCGGGCCGTTACGTATGACATTCCGTCGCGCTGACCACTCAGCTACCAGGGGCGGACCATTTCTATTCATATTCAGGGTGCAAGCTAAGCTCACTATTTGTAACATCGTACCCTTAGTTGATCGTGGTCGTCTGTTTGGAGCAAAGAGAAATCCTTAAACGAGAGTCTCAGACAAATTCTGCGAGAATATCGGATGCAAATTTCTAGACGTCCGCCATACGTTTGAGAACTGTGGCGCCCTCTACAGTAGATTAGGCGTGCACTAGACGCAGGAAGCGGCTACTTGGACAGCAAAGTGCGTGTGGCGCGCACGTTGATTTTTTTAATTTTACGTTAGAGGAAAACCTCTTTGGGCTTAGTGATGAACTGTCTGAAAAAATCGAAGCTAGATTAGTTACATTCGGCCTCACAGATCGGAACAAAAAAATGTTCAAATGTGTGTGAATTTCTAAGGGACCAAACTGCGGAGGTCTTCGGTCCCTAGACTCACACACTAATTAAACTAACTTATGCTAAGAACAACACACACACCCATGCCCGAGGGAGGACTCGAACCTCCGGTGGGAGCGGCCGCGCAGTCCGTGACATGGCGCCTCAAACCGCGCGGCCACTCCGACAGATAGGAATAAAAAATTGTTAATATGATGTTGGTAAACTGCAGGTGCATCCATGACAAAGTCCCGAAATAGTAGCGATTTTTCAGGTAATAATGCACATATAGTAGTAGAACAGACAGTTGGTTGAAAGCGGAGGTGAAGAGCAGCGAAATCCTAAATCCACACTGGAATATATCTGCAAGGATATTAGCCGGTGAACCCGTTGTGGCCTCGTATTTATCGCAGTAAGAAATTCAGTAATATTTAGTGATGTTATTACTAATCCAGTATAAGAAATAATCTGTGTGTAGTTAAGCATCAAAGTTGGGTCAGGCATGACAACAGGATGCTTCTATAGACCGCCTGCGTCAGAACCAGTCATAACTTATAGAACGTCGTGAATAAATTTTCTAATCGTGCTATTCTAGTACGTGGAGAGAACAGTTTGACAGCTGCAGGAGAGGAGAGCTATGTGCTAAAAACTGATGCCACAGAGAGCGACGTGTGCGACATTATTCGGAACGTCTTGTGCGAGAGCTACATCGTATAGGTAGTCAGAGAACCAACTCGTGAGGATAACGTCTCAGTCTTCTTAGTAACGAACACAGCTTAACTTTTCGAACCAGTTATCACAGAGGATGGAATCAGTGATCATAAGGGTGTGATACCAGCAATGACTACGGTTGTTACAAGTAATGTTAAAATAGTTGGGAAAATATTTTTGCTTTGCAAGAGTGACAGTATACCTGAGTAGCCAGCAAACGGATAAAATTCAAAAGCATTGATCAACACGTGTTACGCAAGTATGTGCCCAATAAAGTTTCAGTGGATGTGAAAGACAGACCTTTTCTCTGCCTCGTGATGACTGGGTGTTGTGTGATGTCCTTAGGTTAGTTAGGTTTAAGTAGTTCTAAGTTCTAGGGGACGATGACCATAGATGTTAAGTCCCATAGTGCTCAGAGCCCTTTGAACCATTTTTTGAAAGACAGACCGTGCTCTAATAGAAAGTCCGAAAGTGGCTGGAACGCAAAGAGAGCTTCGTCGCAGATTTAAGCGAAATCAAAGCGTTGTTGACAAACCCAAACTTAGCGAAGCGGAAATGAGCGTGAGAAGAAAAATGATTGAATTGTTAAACAAATTAAAAAGTAGAATTTTGCCATTCGCTCTGACTAAGATCTCAAAGACGTTGCGATCTTGGCAACCGCAGCTTGAGGATTAAGAAGCCGCTTCAGCTGTCTTTCATCTTTTTACTATCTGGTCACAACCGGTTTTGCGGCACTGTAAATCACATCCTTGGGTAACATTCGCATAACAATGAATTACGAAAGAGTAACAGGCGCTAAAATGCCAACTAGTACGAAAAGAATTTAAGGAACTTTTAAAAACCCTCTAAATTGCAGTACGCCAAAGAATCAAAATCAGCCGGTCGTAGGAATCCGAGTCCAAAAAGGTCGGTGGAGCCTAAACAAATTACACCACGGCAGTGGTCTGGCAACACTAAGATACGTGAAAACCGTATAGAGGCAGGATCAACGCCTATCTTACAGAGCACAGCGGCAGCTCACGGCGAAGGCCGCAATAGACCCCCCCCCCCTCTCCCCCCCTACCGCCACCACCATAACAAAGAAAAAGCTGGACAATATGTATCAAGCAAGTTGCTTATTAACGGGAAAAGAGATGTAAAAAAAAAAATTAACACATAGCACAGCTCCAGGTTATGTGCATTCCCGAAACGCGACGCGACGGCGTACTGTAATACTAGCCTATCATGAGGCTTTATACAGTTTTTATGTATCTTCGTGTTACCAGAGGATGTAATCCGGTTTGGCTCCACACACCATTTTGGGTGTGAATCAGGGCGTCCGGCTTGCTTTGATTCATTGACGTATGGCGATGTATTGACGTATTCCTTTGATCTGACAAAGAACGTTGGGTTCCATGTTCCGGGATACTTAGCCCTTATTATTTAGTTACGGGAGTCCAGTTTTCTCTATTTTCCATATTTTTAAAAATTCTTTACAATTTTGTCATGTTAGATGGTAGTTTAGGGACATTTTCTCTTTTGTGATTCATTGTTATGCGAATGTCGCCCAAGGCTGTGGTTTCTGTGCTGGATTATGACCTTTGACCGAAAAGCGTTGAGCATTAAAGAATACTTTAAACAGCAGCGTAAAGTGTTATATAATGACATTTCTGCAATTTATGAAAGCTGTGGAACATAATCAACAAACAAAATTAGGATAGGACATGAGTTCAGGCATCAGGTAACAAGTGTCACCACAGCAATTACAGGCTGAGAAGAGAGCCTTTGGTGAAAGTTGGTTTGGGTTGTCTGGGTGGTTGGTTCTAAGCACTATGGGACTTAACATCGAAGGTCATCAGTCACCTAGACTTAGAACTACTTAAACCTAACCAACCTAAGGACATCACACATATCCATGCCCAAGACAGGATTCGAACATGCGAGCGTAACAGGCGCGCGGTTCCGGACTGAAGCGTCTAGAACTACTCGCCCACACTGGCCGGCGGTTGTTTGGGGGAAATCCGGCCGGCGTGGCCGAGCGGTTCTAGGTGCTACAGTTTGGAACCGCGCCACCGCTACGGTCGCAGTTTCGAATCCTGCCTCGGGCATGGATGTGTGTGATGTCCTTAGGTTAGTTAGGTTTAAGTAGTTCTAAGTTCTAGGGGACTGATGACCAAAGAAGTTAAGTCCCATGGTGTTCAGAGCCATTTTTGTTTCGGGGAAAGAGACCAAACAGCGAGGTCATCGGTCTCATGGGATTAGGAAAGGACGGGGAAGGAAGTCGGCTGTGCCCTTTCAGAGGAACCATCCCGGAATTTGCCTGGAGCGATTTAGGGAAATGTGACCGAGTGGTTATAGGCGCTTCAAAAAATGGTTTAAATGGTTCTGAGCGCTATGGGACTTAACATCTGACGTCATCAGTTCCCTAGAACTTAGAACTACTTAAACCTAACTAACCTAGGGACATCACACACATCCATGCCCGTGGCTGGATTCGATCCTGCGACCGTAACGGTCGCGCGATTCCAGACTGTAGCGCTTAGAACCACTCGGCCACTGCAGCCGGCTTGTTCTGGAAAAGCAGGTGAGGTTCGCGAGCGATGTGCCGTGGGGCCCCTTCTTGCAAACTGTTGAGTTCAACGCGTCTGCCTCCTGTAGGGCTGGTACGACATGCTGAAGTATATCGCAGTAACGCTGGTCAGTCACAACCTAAATCAGGTTGGCCGGACGGGGGTTTGAACCATCGTCCTCCACAATGCGCCACCTCGTTAGGTTTAATAGTGAGTCTTTGTCTCGATTGCCACGTTGATACTCTTCATGTCAGTACTTTTTCATTTTTCCGTAAAGTAGGAGGTCAGTAATTATGTAAACTTACATTTCAGACCTGTACAGGTCTAGCTGCATACCGTCATGTTATTTCTCTTTGCTTTCTCGTCCACCATGTTTGATGACCGACTATGGCCGTCACCGTTCGCCGACTGGAAGATGGCCGGTCGCAGTGGCCGAGCGGTTCTGGGCAATTGTCTGGAACCGCGCGACCGCTACGGTCGCTGTTTCGAATCCTATCTCGGGCATGGATATGTGTGATGTCCTTAGGCTAGTTAGGTTTAAATAGTTCTAAGTTGTAGGGGACTGATGACCTCAGATATTATGTCCCATAGTGCTCAGAGTCATTTGAACCATTTGATTTAGGGAAATCACGGATAACCTAAATCAGGATGGCCGGACGCGCGATTGAACCATCGTCCTCACGAATGCAAGTCCAGTGTGCTAATCTTGGTGTAAGTGCTATAATCAGATGATAACACTGGTTCAGAAATGGGCTGCGCGGCGGGGCGCATCAAATCATTCAAAAGACTGGCGGCAATAAATAAATAGAGCTATACACGTTTCGCAGTTCGTTGTCTTCTGTCCATCAGACGAAGTGTGTGGCGTAGTGCGCGCAGCGAGGCTGCAGTTTAAGCAGATGTTTATGACCACGGTACGTGACTGTACTCCATAGGGCGTGGTTTGCGCGCCGCGAGCAACTCCGTTGTGTGTCAACAAAAATGACGGAATACACAGCGCAATGTTGACTCGCGTATTAAAGTTGCGACGAACTGGGTGTGAAGCCAGGTAATCCTGTCTTTAGCGGAGAATCATGTGCAGAGCCATGGAAATATACCTGCACAGAACTCTGGTAAACATGTCGGTTCACGTCAACTACTGTGGGGCTCCCAGCCCTCCAGAAAGGTCCGCAGCTCGTGGTCGTGCGGTAGCGTTCTCGCTTCCCACGCCCGGGTTCCCGTGTTCGGTTCCCGGAGGGGTCAGGGATTTTCTCTGCCTCGTGATGACTGGGTGTTGTGTGACGTCCTTAGGTTAGTTAGGTTTAAGTAGTTCTAAGTTCTAGGGGACTGATGACCAAAGATGTTAAGTCCCATAGTGCTCAGAGCCATTTGAACCAGCCAGCCTCTAGAAAGTAAACAGGCTAGCGCCACAGCCTTTGTTGTGGTCCGGTGAACAAACCGTGTAAGCAGATGGAACCGCCGGCCAGTTACAACGCAACAAGTAGAAACGAAAGCTAGGAATGTTTTTCTCTTGACAGACTCTGCAAACACCCCGCCGTCACTCGATCCAGCCACCCTCCACCCCCACCCCTAGCGCACAACTTTCACCCTCTGGCGTTAGGATATTGTTTATTAATAATAGTGATGCTGTAACTGTTGGTTGGTAATATTTACTGACAAAATGCAACCTAACGCTAGACTGCGTACTTACGGCTATCCTGCGTGGCCGTTTTTTAGTACGACTTTAAAAGAGAGAGAGATTATTAACTGATCACCGATGCGCCGGTTCTCGATTGTGTTCAGGAGACGTACGGATTGATTGCGCGAAGGGGTTTTCTTAATTGACCTTTTGACCCGGATTGCCTTCACGCAATCAGAATCTTCGATGAAAATACCTAAGGGACCTATTTGAATATAAAAATGGAAATGAAAGCAAATTAGTGGAATTTCGTAAGAGAAAGATTAACAGATCGGAAGTTGAACACATTAGTGGTCTCCCAGATACAATCGAGACACCGCGATAAAGAGCGAACCTGTAACAAAGCTCAGATACAATTTGAACACTATTTTTGGTTAGTGAAAGAAAAGAATAAGAAGAAAATTACTGCATCGTAAAATATTAATATATTTTGAACAAATTGGCTTTAAACTTTTACACATTGACAAATACGCAATAAATGGATGACTTACATCTGATATTTCTTTTGTGCATGGCGCAGTCGAATAATCGCTGCTCTGTCAGTCCGTTCCTTCTTAAAATTAAGTGTCCTTGCGTGTGCGTAAGTACATTTTATCCACACCCGAGTTACCGAAATGTTTGTTCGTCGTTTCACATAGTTTTTACACAAAATAAAAATACAACTCGTAGCAGTGCTATGCGGTACGTCTTAACATGTCGGCGACCAAAAGTACAAGGGATAATGAAGACTCTAGAATATTTCTTAACAAAAGATAGATTGTTCCTTCTTCTGTTTCGCAGCTTCTTGGTAACAAGCGCTGCGGCAATGATTTTAGAAATTTGCGCCCAACGGGTCATAGTGTTTATTTAGGGTATTTAAACACTGGACGCGCGTTTTGGTATAGGCACACATTAAAAAAGATATTTCGTCTCTTTACTCTCGCACTATGATGCTTAGCATCTTTACGAACTACAGTTCGTTGGCTGTCCTTTTCTTTTATGACAAATATCTCTTATGCAAAGTATCTGAAATCCAATAATATTAAAACCCCTGCGTAATACATTGGAAGTAGGCTGTTTAGGTTTTTATATTTGTAACGCCACGTAGCGCTCTGTATGAAAATCACTGGCTGTACTGTGTGCAGTCTGTGGCTAGTTTGCATTGTTGTCTGCCATTGTAGTGTTGGGCAGCTGGGTGTTAACAGCGCGTAGCGTTGCGCAGTTGGAGGTGAACCGCCAGCAGTGGTGGATGTGGGGAAAGAAATGGCGGAGTTTTGAAATTTGTAAGACTGGATGTCATGAACTGCTATATATATTATTACTTTTGAACACTAGTAAGGCAAATACATTGTTTGTTCTATATCAAAATCTTTCATTTGCTAACTATGCATATCAGTAGTTAATGCCTTCAGTAGTTTGAATCTTTTATTTAGCTTGCAGTTGTGGCGCTTGCTGTATTGCAGTAGCTTGAGTAACAAAGATTTTAGGCGAGGTAAGTGATTTGTGAAAGGTATAGGTTAATGTTAGTCAGGGCCATTCTTTCGTAGGGATTTTTGAAAGTCAGATTGCGTTGCGCTAAAAATATTGTGTGTCAGTTTAAACATAGTCATGTATAATTTTTCTAAGGGGACGTTTCAACATATGCTCAGAAGGTAAACGTCCTGAGCCAGTACCAGACAGACAGATATGTTCACTGCAATGGAAAAGAGCAAAGGCGCAACACATAAACGTTTGTACATGAATTGCTTGGGAAGAAAGTATGATCAGCTGCACTGAAACGCTCTGCAACAGATCACAAATGAATTATCTCACAGAGCGGTAAAATAAGGAAGCTACACTCTGACCTTAGTGCTTGCAGTCATAATACGTATCTGGCAGACAGTGCGGTAATACAGTGTAATGTGTAGACACTGGATTGGTTCAGGCAAGAGAGGCAGCACTGTCGCCAAATTATACGATATATAGAGAGGTAGACGAAGATTCTTACAAAAGCACGGTTGCCACCCACAAAAGGCCTAGCAACGAAAGTAAATCGCCCTGTTTGGTGGACAATATTCCATGCATCTGTATGTGCAGTGCGCATTACATAAAGAAATCGCTTTGCTTTGCAGCATATACTCTACCGCTCATTAATTTCAATACACCCAATAAATGACATCTAGTTCTCTGTAGATAAGGTCTAATACGGTTGGTACGGTTGAGGAAGCAAAAGGGATAGTACAACAGTTGTACACATGTCATGGTTTTTGTTTGTGGTCATCGAGATACAATAGTATCCAACAAACAATGTTATGTACATAAACGTTATGTACCTAACTGATAAGTTTATTTACCTATTTGCTTAAGGACGCCGCATTTGATGTATCTGTGTTGTTCCCTGTAGTGATGTGATGTCCGCAGCGAACGGCAAGCACTGCTGCGATGCATAACATGTGGTTCCACCTCGTCAGTTCCTTCTGACATTCAAGTATGCGCGTCGCTAGTATGGCTCCACAAGTGGAGATATCCATAGAAAAACTTGCTGCAATTGTAGCACTTAGCCAAGCAGGTTTACCTATTCGCCAAATTGCGAAACAGTGTACATCACATATCACATTTATCGTTTTCCAGGGATCCCTTGGAGAGGAGTCTCTGGGGTGTGGAAAGAGTCAAAGGTTTTTTTTTTCTTCTTCTTTTACCAGACAATGGGTATTGTACAATTCTAATGCAGACAGAGTTATAAACTATAATCCTAGTGAAGATATTCATCAATGGAGTAGAAGGAGTTGGCCAACAGGAAGTTCTTAATTCACTCTGAAACTGATCTTTATCACTTACAAGACCTTTGATATGCTCTGGTAAGTTACTGAATATATGAGTACCCATGTATTTGTCTCTTTTTGAACTAATGTTAAGCTTTTATAGTCATTATACAGATTGTTTTTGGTTCTGGTATTATAGTCATGTTTTGCACTATTTTGTGTAAAAAGAGACATGTTGGAAATGACAAAGGACATCAGTGACTATATGTACTCAGAAGTAGTAGCTAGAATACCAAGTTTCTTAAAGAGGCCTCTGCATGATGATCTAGGACTGACACCAGATATAATTCTAATGACTCATTTCTGAATTCTGAAAATGTTCTCTTTGTGAGATGATTCCGTAAGTCGTTAGTGAATGGAAATAGGCCGAATAAACTAACTTCTTCTTTTTTAAATCACCTATTTCTGCTATCAAGCATACTGCAGATGTAGCTGAACTAAAGCGTTTCATTAAGTCTAGAGTGTGAGTTTTCCAATTTAGGTTGTGGACAATTTGTAGCCCTAAAAATTTGACACTGTCTACAGCTTTAATTTCATTGTTTGAATACATTATACTTATAGGGTCAGGTATTCTTTGTGAGGTACTAAACTGTATGTACTGGGTCTTATCAGAATTCAGTGACAATCCATTTGCTGTGAACCACCCATTAATACTTACAAATATTTCATTAGCTGATTGCTCAGTAAGGTCGTGGGTACTGTTTTTTATACCACTACTTGTATCATCTGCAAATAAGACAAAATTTTCATTTTGTGACACTGGATGTGGAAGGACATTAATATATAATAGGAACAACAAGGGACCTAAAATAGAGCCCTGGGGCACCCCTTGTCTGATGTTTTCAAATTTTGAATTACTATTGTTATGTGGTAAGCCTGATACAGACACACACTGTTTTCTATTAAAAAGATAGGCTGATAACCATGAGTCTGCTACTCCTGTTATCCCATAATATTTTAACTTTTGTACTAACATAATCAAAAGCTTTATCCAGATCACATAATATTCCAAGTGGTAATAACTTTTGATTTATTGATTCTAATGTATCATCTGTAAAAGTGAATATAGCTTGATCAGTTGACAATCCTTTCTGAAATCCATACTGATTGCGAATGAGAATATTTTTCTGTACTAAGTGTTTCAAACACTTTTGAAAATATTGCTGATAATGAAATGGGACAGAAGTTTTCCACAGATGATTTGTCTCCTTTTTTGTGTAACGGTTTGACAATAGCATATTTAATCCCATCTGGAAAAGTACCACTGTGAAGTCATTACATAAATAACTCAGTATCTCACAAAGTTCTGAGGAGCAACATTTAATTATGGTAGTGCTGATTTCATCATAACCTTTGGAACATTTGTTTTTAAGAGAGCTAATAAAATTAGAAATCTCTTTCAGTGAGGTAGAATATAGTTGAATTTCGTCAAACTTCTCCAGAAATGCATTTCTTAAACATTTTAAGCTGTCTTCTGAGGAACTATGCAAACCTAAGTTGTCTTCTACTGAAAGGGAAAAGTTGTGGAAAGTCTCTGCAATTTTGCAGGTATCTCTAATCAACTCATTATATACATTTAACATAATTTCGTCATTTGCCTGATTAGTTTTTCCTGTTTCACTTTTTACTATGTTCCATACAGTTTTTATCTTGTTATTAACAGCATTTATTTCTTCTTTAAAATAAATACATTTTGGGGTTTGTGATTACTTTGTTTAGAATTTTACAATATGATTTTTAATGTGATTTATCTCTGTAGTCATCGTTTTTCCTTGACATTAAGTACAGCCTTATTTTTTTGTTGCAAGATACTTTTATTCCATTTTTAATCCAAGGTTTTGAAACATTTAATCTATTTGCTTTGATTACTTTCTTAGGGCAGCAGTTTTAAACGTAACCTATGAGCGTATTACAGAAACAGTTATATTTTTGTTTTATCCCAGCTGAACTGTATACATCTTTCCAGTCTGTATTCCTCAAACAGTTTTTATACCTTTAATTCCTGTTTCATTTATTATTCATATAGTTTCCCACTTCTTGTTATTAGTTGAATCAGACCACACTATATTAAATGTAAGCAACTGGGCATCATGATCTGAAAGGCAATTAAATATTGGATTTATGCTATGATTTGCTAGTGTGGTAGTATCAATGATGTTATCAATAGCAGTGCTGCTGGTACCCATAACCCTGGTTGGGAACTGTACTAAAGGAATGAGATTATAAGAAGTGGTAAGAGACTCTAGTATGGATACTGAGTAGCTACCCTCCAGAAAATGTAAATTAAAATCTTCACTTTCTATGAGTTCATTATTTTTAGAAGTTGAGAAATTTAATACTGCATCAAGCTGTTTAGTGAACAGCTGGAAATTACCAGTTGGAGCCCTGTATATTGTTACTATAATTATTTTTCTTTTGTGTGTTCCTACTTGTGTGGCATATGCTTCAAAATGCTGATCACTACAGTATTTAAGAATGTCAATGTTTTTATAATTCTTACCCTTCGTAATGTAAGTGGCAATTCTCCTTTCTCCATCTCTTTTCTACAATACTTTGAAGCAAAGGTATACCCTTCCATATTAAGTATTTCAATTTCACTACCTAAATGATGTTCAGAAATACAAATAATATCAACAGGATTTGTAAACTGTAGCTCATCTAAACAGATCTGAAATTCATTAATTTTGTTTTTTAAACCTCTGATATTTTGATATACTAAATTTACTGTTACTTTTTTTTGTCTTCTCAAGTATTATGCTTAACATTTTTAGATACGTCTTGTTTCAATACTGAATGTGTAGATAATGAGCTTAACTTAAAAAAGAAATACATCCATGAGTTGCAGTGTCCCCCCTTAAAGAATTTGCTATCAACCTAGCCAGTATATCCTCCCCTATTCTACTGAGATGCAGGCCATGAGAAGTAAAGCCCCACCTACTAATAGTGTCAACAGGAACCGAACCAATCCTCAGCTCAGCACCAGCTCGAAGCAGTCGATCCAATTCCATATTGACCCTCTTCACAGAGCTGTTCAGCTGGGGCCGATCATACCGCTTGAAAACATGCACAACATTAGTATGCTATTTTTACCATTTCACTCTCAATACTGGAGCTCTGGTCCCTGTCGATACTGTTCCCTGCTCCACCCACTATTACAACATGATAGTATGTCTATTGGGGGAATACAATACACCCTTCACTGCCAGAAGACAACAGGTAGCAATAAGGACATACCACGACCAGGACGACCTCGTAAAACTACTAAATGTGAAGATAAGTATACCAGAATTACCAGTAAGAGAAACAGATTCAAAATAGAGCAGAATTGGTAGAAATGAACACTACTACAATATCTGCTGCAACAGTAAAATGGAGACTGACTAAAGCCGGCTTGAAAGGATGTGTCACAGCGAGAAAACCCCTTCTAAGGCCAGTAAATAAAAAGAAGAGACTTGAATGGGTTAGAAAACATCGTAATTGGACATCGGAAGAGTGGACGAAGGTGTTATTCACCGATGAATCGAAGTTCGAGATTTTTGGAACCAGAAGGAAAATATTTGTTCGGGTAGGGGAAAGGGTAGCCCAGCAGTGTGTGCTACCTACAGTTAAACACGGTGTAGGTCCTATTATGGTTTGGGAATGTTTTGCCGGAGATGAAGTTGGCGACATTGTGAAAATAGAAGGATGTATGGAACAGAAGCAGTACCACCGCATACTTCAGTATCATGCGATACGAAGTGGATTGCACTTAATTGGGAAAGGGTTCACCTTACAGCAGGGTAATCACCCAAATCATCGGTCAGCATATTGTACGAACTAGAATGCATCAAAGAAAAAACAGGAAGTATTGAATGATATGGCATGACCGTCACAAAACCCCGATTGTAATCCCATTGAAATGGTCTTGGACGAAGTGGACAGATGTATCAGGGAAGTTAATATATCCTGCAAGGAACATCTCTGGAATATTGTTAAGGATGTTTGGAATCATATAGATTCATGATACCTACAAAAACTGATTGACGGCATGCCTCGAGTTTGTGATGCAGTCATTAAATCCAAAGGAGGATACTTTGATGAAAGTAAAATATAATGATTTTGATTGTATTACATATGTGGAAGTTAATATAATTATATTTTGTGAGAAATATTTGTGTTGAAATACCAGGGTGTATTGAAATTAATGAGCAGATTATATATATATATATATATATATATATATATATATATATATATTATTATTATTGGTGTTTTGCCCTTAAAGAGCGCATTTGGACTAAACTACATGGCCAGTTCCTTTTGCTGCCTTCCTTGCTGCCCAAACTTCCCTCATTCGCTCGCTGTGTTTCTGTTTCCGGTCCTCTGTCCATGCTTCTTGTCGGCTTCGTGTCTTCGGCTTCATCTTGATTGCCTTTTTGGTTGCCCATATTTCTTTCATCTTCTGGCTGTGATCTTGCTTTCGTTCTTCGGTCCATTTTATGCCTGTTCGTTTGTCGCATTGTATCTCATGTAGTTTACTTTTCTTAATGATGTTTCTGAACTTTATTCTGTCGTTTATTGTGTCTGCTGTTATGTTGAGCTGGTTCAGGTCGTTTTCTACCTCTGCCACCCATTTGTTGTTTCTAGTGGTTACCCAGTCAAAGATCTGTTTGGTCAGCCTGTGTGATGGCATTCTGTATAGGTGTCCATAGAATTGTAGTCTGCGTTTTCTAATCTTTTCTGTGATTGTCTCCGTATGTTTGTACAGTTCCTCCGTAGGTTTCTTGATCCATATTCCATTGTTGTTAGTTGCGCCAAATATTTTCCTAAGTATTTTCCGTTCTACTTTTTCTAATTGTCTGATACGTGTATGCCCTCGGATTAGTGTGGTCTCTGCTGCATATAGTGCCTCGGGGAGCACCACCGTGTCGTAATGGCGTAATTTGGCTTTTTGTGAGATAGACTTCTTGTTGTAATGATTCCACACTACTTTGTATGCCTTGTCCAGTTTAGTCTTTCTTTCTTCATTTGAGTCTCTGTTATGTCCACTCATTTGTAGTGTTTCACCGAGGTATTTGAAGTTTGCTGTTTTGTAAATCGTGCCATACTTTGTGTTCAGAGATGAGAGTTTCTTTGTGCTCATAAACTGTGTCTTTTCGTAAGAGATCTGTAGTCCAGTTTTGGAAGCGATTTCGTGCAGTTTTTCAATAGCGTCTTTTGTTTCCTTTATACCTTTCGTGACAATTGCCAAATCGTCTGCAAAAGCCAGGCATTTAATCTGTAGGTTTCCTAAGGTTATCCCCTGTTGTGATGTTTCCCATTCTTTTATGACCTTATCTAACACCAGATTGAAAAGGAGGGGTGAGAGGCCATCGCCTTGTCGGACACCTGTGCGAATTTCGAAGGGCTCTGATAGTTCCCCACAGAACTTTACTTTGGAGGTCGTGTTGGTTAAAGTTTGCTCTATGATAGCCCGTGTTTTGTTGTCTACTTTGTATTCTGCTAGAATTTTGAAGAGAGTTTTCCGGTCGATAGAGTCGTACGCCTTTTTGAAGTCAACAAAGGTAATGATCAGGTTCTGTTTGTGTTGTAAAATCATTTTCAGGTTCCAAATTTGTTCCGCACAAGACCGCCCTTTACGGAAGCCTGCTTGGTATTCCCCAATCAAGTGGTCGGTTTGGTATTCTAGTCTGTTCAGTAAAGCTTTAGAGAGGATCTTGTATGTGACCGGTAGTAGGGATATTCCTCTGTAGTTGTTCGGGTCAGTCTTGTCACCTTTTTTGTGTAGTGGGTGTATCAGGGCAGTTTTCCAGTCGTCAGGAATTTTCATGGTCTTCCAGATGTCTTCCAAGATCCTGTGGATGTCTTTGGTGAGTTCTGGGTCTTGTAACTTCCAGATTTCCGCGATGATGCCATCTTCTCCTGGTGCTCTACGATTCTTGAGTGACTTTATTATTTCTTTAACTTCTTCTAGAGTTGGAGGTTCACTATCTGGATTGTATGTGCTCGTTTCTGTCATCATTTCTTCCATGGGGGGGTCCGTGTTGAGCAGTTTTTCAAAGTACTTTGCCAGAATGTCACAATTGTTTTTAGTATTGGTTTCTAGGGTTCCATCCGGTCTTCTGAAGCACAAGTTGGGTGGTTGATATCCAGTCATATTTTCTCTGAACGTTCTGTAGAAGTTTCTTGTATTGTTCTTCATGAAGTCCGATTCGATCTCTGTCAGTCGCCGTTTGTCATACTGCCGTTTTTCACTGATACTATATATATATATATATATATATACAGGGTGATTCAAAAAGAATACCACAACTTTAAAAATGTGTATTTAATGAAAGAAACATAATATAACCTTCTGTTATACATCATTACAAAGAGTATTTAAAAAGATTTTTTTTCACTCAAAAACAAGTTCAGAGATGTTCAATATGGCCCCCTCCAGACACACGAGCAATATCAACCCGATACTCCAACTCGTTCCACACTCTCTGTAGCATATCAGGCGTAACAGTTTGGATAGCTGCTGTTATTTCTCGTTTCAAATCATCAATGGTGGCTGGGAGAGGTGGCCGAAACACCATATCCTTAACATACCCCCATAAGAAAAAATCGCAGGGGGTAAGATCAGGGCTTCTTGGAGGCCAGTGATGAAGTGCTCTGTCACGGGCTGCCTGGCGGCCGATCCATCGCCTCGGGTAGTTGACGTTCCGGTAGTTACGGACAGATAAGTGCCAATGTGGTGGCGCTCCATCCTGCTGAAATATGAATTGTTGTGCTTCTTGTTCGAGCTGAGGGAACAGCCAATTCTCTAACATCTCCAGATACTGTAGTCCAGTTACAGTACCACCTTTGAAGAAAAAGGGACCAAAAACTTTATTGGCTGAAATGGCACAGAAAACGTTCGCCTTAGGCGAGTCACGTTTATGCTGGGTTGTTTCCCGCGGATTCTCAGTGCCCCATATACCGACATTGTGACGGTTGACTTTCCCGTTAGTGTGGAAAGTTGCTTCATCACTAAACACAATCTGTTTCCATTTGAGCAAGGATAAAATCACAGAAATCGATTCTTTTAATCTTATCAGCTGCAGACAGTGCTTGAACCAATTTCAGACGATAAGGTTTCATAACTAACCTATTTCGTAGGACTCTCCATACAGTTGATTGTGGAATTTGCAGCTCTCTGCTAGCCCTGCGAGTCGATTTTCCTGGGCTGCGAACAAATGCTTGCTGGACGCGTGCTACATTTTCATAACTCGTTCTCGGCCGTCCAGAACTTTTCCCTCGTCGATTCACTCCTGCCGTACTCAATAACACAAAAAGCTTTCTGTTGAGCGGTCGCCATCTTAGCATCAACTAACGCTGACGCCTAGTCAACAGCGCCTCAAGCGAACAAATGTACAACTAAATGAAACTTTATAGCTCCCTTAATTCGCCGACAGATAGTGCTTAGCTCTGCCTTTTGTCGTTGCAGAGTTTTAAATTCCTAAAGTTGTGGTATTCTTTTTGAATCACCCTGTATATATTTCCGTAAAAATTTGATGCACTACGTCGTCATCGAAACTACTCGCTGCACCCTGCACGTGATCACTCGTGCATATTAGCGCGTTTTAAAATAGAATCCGATTGATGCAATAATTTTTCTGATGATTACTTTGCTAGCGCTAAACCTCACGCCAGCACTCTTTCGCCACTGTGACTCTCTTGTCCTCGTCGTCATCAATAATACCATATGCGATGGATTTCTGTGCCTGCTTTCATATGGATCACCCCAAGCCTGAAAACGTGGACACCTTATTCCTACTACAGATGACACTATAGTTTGCTTCGACACTGGTATTAACTGGTGATAACAAATCTTGTTGTTTAATAAATGTAAACATGGTTCACAGTAGGTTGAAATGCGATGTTTATTTAATCGTGCGATTAGCTAATATCAACTAAGCATCATTGTGAAGCACATTTGTAACCTCTGTACTTCATATCATTTTCAAATCACTCTTATTCTGCTTTTTGCTCTGTGTGCGACAACATGGTAAGCGACAGCAGCTGGTAATCTAAGTTAATGTACGTAGAGCAAAGTTCGAAGTACGATCTTGAAATGTGTCTCTGTAGTGTGAAATGACGGAATATGACTACTTTTTACTTGTAACTAAGACTGATTTGAAAATGACATGAAATACAGATTTGATAATTAGCAGTTCTGTTATTCCTCTCATAAGCAAATAATGCCATGTGTACGTGTCAATAGGAGAATAAAAGAAATTTACTGGTGTCAACAGCCGGGATCATTCACGAAATTGTGAACGTTGGGATTTCAAGACAATGTGAGTTTAAAATTCAAACTTGAGAATATATTCAGATCCTAGTAATGACAGAGTAATTCGTTCATGGATGCATTTAAATGAACAAAGAATGAAACAACAAGTTATCGTTTCTAGAAGTAAAGTGATTCCAGTTTGATTTTATAGCAATATGTAAGTATAAATTGCGTATTATAGCGCACTGAAGGACTGAATTACTGAATGGCGTCCTCTTTCGACCAATTTCCATTAACTAGTACACTCCGTCTTCAGGCCACAAGTGGCGCATCGGGACCATCCGACCGCCGTGTCATCCTCAGTGGAGGATGCGGATAGGAGGGGCGTGTGGCCAGCACACCGCTCTCCCGGTCGTTATGATGGTATTCTTGACCGGAGCCGCTACTATTCGGTCGAGTAGCTCCTCAATTGGCATCACGAGGCTGAGTGCACCCCCAAAAATTGCCAAGGGCGCTTGGCGGCCTGGATGTTCACCCATCCAAGTGGCGACCACGCCCGACAGTGCTTAACTTCGGTGATCTCACGGGAACCGGCGTATCCACTGCTGTAAGGCCGTTGCCTTCCATTAACCAGTAGAGCTCAAAATTTGTTACGAGTTAACATTATTTCAAAACTTGCAGCCCTTGCGACTTTTTTTATTTTTATTTTTATTTTTATTTATTTATTTATTTTAATGTATCAACCTGCTGTATCGCGAACAGTCACAGACGTAGGACTCGTCACTTAAAATCCCCGCATCCTATCATCTAGGTTTAAATTCTACATTTTTTCAGTTAACCACCTTACACAAATGCAGCGATGGTTTCACAGATTTACATCCATATCTGTAGGCAGCAAATTACAGTGAAGTGCATGCCATACTGTACTTCCCGTTGCATCAGGTGTTAAGATTTCTTCCGGTTGCATTCGCGAATGGAGCGCTGAAGATATGATTACGTAAATCCTCCTTCGCGCCCGCTGTATTTAGTCTGGTATTGTCGTCGCTTCCCCTACTGGAACCACGTGTACAGGCGTCTGTTGACCATACAACGCACTCTTCCATTGCTGGCATTTGCGTTATGCTGATATTTGTTTTATGGACGTAAGGTCGTGGCCCGAGGCATAATTCTCTGCCTGACGTTTCGTCTTCCAGTGCTACAGACTTCATCAGAGGCTAAAACGACTCGGAAAGCAGTCACAGTGTCAGACTAGTTTAGCAAGCTGGAACGTTTATGAAACTTCCTGGCAGATTAAAACTGTTTGCCCGACCGAGACTCGAACTCGGGACCTTTGCCTTTCGCGGGCAACTGCTCTACCATCTGAGCTACCGAAGCACGACACACGCCCGGTACTCACAGCTTTACTTCTGCCAGTACCTCGTCTCCTACCTTCCAAACTTTACAGAAGCTCTCCTGCGAACCTTCCAGAACTAGCACTCCTGAAAGAAAGGATATTGCGGAGACATGGCTTAGCCACTGCCTGGGGGATGTTTCCAGAATGAGATTTTCACTCTGCAGCGGAGTGTGCGCTGATATGAAACTTCCTGGCAGATTAGAACTGTGTGCCCGACCGAGACTCGAACTCCGGACCTTTGCCTTTCGGGGGCAAGTGCTCTAACCAACTGAGCTACCGAAGCACGACTCACGCCCGGTACTCACAGCTTTACTTCTGCCAGTACCGTGGTAGAGCACTTGCCCGCGAAAGGCAAAGGTCCCGAGTTCGAGTCTCGGTCGGGCACACAGTTTTAATCTGCCAGGAAGTTTCATATCAGCGCACACTCCGCTGCAGAGTGAAAATCTGATTCTGGAACGTTTATACTCGTACGTGTCCACCCAACGGTCGGTTAGTGACGACATCAGACAGCTGCCCGACTGGAGCTTGTCTTGTACTGCAGTGGGAAAGAGTTGGTGCAGGTTTTTTCCTTCTTTTTTATTTTTCAAATTTTTTAGCACTAATCCCAACACCAGTACTCTTAATTGTAACAGAAATATCATCTAAAAATCTAGTTCCATGCACCTTGTTAACGCACATATTGATTTTCAACTCAGTTTTTACTAATTTAATTTCGCATTTATGTTACACTGATGAGCCAAAGAAGGTGGTACACCTGCCTAATACCGTGCAGGGCCCCCGCTAGCACGCAGAAGTGCCGCAACACGACATGGCATGGACTCGACTACTGTCTGAAGCAGTGCTGGAGGGAACTGGCAGTATGAATCCTGCAGGGCCGTCCACAAATCCGTAAGAGTACGAGGAGGTGGAGATCTCTTCTGGACAGCACGTTGAAAGGCATCCCAGATATGCTCAATAATGTTCATGTCTGTGGAGTTTCGTGGCCAGAGGACCTGTTTAAGCTCAGAAGAGTGTTCCTGGAGCCACTCTGTAGCAATTCTGGACGTGCGGTGTGCCGTATTATCCTGCTGGATTCATGAGGTTGTCTCCATACCAGTTAATGTCCATTCTCTCGATACAATTTGAAACGAGACTCGCCCGAGCAGGCAACGTGTTTCTAGTCATCAATAGTTCAATGCCCGTTTACACATCTCTTTCTTTGAATACGCATACCTATAACAGTTTCTTTGGCGTCTCAATGTATATTTCGTGCAAGTGAGATATAGCCTTCATCAGTGGAAGTGTTAACGTTTTTGGTTCAACACAAAATATTTGAGACTGTAGTTAAACCACACTCTTTCGACTGTTTACAATTTATAAAACACGGAAGTTGGTGTGTATGGCAAAGTCTGTTAATTCGAGTGTGTGACAACAATTCAAAAACGCGCATAATGTTTTCCAAAGTGCTGCACATAACAAATACACAACTGTCGAATCTATTAACTTTAAGTAACATCTTTGAGTAGAACTTACGTTGTGAATGTTTCGTGAAACAGTACCACAGGTATCGCTTACTTTCTGTCGTTTTCTGTCCTGTCACAAGTACACAACAAGCGTCACAAAGCTACAGCGAAAAAGCACTGAATGTATGTATGTATCATCTGAAGATGAGCTGCTAGGCAGCTCGAAACCGGTCGTGATTTACTGAAATATGTCTATTTAAAAAGGGGAATGATTGTGGTCGTTTCTGAAAACCTTTGGAATATTAGTGAAGATGATACCAGTACCAAACTCAAATAAAAAGTATGATTTGCAGTTGTCATACCTAAAAATCTCAAAGAAAACTAAGTCATACACGTTTCAAGTTGCCAACTTATGTTAGTGGAGACGACCTGGAGGAATGTCCTCACTTACCGAGGCAGCAGAGCACAGTGGGCCGTCGAGCTACTGGACTGGGGTCCGCAGGTAGCACCGGAAACGGCCAGACAGTTACCTAAACGTGCGAAATAGCTGCTGACCAGTGGGCGCTGATGTTTAGTGACCAAGCTTCGCTCTGCTGAAACTCTACACAAAAGCTGACTAAACTCCCACTATCATCCAAAGGACACGTCCCTGCGCACCACAACATTTCAAAGCATCATACACAGACATTAACACACTCTCTCTATCGGACGAGGGAAGGAGTAGGAAAAGAAGCAGCGAAATGCAGCTTGGATACATAATAGACATATACTACTGGCCATTAAAATTGCTACACAAAGAACAAATGCAGATGATAAACGGGTATTCATTGGACAAATATACTAGTACTGACATGTCATTACATTTTCACGCAATTTGGGTGCATAGATCCTGATAAATAGTACCCAGAACATCCACCTCTTGCCGTAATAACGGCTTTGATACGCCTGGGCATTGAGTCAAACTGAGCTAGGATGGCGTGTACAGGTACAGCTGCCCATGCAGCTTCAACACGATACCACAGTTCATCAAGAGCAGTGACTGGCCTACTGTGATGAGCCAGTTGCTCGGCCACCATTGACCAGACGTTTTCAATTGGTGTGAGATCTGGAGAACATTTTCTGTATCCAGAAAGGCCAGTAGAGGACCTGCAACATGCGGTCGTACATTATCCTGCTGAAATGTAGGGTTTCCCAGGGATCGAATGAAGGGTAGAGCCACGTACCTCAAATGTAACGTCCACTGTTCAAAGTGCCGTCAATGCGAAGAAGCGGTGACCGAGACGAGTAACCAATGCCACCCCATACCATCACGCCTGGTGATACGCCAGTATGGCGATGACGAATACACGCTTCCAATGTGCGTTCACCGTGATGTCGCCAAACACGGATGCGACCATCATGATGCTGTAAACAGAACCTGGATTCATCGGAAAAAATGACGTTTTTGCCATTGGTGCACCCAGCTTCGTCCTTGACTACACCATCGCAGGCACTCCTGTCTGTGATGCAGTGTCAAGGGTAACCGCAGCCATGGTCTCCGAGCTGATACTCCATGCTGCTGCAAACGTCGTCGAACTGTTCGTGCAGATGGCTGTTGTCTTGCAAACGTCACCATCTGTTGACTCAGGGATCGAGACGTGGCTGCACGATCCGTTACAGCCATGCGGATAAGATGCCTGTCATCTCGACAGCTAGTGATACGAGGCCGTTTGGATCCAGCACGGAGTTTCGTATTACCCTCCTGACCCCACCGATTCCATATTCTGCTAACAGTCATTGGATCTCGACCAACGCGAGCAGTAATGTCGCGATGCGATAAACCGCAATCGCGATAGGCTACAATCCGATCTTTATCAAAGTCGGAAACGTGATGGTACGCATTTCTCCTCCTTACACGAGGCATCACAACAACGTTTCACCAGGCAACGCCGGTCAACCGCTGATTGTGTATGAAAAATCGGTTGGAAACTCTCCGCATGTGAGCACGTTGAAGGTGTCGCTGCCGGCGCCAACCTTGTGCAAATGCTCTTGAAATCTAATCATTTACATATCAGAGCATCTTCTTCCTGCCGGTTAAATTTCGCGTCTGTAGCACGTCATCTTCGTGGTGTAGCAATTTTAATGGCCAGTAGTGTAGTAATAGCATTGCATAAAAACTTAATACAGATGTAAGTGCGTGTAAAGTAAAATATAAATGGAAAAGATGCCTGTTACTGAAATGACGCTGTGACTGTCGAATGAAGCACTTTGCTGTTCATCGTTGTCCCCTGTTTGAAGCACAGGTGCACCGAGAAATTAGAGGTGCCAACAAATATCAGGAAACCGAAGTCATCTCAACAGAACCAGTGGAACGGCTCGAAAGGATATGTTTATCAATAAGCAGCTTCAGAGGGATGTAGATTGCAGTAGTTACTCAGAGATGAAGAGGCTTGCCTAGTATAGACTATCTTGGAGCGCTGCATTGTCTTCGGACTTAAGACCACAATAACAAGAGCAGGAGCAAAATGTGAAAGTGGGTCAGCTCAGGACTTCTCGGCCAGAGACGGTACAGAGAGCGCACCACCACCACCACGAACTTTCACGGTGGCGTCCGTTCCCGCGCTAGACTCGCCTAGAATGGGGAACGGCGCTCGCGTGATCTCTCGTAATTAACCTCGTTACCGACGCGCCGCATTTCGGCGGCATCGTCCCGACTGCACCGCCGGAATCGCCACAGCAGCCAAGTCTGCCGGTCCGCGCCAGATTCCGCTCTGTTGGCGACAGGCGAGGGAAGTCATTGCGAGTGTGTAATTCCGGACTGCTGATTACTACACTGAAGTTGAAACTTCCTGGCAGATGGCAGATTAAAACTGTGTGCCGGAGCGAGATTCGAACTCAGGACCTTTGCCTTTCGCGGTCGAGTGCTCTACCATCTGAGCTACCCAAGCACGACTCACGCCCCGCCCTCACAGCTTCACTTCTGCCACTACCTCGTCTCTTACCTTCCAAACTTTACAGAAGCTCATGCTGGAAACATCCCCCAGGTTGTGGCTAAGCCATGTCTCCGCAATATCCTTTCTTTCAGGAGTGCTAGTTCTGCAAGGTTCGCAGGAGAGCTTCTGTAAAGTTTGGAAGGTAGGAGACGGGGTAGAGGCAGAAGTGAAGCTGTGAGGACGGGGCGTGAGTCGTACTTGGGTAGCTCAGATGGTAGAGCGCTTGCTCGCGAAAGGCAAAGGTCCCGAGTTCGAGTCCCGGTCCGGCACACAGTTTCAATCTGCCAGCAAGTTTCATATCCGCACACACTCCGCTGCAGAATGAAAATCTCATTCTGTACACTGAAGCTGTTGAGACTGTGCGGCTGGTCCCGGCGGAGGTTCGAGTCCTCCCTCGGGCGTGGGTGTGTGTGTGTGTCCTTAGGATAATATAGGTTAAGTAGTATCTAAGCTTAGGGACTGATGACCTTAGCAGTTAAGTCCCACAAGATTTCACACACATTTGAACATTTTTGAAGTTGTCGAAGAACTGGGTCGCATTCTGCAGTTAAGGCACAAACGGTAAACGTTCGTCTAAAGGGCTTAATTATTTTTCCAAAGTAGTTATACGCTGACGATGAAAAATATTGGAAACACTGTCCACCGCGAGACAAAATGCATAGTAGTAGCATTGTGGACGCGCCAGGCGGTAAGGAAAGGGTGTAAGCGGAGCAGAAACTAACGAAGAATCATTCTCGCCACGATATGGCCCACAAATGGGGAAATCCACTGCCATAAGCGACTTCGACGCAGGAAATATTGTTATGGCCCGCTATCTGGGAAGGAGCGTTTCTGAGACGGCGAAATCGGTCGACTGTTCGAGTGCTTGACTCGTGAGCATCCACATGTGCATGTACATCTAGGAAGCCGCGTTACGGTGCCTGGCGGAGGGTATATACCCTGTACCACTACTAGTCCTTTCCTTTCCTGTTCCACTCGCAAACAGAGCGAGGGGAAAACGACTGTCTATATGCCTCCATATGAGCCATAATTTCTCGTACCTTATATTCGTCGTCCTTAGATGCAATGTATGTTCGCGGCAGTAGAATCATTCGGTAATCACCTTCAGAAGTTGGATTCCAAACGCTCAAGCAGTATTCAACAATAGGTCACACCAGCGTCCTATATTCGGTCTTCCTTACAAGTGAACCACTCTTTCCTAAAATTCTCCCAATAAATCGAAGTCGACCACTTGCCTTCCCTACCACAGTACTCACAGGTTCTTTCCATTTCATAGCGGTATGCAACGTTACGCCCGCATATTCAAACGATGTCACTCTCTTAAGCATTACACTACTAATGCTGTACCCGAACAGTACATGTTTGTTTTTCCTACTCATTCGCATTAACTTACTTGTTCTCATATTTAGGGCTAGCTGCCATTCATTACACCAACTAAAAATTTTGTTTACGTCGTCTTGTATCTTGCTAAAGTCACTCAACTTCGACACCCTATCGTATACCACGGTATCATCAGCAAGTAGCCGCAGATTTCTGCCCACCGCGTCCGTGAAATCATTTATATATGCAGATAACAAAAGAGGTCCTATCAGACTTCCCTGGAGTACTCCAGACGATACCCTTTGTCTCTGATAAACTAGCGCCGTCGAGGACAACATACTGGGTTCCGTGTTTCCCTTCATCTATAGTTCTCAGTATATCATGTTAGGAAAGGCCAAGCTGAGTTTGGCACGAGTGATGCTTTCTAAAACCATGATGATTCGGGGACATAAACTTTTAATTCTCAAGAAAATGTATTATATTCGAACTGAGAATATGTTCAAGGAGTCTGCAGCAAACCGAAGTTAGCGATATTGGCATGTAATTTTGCAGGCCGTTCTTGTTCCCTTTTTATATACAGGAATCACCTGTGCTTTCTTCCGATCGATTGGGAGTTTTTGCTGGGCGAGAGATTCACGATAAATGCTTGCTAGGTAAGGGGCCAGCGCCGTAGAGCACTCTTTGTAAAACCTAAATGGGATTCTATCCGGACCTGGTGATTTATTTACTTTCAGATTATTCAGTGGTTTCTCTGCGCCAGGGATGCTTATTACTACTTCGTCGATACCGAAGTCTGTACGATGGTCAAATGACGGAACGTTTGTACGATTCTCTTGCGTAAATGATTTCTCGAACGCGAAATTTAAAACCTTGGCTTTCATTTTGCTATCGTCAACTGCCACACCAGACTAGTCACCAAGTGACAAAATGGAATCCTCAGACACGCTTAGCGATTTTACATGCGACTAGAATTTTCTCAGGTTCTCTGCCAGGTCTTTTACTAAGGTGTGACAGATCTTTTCACAGACGCACGGATCTGCTCTAACCTTTGTGTATTGTCATTTGCGCGTTCTCTTCTGAACCGAGAGTGCAACAGCCTCTGATTCTTCAGCATTTTCCGAATTTCGTTATTTAATCATGGTCGGTCTTTCCCATCCTTTACGCACTTAGGGTAAAGTAGCCTAAATCGAACCACTTTTCATAAAAACTGCTGAAGAAGCCTTAAAATATTCCATTTCAGCTACATGAATAAATATAAATGAACATTTGTGTTTTGGGTACAAAAAGCTTTTAAAAGAAATTTTTGCCAGTTTGAAAAACTCTGCAAATGGTGCCATTTAGGCCACTGGTTTTCTAAATTGCACCACAGGGTGCCAAAACCGCACCTATTCCTACTATTATGCGGTTTTTCGTTGAAAATTTGTTTTTAAATTTAAGGGTATACTCCATATAATTAATTACTTATTTCACTGAATATTTCACTTAAATAGCCTTTAAAATATTCGTAATAAGGCTTTACCGTTATTGAAAAAAAGAAAATAAATTTATCATTGTTTAGGTACAGTGTAACTTATGTACAAAACTCACACCGAAAGGTGATTTCATGTTTTAAAACACCAGCACAGATTTCATGAGCCCATTTTCTGCAGACTGAGCACTGCACCATATCCTCCACCACACTCTTTTCACAAATGAATCAAAATCAGTCATCTACATCAATTTCAACCTGAACATTTTCGAGAGATGATGACGATGAACCAGTGGTATTTTCGTTGCTTTTCTACTTCTTTCTACTTCTTCCTTTTGATGGTCCAAGCCCGTCAGTTGATTGCAACACTTCCTTTGCAACATGACTTTTCGTCCCTAATATCTTGCAATGTATTCTTATATGGGCTTGAAGTCAACAGTTCAGCTCTCTGAGCACTTTTCTTTAGTCTTTCTCCGTGTTTGGTAACCGTTTTTGACAAAGGACTTATTTCATGGACGGTCACAGCAAGACTTCTGGAAGGGCTAATTTGAAGTGGTTGCGAGGCCTTCTTCAGCTTCTTGACACCCATTCTCAGCACTGTCAATGGGAAGAGGTAGCCACATTGGCGTCCTTTCAGGTTGATTTGTGTTGTTTTTCTGTAAATGGGTAATGGCTGGAACAAAGTCAGCATCGGAAAAGACATTTCTGGCCACGGGCCAGGTTCCAGTGGCTCTGAAACCATTCATTGCATTGCTCAAGGTCGCTGCTCGGCTGTACGCTTCGGAAAGCGGAGAACAAACCTCTAACTGAGTCACAGGAGCCTCATTAGCTCGCAGCCATTTGCACAGTGCTTCATCATAACAGGTTTGCAACGGCTCGAATATTGACACATCTAGGGGCTGCAAACGGTGTGTAGTGTGCCCCGGAAGTTGTAAGAGTAAAACACCATGCGACCTTGCAAGTTTAATAGCAAGTGTCCATCCAACACAAGAAGAACTTTTCTCTCTGCCGATGGTTTAACACAAACAATAAAATGCTCCAGCCATTCAATGAAGAGCCCACTATTAATATAACCAGTGTCTGAAATTTCCACGAGAGCTCCTGGTAGAGCACAAGATTTCAGGGAAGGATGCATCCTAAGCCTCGTAAATACTATCATAGGGGGCACATAATTATCACTTGCACTCTCACAGCAGACAATATTAGTGTTAGATCCTCTTTTGGCACTAGAAACACTACCCACTGCCGGCCGCGGTGGTCTCGCGGTTCTAGGCGCGCAGTCCGGAACCGTGCGACTGCTACGGTCGCAGGTTCGAATCCTGCCTCGGGCATGGATGTGTGTGATGTCCTTAGGTTAGTTAGGTTTAAGTAGTTCTAAGTTCTAGGGGACTAATGACCACAGCAGTTGAGTCCCATAGTGCTCAGAGCCACTTGAACCACTACCCACTTGATGTTTCCCTTTCTGGGCCAATATCTTAGGAAATTTCTTTTGTACAGTTGAGAAACCCGATTCGTCAACATCGAAAATGGTCAGTCCATTTAGTTTATGCTCGTCTACAATTTTTTTCAGAATATCAAAAAACTTTTTAACATTTTCTTTATTAAAACCTCTAGCCGTAGCAATAGATACATTTTCAGGCTGTCGTAAAGTTAGTGTCAGATGACGTTTCACAAAAGCGTAGAACCATATCTTACCAGCCATTTTTTCCCTTTACTGAATGGATTTTCAAGATGGGGATTAGCCTCAAGTGTTTGAAAAGCTAATTTCCTTACGTCAGTTATCGTAAGACCGAACAGGTTCTCTTCGAACTCTAAAATTACATTAACAAGTTCTTCTTCAGCTGCCCCATTGTTGCCACTATTGACTCCCCGTATAGCTTCACCTCGAATATGTCTTAGAGACGTTTTCTTTGGTATTTCATATTTTCTGCAACATTCGGTCAATTTTATTTTCCCTTCTTTAAAATCCTCCAATGCACGTGTCATACTTTCTGGAGACCATTTCCCGTATTTCCTCCCAGCCATCGTAACGGAAATCTGCACTGAAGAAGGGGAAAAAATAATACCTGTTATGAAACGTCAACTTTTACGATCACCGCGAAATTATTTTTCTTAGCTTGGGAATATTAGACTCCATATATGTATTAAAATATTTAGTCTAAATGACTTTCATTACTAAGGTTCTTAAATCGCACCTGTAAAGATTCCGAAATCGCACTGGTGCTATTTAGGCAACTCAGCAATGGTGCGATTTCGGCAACGACGCCATTCTATGAGTTTGTCATGCTGTAAGCTAAAAAATTGATTGAATGACGATTATAACAATGTCAAATAGTACTTAAATATATCTTAATTATATGTGATAGATATAAATGAAATTATGTTTCGTACCTTAGTAGAGGACAAATGTAAGGTTCAAAATGGCTCTGAGCACTATGGGACATAACATCTGTGGTCATCAGTCCCCTAGAACGTAGAACTACTTAAACCTAACTAACCTAAGGACATCACACACATCCATGCCCGAGGCGGGATTCGAACCCGCGACCGTAGCAAGTGCGCGGTTCCGAAATGAGCGCCTAGAACCGCTAGATCACCGCGGGCGGCTGACAAATGTAAGGATGTAAGGCTTATCTCACTAGGGGTAAGATAGATACTGCCTACAGGAAAATTAAAGAGACCTTTGGGGAAAAGAGAGCCACTTGTATGAATATCAAGAACTCAGATGGAAACCCAGTTCTAAGCAAAGAAGGGAAAGCAGAAAGGTGGAAGGAGTATATAGAGGGTCTATACAAGGGCGATGTACTTGAGGACAATATTATGGAAATGGAAGAGGATGTAGATGAAGATAAAATGGGAGATATGATACTGCGTGAAGGTTTTGACAGAGCACTGAAAGCCCTGAGTCGAAACAAGGCCCCTGGAGTAGACAACATTCCATTAGAACTACTGACGGCCTTGGGAGAGCCAGTCCTGACAAAACTCTACCATCTGGTGAGCAATATTTATGAGACAGGCGAAATACCCTCAGACTTCAAGAAGAATATAATAATTCCAATCCCAAAGAAAGCAGATGTTGACAGATGCGAAAATTACCGAACTATCAGTTTAATAAGTCACAGCTGCAAAATACTAACGCGAATTCTTTACAGACGAATCTAGAAACTGGTAGAAGCCGACCTCGGGGAAGATCAGTTTGGATTCCGTAGAAATGTTGGAACACGTGAGGCAATACTGACCCTACGACGTATCTTAGAAGCTAGATTAAGGAAAGGCAAACCTACGTTTCTAGCATTTATAGACTTAGAGAAAGCTTTTGACAATGTTGACTGGAATACTCTCTTTCAAATTCTAAAGGTGGCAGGGGTTAAATACAGGGAGCGAAAGGCTATTTATAATTTGTACAGAAACCAGATGGCAGTTATAAGAGTCGAGGGGCATGAAAGGGAAGCAGTGGTTGGGAAGGGAGTGAGGGTTGTAGCCTCTCTCCGATGTTATTCAATCTGTAAAGGAAACAGAAGAAAAATTCGGAGTAGGTATTAAAATCCATGGAGAAGAAATTAAAACTTTGAGGTTCGCCGAAGACATTGTAATTCTGTCAGAGACAGCAAAGGACTTCGAAGAGCAGTTGAACGGAATCAACAGTGTCTTGAACGGAGGATATAAGATGAACATCAACAAAAGCAAAACGAGGATAATGGAGTGTAGTCGAATTAAGTCGGGTGATGCTGAGGGAATTAGGTTAGGAAATGTGACACTTATAGTAGTGAAGGAGTTTTGCTATTTGGGGAGAAAAGTAACTGATGATGGTCGAAGTAGAGAGGATATAAGATGTAGACTGGCAATGGCAAGGATAAGAGATATTTGTTAACATCGAGTATAGATTTAAGTGTCAGGAAGTCGTTTCTGAAAGTATTTGTATGGAGTGTAGCCATGTATGAAAGTGAACCATGGACGATAAATAGTTTGGACAAGAAGAGAATAGAAGCTTTCGAAATGTGTTATTACAGAAGAATGCTGAAGATTAGATAGGTAGATCACATAACTAATGAGGAGGTATTGAATAGAATAGGGGAGAAGAAAAATGGACCGGTTGGTTGGACATGTTCTGAGGTATCAAGAGATCACAAATTTAGCAATGGAGGGCAGCGTGGAGGGTAAAAATCGTTGTGGAAGACCAGATGAATACACTAAGCAGATTCAGAAGGATGTAGTTTGCAGTAGGTACTGGGAGATGAAGAAGCTTGCACAGGATAGAGTAGCATGAAGAGCTGCATCAAACCAGTCTCAGGTGTTGAGTGGTACTTAAGTAAAAAAATTAGTGAAATCAAAGTGAACTAGAAATTAGAATATAAATGAAAAACTTGGTTTAGTTTAGAGAGTTACACACTCACAAACAGCGGGCAGAACAGCAGAACAGAAGAGACAATGACCGTGAAGTCAGCAAGTTCCACATAAGCGGGCGCTGTCGATTCAGCCGTCAGGGCATCGCCCGACCGGCTCACGAGTTTCTCAGTTGTCGCATGTGAGCAAAGGCCCTCGCCTACATCCCAAGAGACAATGACCGACGTTAAGAAGACTCTTCGAGAAGCTTTTCAACGTGACGGAAGAGGCAATGACCGGCTCACGTGTTTCTCAGTCGTCACATGCGATCAGAGGCCCCCGCCTACATTCCAAGAGCCAATGACCGACGTTAAGAAGATTCTTCGAGGAGCTTCTCAACGTGATGGCAATGACCGGCTCACGTGTTTCTCAGTCGTCACATGCGATCAGAGGCCCCCGCCTACATTCCAAGAGCCAATGACCGACGTTAAGAAGATTCTTCGAGGAGCTTCTCAACGTGATGGAAGAGGCAATGACCGGCTCACGTGTTTCTCAGTCGTCACATGCGATCAGAGGCCCCCGCCTACATTCCAAGAGCCAATGACCGACGTTAAGAAGATTCTTCGAGGAGCTTCTCAATGTGACAGAAGAGGCAATGACCGTAAAGTCGTTCACCTCCAGTAAATTGAAGTGAATAAATACGCGAGATGGAGTGGGCCAGACAGATGAAGATGGAGACGGAGACGGAGAGACGAAGACGGAGACGGGGACGGAGACGAAGACGAGAGACGAAGGAGGAAAAGAAGAGTAGCAGTAGTTTTCAGTCAGGTTCGGTGCTGAAGACCGTCATGCAAGAAGAGACTGCATCATGCACAGACGCACCAAGTCCGCCGCTGTAATGGAATAGCAAGCAGCAGCCGCAGCGCCAGAAGACAGAAGTTAAAAGGTATTTGAAGTCTGATTTTTACGTACCCGCGTGACTCGTGAGGACGGGAAGGAGACGGCCTCACCTCAGCAGTCACCTGTGAGCTGGGATGAAGACCTGACAGCCGAAGACTGGCAAGCGGGAGTCCGTGGTTCGAGTTCGGCACACTGGCCTTGCCCCACCGCGCCGCTCCGCTGGTCGACGCACAACACACGCGGCCGCTTAGAGAAGAGAAACACTGGGACGCCACATCCAAGGTATCACCATCCGATGCACGCCTTCGCTCGCAATAATTAAACGGGCCACCTCGCGCTGCGCATCTCCAGTCAACTGGGCGAGACGGCGACACGAGATACACACCGCTACGCATAATCAGACGCCGCCGCCGCCGCCGCTGCCGCAGCAGAAGGCTACGCAAACGACACGGCTGCCGCTCTCCGAACCAGAACATCCCGTAAGATACAGTTGTACAAATCTTCAATAAAAGTTATCTTATGTAAAAATGATGTTTCATTCGACCTCATACCCGAGCCAAGGAAGAACCCACCCTGCCCACATGTTGTTAAGAGAGAAAAGATAATTTATTTAATATTTTCACCCTGACAGAATGCTTTAGAATGCTCATCCTGACAATTGACAGCATCAAAAGAGAAAACCCAGTTACATTGAGTGACAGAAGTGTCATATTTAGTAACACAACTGTTACACAGGACTGAAGACCACAACAACAACACCTTAGTAGCAGGCTCCTTACGAAAAGTACACTAATCTTATATGCAAATCGTCACTTTTCTTGTAAACCAAATAAAACATAAACTACCGCAGCTACTGAAACCAAACTATTGTGGCATCATGAGTGTGTTCCCTAGTTCAGACTACTCCCGCTAGGTGGTGCGTAAGTATGACCGGTAAATCTAAAAACGTGATGGTGCGATTTGAGAGGCGGTGCGATATAGGTTACTTTCCCCTATTAGCACATAATTCTCCAGATCACAATTTACAATGTGCTTGAACTTTGCCCTTAATTCCTCTGCTCCATCTTACTGGAACTGGGTGACGTCGGTTTACCTGGCAAGTGAGATGCTAACAACTGCTCATTTGCTCTCTCTAGCAGAAACACGCTGCTAGGCTAATTTATTAACGTTCGTGACTGTAGTTGCTATAATTACGTCTTGATCACTAATCCCCGTTTCTTAACTGACATTATCGATAAGATCCATAGCTACAAGATCCAGTGTTACAAGGTCCATTTCGTGTGGGCTGCCGAGCTAGGTGCTCAAGACAGTTTTCAGGAAAGCGTTCAGTAGTATTTTGCACGATTGTCTATCTGTTCCCTCTGCAGTAAATCCATAGACAGCCCAGTCTATACTCGCCTCCAACTAGTACTGCACGACCTGGGTATTTGCCGTAGCGTCTATGGCAAGTGGCTGAAGGACGGCGAAATCACGACTATTCGACGAGGTGATGGACATCAACGATTGATCACAGAACGTATACATCGGAGGAGGATACGATCTGTGGCAGACCTGACGACAGGGAACATCGCCGAGCACAGCGTTCAGCAGGCGGCCCTTAAGCCGTCGGCACACGGACCGTGCATCCGAACGTTGAGCGTTGAGCGTGCCGAGTTTCTGACGTCATAGCGTGGAACAGCACGTTCGGGAGTCTTTCCGAACGTGCACAGCAATATCTGGCATGTCAGATATTCTGAGCGAGCGTCTGAGCGTTGACCAATCAGATGGCACAACGCCACCTACGTCACACGCACGCTGTCTCCCTTCAGTACAGAGTTGTGAGGCGCCATATTGGCATTCATTTCAAGCCTATATGTATATATGCCGTTTCTGAGCACCAGCAAATTGAGAATCACTGGAAAACCCGTTGTTAACTCTGTGATTCGTTCCAACAAAATAATGAGAAACATCATATTCGTCGCAAAAGAATTATTGTAACTTGCGTATTCTGAGAATAGGCTATTTGCAGACAGCGACACACTGAAGATCCACCCAAAACGCATTGTCCTTGGTACAATTTGTTATAATTAAATTTCAATTAGTAACATAACTATGTACGATTACCGTTTATAGCAAGGGGTAATACAATATGATTAGATACAAAAAACGTGTTGTTGGTTTAGCGTTATGAGTAGCCTCTCTGAACAATGAGTAGTGGTTGGGGGCAGTGGTTCGCGTTTTAACACTTCCAAATTCTTCTTTTCGTAACATTCGCGTTTATTTAGGTACTGATACTCTATTATTAGTTTAATATAAGTATATGCTATAATATTTGACGTTATTTAAATACTCACCTTTTTTTGAGGGGTGACTTTGTTAGATTGGCTTAATCTACAGGACAGCTTTGCTCCTTTTTCTTTTACGCTTCGTAGTTCACATGTTGCAAAGATTCTGCTACTGGGTAGGAACAGTGATCAAGTAAGGCTGACCTTGGAGTTTGACTAAAATGTGGGAATGATGAAATAATGTTTATCTTATGCGGAGAAGAGGAAAGAGGAAAGGGGAAAGGCCGCTGGACCTGATGGGATACCAGTTCTATTTTACACAGAGTACGCGAAGGAACTTGCCCCCCTTCTTGCAGCGGTGTACCGTAGGTCTCTAGAAGAGCATAGCGTTCCAAAGGATTGGAAAAGGGCACAGGTCATCTCCTTTTTCAAGAAGGGACGTCGAACAGATGTACAGATCTATAGACCTATATCTCTAACGTCGATCAGTTGTAGAATTTTGGAACACGTATTATTTTCGAGTATAATGACTTTCCTGGAGACTAGAAATCTACTCTGTAGGAATCAGCATGGGTTTCGAAAAAGACGGTCGTGTGAAACCCAGCTCGCGCTATTCGTCCACGAGACTCAGAGGGCCATAGACACGGGTTCACAGGTAGATGCCGTGTTTCTTGACTTCCGCAAGGCGTTCGATACAGTTCCCCACAGTCGTTTACTGAACAAAGTAAGAGGATATGGACTATCAGACCAATTGTGTGATTGGATTGAGGAGTTCCTAGATAACAGAACGCAGCATGTCATTCTCAATGGAGAGAAGTCTTCCGAAGTAAGAGTGATTTCAGGTGTGCCACAGGGGTGTGTCATGGGGACGTTGCTGTTCACAATATACATAAATGACCTGGTGGATGACATCGGAGGTTCACTGAGGCTTTTTGCAGATGATGCTGTGGTGTATCGAGAGGTTGTAACAATGGAAAATTGTACTGAAATGCAGGAGGATCTGCAGCGAATAGACGCATGGTGCAGGGAGTGGCAATTGAGTCTCAATGTAGACAAGTGTAATGTGCTGCAAATACATAGAAAGATAGATCCCTTATCATTTAACTACAAAATAGTAGGTCAGCAACTGGAAGCAGTTAATTCCATAAATTATCTGGGAATATGCATTAGAAGTGATTTAAAATGGAATGATCATATAAAGTTGATCGGCGGTAAAGCAGATGCCAGACTGAGATTCATTGGAAGAATCCTAAGGAAATGCAATCCGAAAACAAAGGAAGTAGGTTACTGTACGCTTGTTCGCCCACTGTTTGAATACTGCTCAGTGGTGTGGGATCCGTACCAGATAGGGTTGATAGAAGAGATAGAGAAGATCCAACGGAGAGCAGCGCACTTCGTTACAGGATCATTTAGTAATCGCGAAAGCGTTACGGAGATGACAGATAAACTCCAGTGGAAGACTCTGCAGGAGCTCGGTACGGGCTTTTGTTGTAGTTCCGAGAACATACCTTCACCGAAGAGTCGAGCAGTATATTGCTCCCTCCTACGTATATCTCGCGAAGAGACCATGAGGATAAAATCAGAGAGATTAGAGCCCACACAGAAGCATACCGATAATCCTTCTTTCCACGAACAATACGAGGCTGGAATAGAAGGGAGAACCGATAGAGGTACTCAGGGTACCCTCCGCCACACACCGTCAGGTGGCTTGCGGAGTATGGATGTAGATGTAGATGTAGATGTAGAAGTATTACAAATTTGTACCGCACTGTTTGTAATGGAACTTTTATAAGTCTGTGTCCTTATTGATTGGACATGGCACTTTCCTTTTTGTGGACGATGAAGGAAATGTGCGTTTTACGAGGGCAGTTCAATAAGTAATGCAACACATTTTTTTTCTCGGCCAATTTTGGTTGAAAAAACCGGAAATTTCTTGTGGAAATTTTCAAACATTCCCGCTTCGTATCGTATAGTTTCATTGTCTTCCGACAGGTGGCAGCGCTGTACGGAGCTGCTAAAGTGGCGTCTGTAACGGATGTGCGTTGTAAACAACGGGCAGTGATCGAGTTTCTTCTGGTGGAAAACCAGGGCATCTCAGATATTCATAGGCGCTTGCAGAACGTCTACGGTGATCTGGCGGTGGACAAAAGCACGGTGAGTCGTTGGGCAAAGTGTGTGTCATCATCGCCGCAAGGTCAAGCAAGACTGTTTGATCTCCCGCGTGTGGGCTGGCCGTGCACAGCTGTGACTCCTGCAATGGCGGAGCGTACGAACACACTCGTTCGAGATGATCGACGGATCACCATCAAACAACTCAGTGCTCAACTTGACATCTCTGTTGGTAGTGCTGTCACAATTGTTCACCAGTTGGGATATTCAAAGGTTTATTCCCACTGGGTCCCTCGTTGTCTAACCGAACACCATAAAGAGCAAAGGAGAACCATCTGTGTGGAATTGCTTGCTCGTCATGTGGCTGAGGGTGACAATTTCTTGTCAAAGATTGTTACAGGCGATGAAACATGGGTTCATCACTTCGAACCTGAAACAAAACGGCAATCAATGGAGTGGCGCCACACCCACTCCCCTACCAAGGAAAAGTTTAAAGCCATACCCTCAGCCGGTAAAGTCATGGTTACAGTCTTCTGGGATGCTGAAGGGGTTATTCTGTTCGATGTCCTTCCCCATGGTCAAACGATCAACTCTGAAGTGTATTGTGCTACTCTTCAGAAATTGAAGAAACGACTTCAGCGTGTTCGTAGGCACAAAAATCTGAACGAACTTCTCCTTCTTCATGACAACGCAAGACTTCACACAAGTCTTTGCACCCGAGAGGAGCTCACAAAACTTCAGTGGACTGTTCTTCCTCATGCACCCTACAGCCACGATCTCGCACCGTCGGATTTCCATATGTTTGGCCCAATGAAGGACGCAATCCGTGGGAGGCACTACGCGGATGATGAAGAAGTTATTGATGCAGTACGACGTTGGCTCCGACATCGACCAGTGGAATGGTACCGTGCAGGCATACAGGCCCTCATTTCAAGGTGGCGTAAGGCCGTAGCATTGAATGGAGATTACGTTGAAAAATAGTGTTGTGTAGCTAAAAGATTGGGGAATAACCTGGTGTATTTCAATGCTGAATAAAGCAACCCCTGTTTCAGAAAAAAAATGTATTGCATTACTTATTGAACTGCCCTCGTAATAGAGCTAACGTGGGAATCGTACACGCGCCCGTTGAGTAAACAGTGTGATTTACGAACTAGGAACATCCCTCAACTGCCACTGAAGTGCGTTGCGATCGCGTATACCACGTTGTGGCCCACGTACCGTATGTACAAGTCGCATCGTTCCTGAGCGTTAAGCAGCACGTTGAACTTGGCACGCTCAATGTTAACGTTCGACAGCACGGCCCGTGTGCCGACGGCTTTACGTGTTCCCATTCTGATCTAGCGACGTCGTCAACTACGACTGCAGAAGGCACGTGATCACTGATACTCGACTGTGTATCAACGGCTAAGCGTCACCTGATCGAACAAATCACGTTTCCTGCTACGCCAGGTGGATGGTCGTGTCAAAATACTCCGTCATTCAGGAAAACGGCTGCTCGATACATGCGCAGCGCCTTGGACGCAGGTTGGTGGGGGCGGTAATATGCTACGGTGGCCAATCATCTGGGCTCCCACGGCACCTGTAGGAAGAATCGAAGGCACCATGACTGCCCATGTGACAAGGGCATAACCGTATTACAGTGGTTTGAGGAGCGTGATAAAGAACTAACGTCCCCTTATCTGAGGGACGCTATTGGAGGCCAGCTCTGTGCCCAGAAACCACCTGCCCGCAATCCACTGGGACTGCACGCACATCTGGTGCCACATGACTCCAGAAACCTAAGAAGGACCTGTAGAATCGACGCCACGCAAAATAGCTGATGTATTGAGTTCCGGAGGTGGGCCAACACGCCACTGAGGAGGCAGTCATAATGTTTTGGTTCACAGTCCACAACGATACCAGCTGTAGCGAGAACGTAAAGATTAGTTAATTCAGTCCACCTCCGTAGCGTAGCGGTAACATTAGCGCCTACCACGCAGGGGGCCCAGGTTCGATCCCCGGCAGGGGACTGGGTGTTGTGTGTCCATCATCAGTTTCATCATCATTGACTCGCCAGTCGCCGATGGGGCGTCAACTAAAGAGGACTTGCAATGCGGCACCGACCTCCACCGAATGGGGCCTCCTGGCCAACAATGCCATACTCTCATTCAGTTGACTCAGTTATTCTAAACGTTGTTTTTGCCGTGCAAATGACATGCATAGAATGATCTCCTCTCAATATCCTTTCGACCACGTGCTGTGTATAATCATTGTCTGGTCAGTGCACCTTGTATGCATTGTTCATTATGTAACATGTCTCGGAGGGTCATTTTGTGGTTAGATTGTGCATGCATTAACACTTAACAGCAAGAAGGGACCTCAGCAAGGGCAGATAGCAGCCCAGTTGGTGTACAACACAGCGTCATAACTCGGACATGCCACCGCTACTGTGATACACGAGCCGGCCGTAGTGGCCGAGAGGTTCTAGGCGCTACAGTCTGGAACCGCGCGACCGCTACAGTCGCAGGTTCGAATCCTGCCTCGGGCATGGGTGTGTGTGATGTCCTTAGGTTAGTTAGGTTTAAGTAGTTCTAAGTTCTAGGCGACTGATGACCAGAGCAGTTAAGTCCCATAGTGCTCAGAGCCATTTGAACCATTCTTTTTTTGATACGTTGAAGATTTCACCAGTCTTGGACGAGGCGGCATTACAGAGGCTTGAACTGTTCTTCCTTTTCAGTGGCTTAAGATGAAGGAAGCATTTCTTGGAAACAGTGCTGAGATGAAAAGATAGCTGAGTGCTTAATTTTTGTGTCAGGGTAAGAGCTTTACTGCTAAGACAGGCAACTGATACTATATTAGAAGTTGACTTTTTGCCTACACACCAAGAAGTAATGGATTTGGATTGTGGTAGAACGTTGCTGAAGTGTAATGGGTCCACGATGGAGCTATGATTTGATAAATGTGTGATTTAAGGGAAGAATTCGAACGACAGTCTTAAATTTCTCACGAGGTCTAAGTTGTATTTTGAGTTGAGGTCTGTTTTGAACGAGAGTACGGCTAATGCTATTACTAGATTGCTAAATAAGTGTTTGTTATGTCGGAGATTCGATATTTTATCGGATTCCTGATATTCACGGTACACTCGAGAAATGGTCACACGGGAAAATCCCCACTTCATCGCTACCTCGGAGATGCTGTCTCCAATCACTGGTCCACCGAATATAACACTACGTTCAAACTCACTTAAATCTTGAGAACCCGCCATTTTAGCAGCAGTAACCGATCTAACAACTGTGCCAGACACTTGTTGTCTCATATTGGCATTGCCGACCGTAACGGTGAATTCTGCCTGTTTACATATCTCTGCATCTGAATACGCAGGCATATACCAGGCGCTTCAGTGTATATGCTAGTCTATGTGTCTGCATTGTCTTATCCTGGAGAAACAGAAAGAGATATGTACCGAAGTAGCAGTGGGATTGTACTGCTGAAATTAGAATTGTAATTATAATCATCTCTTTCGATGCATCTACTCTGGATGCAAATTAATATCTTTCTAAAGTCATATGATTCACAAACCATGTTGGGCCACTGGGATTTCCTACGGACTGAGGTCGACAGAACAGGAAAGTGGGGCGTGCTGTTAAAATTAATGTGGGGCATATTCCGTTCCTTTTCAAACTGTATTTTATTTGTGATAGGGTTTAGTAAGCCAGTACATTCGCCAATAGGCTTCTGCATGTCTGTGTAAGATTGGGTCAATGGCTTCATGTGACTCATATGACGTTAATCTTATTGATATGTGTAAAGCATTTATATTCTTAGGATTCAGTATTATAAAAGGATTAAAGAGAATTATTTCTATCTCATACCTTCACCAATTTATTTAAATCAGCTACAATTCTTAAGTATTGGAGCAGAGTGATCATGAGGGCTTGCATTAGTGCCTTGGATAAGAACTATAAAAGAGACAGTTTTGCGCCTCCAGCTCACTCATTAATTTGATGATAACACGTTTCATGTTGGACACATTGTGTGACAGTAGAGACTTTCTGTTATCTTTGCAAATTGTTTTCAGATCACGAAAGGTAAGTCTTCAAAATGGTTCAAATGGCTCTGAGCACTATGGGACTTAACATCTATGGTCATCAGTCCCCTAGAACTTAGAACTACTTAAACCTAACTAACCTAAGGACATCACACAACACCCAGTCATCACGAGGCAGAGAAAATCCCTGACCCCGCCGGGAATCGAACCCGGGAACCCAGGCGCGGGAGGCGAGAACGCTACCGCACGACCACGAGCTGCGGACAGGTAAGTCTTCCTCAAGGACTTCGGAGCGGCAGCTGCTTCATCATCGTGATGGTGTTTTGTGATAATGTTACATTACCAATTCACAGCATCCAAGTGTTACAAATTTAAAGCTGCATTCACAATCTGATACTTGTATCCTGCTGATTAGGTATTGTGGGGGACAAGGTTAGGTTCAATAATGAGAAAGTTAATCAATGCTCAATAGCAAATCATTTCAGGTGTCAAAAAAAGTTCATTGTGTGAAGCATGCGTGTCTGTACCAGAGAATGGTGCGACTGTGTAATAAAATAGTTTCTTTGGGGCTTTACTCACTTGATAAAGAGGGCATCGTTAATCTGAGAAATTTCAAGTGGGCCTACGACATGCTTCACTTGAGAATTGGTAGTGTGCTGCCATAACTCTGTGCCAGTACAAGTTGATAGTTAAAGGAAATAAACAATGAAGCATAACAATTAAGAAAAATAATTAGCTGTAATACTTGTTAATTGATGCAGTATTTTATTACACTAAGAATGGTGAAAACAGCTTAACTGTCGGAGTAGACGTAATGGAGGCGTTTGAGTTTAAATTCACATAACCTAGCAGTATTTACGCTGCTGTGGCTGGAGCTGGAGGAGGCCAGGTATGGCGGGCTCAGCTAGTAGGGACTGAGAAGTGGAGGTGCAGGGTGCAGGTAAACTGAAAAAAAACTCCAAAGTAAAAGTTAACGCATAGTTTCCAGGGGCAGACACCCCTTCCCTAGACGAATTCATCAGCGGACCCAGCTCAAGGGAAAAATAGTCCACGTTACAATCCTTTATTGCAGTGGACAGCAGATAATTTGCATTATTTATTAATGTAACGTTTAGAGTTTGTCGCTATGTCGCTGAAACGTAGAGAATGATGTAATTGCAATAAGAGTTAACATTTGGTAAACTGTAGTGTCTGACATCACTACTACCAAGTATCGAGAGCAATAGGGCGACACGCCATTGTTAGCAGAGACGGGATTTTCGGAGGCTGCTCCAGACAGACGTGTGTCAAGTGTCGCTCCAATGTGATTGCACAATAAGCGTCACTAATTCTCGTAATGTGCTACTGACATTTTCTAAGTAAAACAGCGCAGGCAGTGAACTTTATGAACGTATTCTAAGTGTATTTGTGTTGGTGACAAACTACTGAGGCTGAGATGCAGCTAGTTAAAGAGAGAAGCTTATGTCGTGGGCGGCAAATCACTCCTGAGTATGAAAGTAGATCAGGCATGGTCTACTAGCAAGCTGTTAAGTACTCAAGTGTTGTGATACTGTCATCGCTGCTGACCATTTGATCACGACTCGAAATTTAGTGGAATTTGTCAGCTTGGAGCATATCTAATTTATTCTTTTCAGCTTTCCAAACTATACGGGTGAGGTATGATAAGTCTCCCACACCAAAGACCATAAAGTACATCTCTCCAACGTAGATTAGCTGTGTTGAGACATTGTTAAAACATAAATTCTTATGTGAGTGAAGTTGCATGTATGGCCATTGTTACACTGACATTGGCACACTTGTGTTTGGGCAAGCTCTGTGGATTCTGATAAGAGGAAATTTGATTTTGTTTTTGTGTAAGTACGAATCTACAACCACTTATTCCGCAGTCACTAGGCCTCCACAAAAAAGATAAGTTTTAGCACAACTACTTTCTCTTTAATTGTAGGTGTAATAAAATTCCCCAAGAGTGGTTGTTTTGTAAACTTAATTAGGCAGAATTCACGTATTGGAGCGCAGAGTACTGATAACTGTACTGGAGGCAGGGTCAGGTGAGATAGACAGGTTGAGGAAGTGCAGCTGGTGTTTAAGGACACAGTATTGGCAGTTTAGTATCAATAGAGGGGTACGCAACTCATTAAACAGCCGCTTACTATTTTTTGTTTTGTTTTGTGAGTCATCAGCCTTCTGACTGGTTTGATTCAGCCCAGCAAGAATTCCTCTCATGTGCTAACTTCTTCGTCTCAGAGTAGCAGTTGCATTCTGCATTCTCAATTATTTGTCAGAGGTATTCAAATCTCTGTCTTCCCATAGAGTTTTCACCCACCAAAGATCCCTTTAGTACCACAGAGGGCATTCCCAATGTTGTAACAGATGTCTGAGCATCTTGACACTTCTTCTTGTCAATGTTTGCCATATGTTTCTTTCTTCTCCGATTCTGAGGAGAACCTCCTCATTCTTTGAAACTTCCTGGCCGATTAAAACTATGTGCCGGACCGACACTCGAACTCGGGACCTTTGCCGTTCGCGGGCAAGTGCTCTACCGACTGAGTTACCCAAGCACGACTCACGCCCCGTCTTCACAGCTTTAATTCCGCCAGTACCTCCTCTCCTATCTTCCAAACTTCACAGAAGCTCTCCTGCGAACCTTGCAGAACTAGCACTCCTGGAAGAAAGGATATTGCGGAGACAGGGCTTAGCCACAGTCTGGGGGATGTTTCTAGAACGAAATTTTCACTCTACAGAGGAGTGTGCGCTGATATGAAATTTCCTGCCAGATTAAAACTTTTTGCCGGACCGAGACTCGAACTCGGGACCTGAGTCGTGTTTGGGTAGCTCAGTTGGTAGAGCACTTGCCCGCGAAAGGCGAAGGTCCCGAGTTCGATTCTCGGTCCAGCACACAGTTTTAATCTGCCAGGAAGTTTCATATCAGCACACACTCCGCTCTAGAGTGAAAATTTCATTCTAGAAACCTCCTCATTCTTTGTCTTATCTGTTAGCCCTTTTCTATAGCACTTAATGAAATTAAGTTTAAAAAAATAGTTACCTTTTTTAAAATTGTTTTTTAGTTAATTTACCTTTCTTTCCTTCTGTACGTACGAACTTTGTTGTAGAACCTCTTATTTACGTGTGGTAATAAAAATTCATTTACACAGAATTAAGTACATTTAAAATTACTTGAATTCATATTAACTGATTAAGAATATTTAGTTGAGAATTAAATCCTTTACATAATTCGGCCTTGGCACACATTTTCTAAATGCAGTGGTTTTTTTTTAAATATTTACTGAATTCTTTCCCGGCGTTAGCTATGGAACACAAGACTGTCTCTATTAGCAGAAAATGGATAAATATTGCCAAGCCGACGTTTAATTATCATTGATAAAACACACTTCACTATACATTTAAGTTATTTGAAAGAACCAAAAATGCTAAATTTCAACGTTAACTATCCGCCTATGAATGCACAAATGTGAAACTAGTAATAAATTCCGTCAGTCTCAGGATCGCTCTAAAAGAAAAACATTTACTTAATTCACTGCTAATTTTTATCTGCTCCCGATTTACGGGTTTGGTTAATTTTTCTTAGCGGAACAATTTTTTTAATGTGCCGCCGCTGCAAATCGTTCGGTCGCGGCACAACCCAGCAACACCGCTAAAAATGCTGAAAACTCTTTAAAGAAATATTATAGATGACATGGGCAAGCTAATTTACATTAGTAATACACGCTTTTGATAAATTATAATGTATTTAGACCACAACAATAATTCAACTTACATTAGTTTGTAATTTCTCCTCTAATGGCGGCTAACTCTAGCTACAGGCAAAAGAAGTCTACCCATTCATAAAATGCTACGTCACAGCTTCCTCTCACTCTCAGCTCTCGAGGAAGACGACAAAGAATACACACTACGTGGTGCTTTTTATACTACTGCTGACCATTAACATCTCTTTGTAATCTTACAACATTATTTTCCTCTGTCGCTGAATTTTACATTTTTGCTATCGCAGATATTACATTTCGCAATTACATTATGAGTATAGAAATATTACAATCATAAATACATCGAGAATATTACTACAGAAAATATTACAATAATAACGAATGTCCTTTACACAAAATTAAATAATATTTTTTGTTAAACAATTACAGTATATACAAATTGCTTCATAGCGGCGTATATAGTACAATTAAATTTTAGTTTATTAATAGTGTGAGTGTTGCCAGGGAACGTTACAAGCACCATCCCTAAAATGCATTGATTCTCTTCTGTTCCGGTTTTCCCGCTGTCCACGGTTCAGTGCCACGCAATGCTGTGCTTCAAACTACATTCTCAGAAGTTTCTTCCTCAAATTAAGGGCTACGTCTGACACCAGGAGCCTTCTCTTGGCCAGGAACGCCTTCTTTGCCTGTGCTGGTCTGCTTTTATGTCCTAGCTTCACACATCATGGATAATTTTGCTTCCAAGGTAGAAGAATTATTACTCTAACAGTGTGTTATGTGCAACAGTATGGTGTAAACTAGGGTTTTAAGTTCAAAGCCCTCTGAGTCGCCCGATGCGAAATTTGTTTTGTTCGTTAGCAACACAATTGTTGAATTCAGTTTAAGACGTAATATGACCACTAGAGGATACTAGAAATGTTTCATAGTGTCTGAAAGAAGATGCATAAGTATTCTGTCTGACCAAGATGAGATTTCAAAGTGGTTCAAAGATTAGTGACTTGCTTTAAATGTTCGGAAATTTGCCTCACAAAACAAAGAGCATGTAGTATCCTATGACCATAAGAGCAATATGCCATGGTTGGAGTTGGTTAACTCATACAAATACATTGGAGTTGGAGTTCGTAGAGACATGGAAAGGAACGATTGCATAGGGTCAGTCGTGGGTAAAGCAAGTAACCGACTGCAGTGTATTGGCAGTGTAGTAGGCAAGTGCAAAAGAGATTGCTTACAAACCACTCTTGAGACACGTCCTAGAGAAATGTATAAGTGTGTGGGACCCTACCATATAGGGCTAACAGAGGATAATGATCGTGTATAGAGAAGAGTAGCACTATTGGTGACAGGTCAGTTTCTCCAGCGCGAGACTGTCACAGCAATGTTGAAAGAATTCAGCTGGAATACTCCTGAAAGACGTAAAATGTCCCGGAAAGACTACTTGCAAATTTTGAAGAAGCAGTTTTAAATGGTGGCTCTAGGAATATACTGCAACCCTTAAACATCGCTTCCGCATAGTTCATGAGGATAAAATTACAATAGTTACAGCATGCACGGAGGCATTGAAACCATCATACTTCCCACGCCCCACACACGAATAGGGCGGGAGAAAGCGGTAATAAATGGTACAATGGGGCTTTCCCTCTGGTGGTAGAAATAGTTGTAGATGAAAAAACACACAATGCGAAGTAACAAAACGATCAATGCGATGAGGTGCTTACTTTGAGTACCCCGCAGAGCGTATAACATGCAGTACTCAACGTATACTTGTAAACTTGTATTTCTTGCAACTGTAGGACGATAACCCGCAGAAAGGGACAAGGCAGCCCCTGCAAATAGGGACAGAGATATGCGCTGTGTAAAGGGGCAGTTTTTCGTCAGTAGCTCCTCAGTTTCGAGGGTGCTGTACTTTTCTCGCAGGCTGTCACACTTCATAGGAATAGGAAACGCGATTGGCAGTAATAAATCGGCATAGTTTATTCACCGAACTCCACCATTGTCTTGAAGTGCCGCTGTAACTGGGACGTGTGCTTCCTAAGGGTTACTGGTAGTATTTCAATGTGGAGTACACCACTAGTATATTTACAGATCAACCTCCTCCAATACATACTTGTTTTCGCCGGCCGCTCTGGCCGAGCGGTTCTAGGCGCTTCCGTCCGGGCCCGCGCTGCTGCTACCGTCTCAGGTTCGAATCCTGCCTCGGGCATGGATGTATGTCATGTCCTTAGGTTAGTTAGTTTAAGTAGTTCTAAGTCTAGGGGACTGATGACCTCAGATGTTAAGAGCCATTTTTTCAACAGACTTGTTTTCAAGGGAACATCCAAACACAGAAGCTCACCGTGGTAGGTAACGCGACGGGTCTACAGTCTCTCCGTAGAAAACAAAGAACAGCCGAAGTATCACGTGGTACTCTGCATTTTAGGAATCTACCTGGGTTAAGCAGTGGCACCAGGTAGAATAATACATCAGTAGTTGCTCGTAAGCAGCACTGGCAAGCAAGAAAGGCCAGAAACGTCGTTAAGTTACTACTTTGTTTTTGATGAAATGTTTGAATAATTCACTCCTTTTAATAATACCACCTGACGGCTGTATTTTTTATCGCTATTTTTTGTCACTCGAACAGCTAGCGTAAGATTCACTGTATTATTCACTAACCATTCCACCTTATTATTTAAATACTCTTCAGTATTCCACAGCGTCTGTTAAATAATACACTCCTGGAAATGGAAAAAAGAACACATTGACACCGGTGTGTCAGACCCACCATACTTCCTCCGGACACTGCGAGAGGGCTGTACAAGCAATGATCACACGCACGGCACAGCGGACACACCAGGAACCGCGGTGTTGGCCGTCGAATGGCGCTAGCTGCGCACCATTTGTGCACCGCCGCCGTCAGTGTCAGCCAGTTTGCCGTGGCATACGGAGCTCCATCGCAGTCTTTAACACTGGTAGCATGCCGCGACAGCGTGGACGTGAACCGTATGTGCAGTTGACGGACTTTGAGCGAGGGCGTATAGTGGGCATGCGGGAGGCCGGGTGGACGTACCGCCGAATTGCTCAACACGTGGGGCGTGAGGTCTCCACAGTACATCGATGTTGTCGCCAGTGGTCGGCGTCAGGTGCACGTGCCCGTCGACCTGGGACCGGACCACAGCGACGCACGGATGCACGCCAAGACCGTAGGATCCTACGCAGTGCCGTAGGGGACCGCACCGCCACTTCCCAGCAAATTAGGGACACTGTTGCTCCTGGGGTATCGGCGAGGACCATTCGCAACCGTCTCCATGAAGCTGGGCTACGGTTCCGCACACCGTTAGGCCGTCTTCCGCTCACGCCCCAACGTCGTACAGCCCGCCTCCAGTGGTGTCGCGACAGGCGTGAATGGAGGGACGAATGGAGACGTGTCGTCTTCAGCGATGAGAGTCGCTTCTGCCTTGGTGCCAATGATGGTCGTATGCGCGTTTGGCGCCGTGCAGGTGAGCGCCACAATCAGGACTGCATACGACCGAGGCACACAGGGCCAACACCCGGGATCATGGTGTGGGGAGCGATCTCCTACACTGGCCGTACACCACTGGTGATCGTCGAGGGGACACTGAATAGTGCACGGTACATCCAAACCGTCATCGAACCCATCGTTCTACCATTCCTAGACCGGCAAGGGAACTTGCTGTTCCAACAGGACAATGCACGTCCGCATATATCCCGTGCCACCCAACGTGCTCTAGAAGGTGTAAGTCAACTACCCTGGCCAGCAAGATCTCCGGATCTGTCCCCCATTGAGCATGTTTGGGACTGGATGAAGGGTCGTCTCACGCGGTCTGCACGTCCAGCACGAACGCTGGTCCAACTGAGGCGCCAGGTGGAAATGGCATGGCAAGCCGTTCCACAGGACTACATCCAGCATCTCTACGATCGTCTCCATGGGAGAATAGCAGCCTGCATTGCTGCGAAAGGTGGATATACACTGTACTAGTGCCGACATTGTGCATGCTCTGTTGCCTGTGACTATGTGCCTGTGGTTCTGTCAGTGTGATCATGTGATGTATCTGACCCCAGGAATGTGTCAATAAAGTTTCCCCTTCCTGGGACAATGAATTCACGATGTTCTTATTTCAATTTCCAGGAGTGTATTTTACTTTCATTTTGAATGAATGAAAACCACAACAATAAATAGATCAACTTGCGTTTCATTATATTTTCAAGACATCATTTAAATAGCACTAAATCTTTTTATTTGTCTGTTCAATGATCAATTCCATTTTCAGGATTTGTATGTTATCAGTGAATATCTATTAATATGGCGACGTGACAATGACTGATTTCTACAAATGTAACATTACAACGACAAGTACAAGTTTATTTTATCAAATATATACAAAGGTCACTATAGTTAAAGTGAAGCAAAACTTCTGTAACACTAAAATCAAGTTGCTGATTCTGTTGCATGGAACATGTCGAATCCTGCAGCAGTGCCGAAAAAGCTGTGTACTTTCTTGGAAGTGCTGGTGACATTCAGTACTACTCAAGCACTATCCGTAAGGAAGTTGCTGCTGCTTTAGCATAAATGAACGACTACCTTTGCTCATTGTCACGATTGGCGCAAACCTCAGGTCTTATATTAAGTCCCAACCAGTCGCAAGTTATCCTTTTATCATACTGAAAGCTGATCAGTGAAAATTTTCGCAAAAATTGTGTCCTGTAGAACTTGATGGTCTCCAATTCCAGTATCTAAAATAGTAAAAGCTCGCCGCCAAATTTTGGATGAACGTTTCAAGTGGAACGAACGAACTACCACAGAATGTTGAAAAGCGCTTTCTTCCCTACATATACCACAAAAATTTATAAAAACGTGTCCACATGAAGTGAATAGAAATCAGTTCAGTCTTTAGTCCCACAGAACCTTTACTACTGTGATGCAGATGAACATGGCACGAACAGCCTAATCTACAGACAGCTGAAGCTAGCTTGTGACACTTCTGTAACATAGGTTCATAACATTCTGTTGTTTGATTACGTCAGCCCTTCCTGTAGTCAGTTATAGTGGCTGTGACAGGCTTTAGTCGTAATAAGCACGTTTACACGGCCCAAGTGTAGACCATCACTACCTCTTGCTGCGCTTCCATAAAATGTCTTAGCTTCCCAACTTCCCACTATACAATACCGTCATCCGCTAATGAAATATCAGCAACGTTCGAACAGTACAAATCGGATAATACTGTGACTGTGTAGCGTGGCTACTTAAGGGATACCCCATTCGGAAAATCCTCTTCTTTCAGCAATGATTTCGATTTAATCTTCAATTTCAACTACTGAATAATAGTATTAATTAGAACCTTCTGACTATCTTAAAAATATTCAGTTACCTAGTCAGAGAAAGGAGTGTTATCCTACTGGTCGATTTCGTAGTTCGTTTGTTCATTTACTCGTAATAAGCAGAAGCGACAGTTTTCAGTAACATGGAAATACTGAGCTGCGTGCGCTAACACGATGGCTTATTTTAGTTTAGTTTACTTTGGTTTCTGGAACGTTCCATGTATCGAGTTTGCGACAAGTCACTTTGATGCAGAACGTGACAGTAGCTTCAAAAATAAAATATAGTTTCACTGTGAAAACATAGTTACATGCTGACCAACTAAGTACCTGTTTTGTTAATATTAATCTTGATCACAAATGTAACACAACTAAAGAAATTCATTGAGATAGACGTTGTCTAGTAGAAACGATTTCATCTATTTTTTACAACTATAGTAATCTGTGAGCATCTTGAATTCACAAGGAAGGTACTAAAATATTTTTATGGTTACATATTTTGCTACATGTTTTTCTAGTATTAATCTTGATCACAAATGTAACACAACTACATAAATTCGTTGAAGTAGACGTTGTCGAGTAGAAACGACTTCATTTCGTTTTTACAACTATAGTAATCTGTAAGCATCCTGAATTCACAAGGACAAATCTTTCTCCTTCTTGTTCAAGAGTAGGGTTAAGTTGTGGGTAATGGAGGCTGTTTTTGTTCCTAGTGTTACGCTGTCGTTGCAAGTATTTTTTCTACACTGTTTCTGAACACTCACCACAAATTCATAGGAGAGTAAAAGTGTTCTGAGGCTATTCTTAGTATACCTAATTTTTTAACAGCTGCCAACATGGAGTTCGAGGAAGGAGACCGGATATCATCGCTGTATCATTTCCATATTATATCAATAAAGGAAGTATGAAGAGCAAGTTTTTCTAATGCTTTCACCACTAAAATCAACAGTTATACACACAGTGAATGTTTCTCAGCTGCAGCATTTGGGAAGGTCTCCAATAAGTGACTTCCAGTTTAGTTTGCGATCATTATTCACCCCCAGATATTTTTAACAGTCGATTTCACGTATTTGATTTCCCCAACTGTTGTTGATGATAGTATATCTTGCTTCGTGCACAAAGGAATGAGCTGAGTTTTTCCTAACTTAAGTGGTAGACCATTTATCGAGGAGCAGTCAATGATTACACCGAATTTTTATTTATTTATTTATTTATTGTTCCGTGGGACCAAATTAAGGAGAAGTCTCCATGGTCATGGAACGAGTCAATACATGAAATTACAACGCGATAGTAGAAAAAGACAAAATCAAATACAAGAAAGGTATTCAGGCGACAATTCGTAAGTTTAAATAAAGGAAATCAACAACGTAACCCTGGTATTTGCTTAATTTTTCAGGTCTTCCAGGAGCTCCTCGACAGAATAGAAGGAGTGAGCCATGAGGAAACTCTTCAGTTTAGACTTAAAAGCGTTTGGGCTACTGCTAAGATTTTTGAGTTCTTGTGGTAGCTTACTGAAAATGGATGCAGCAGAATAGTGCACTCCTTTCTGCACAAGAGTCAAGGAAGTGCACTCCACATGCAGATTTTATTTCTGCCTACTATTAACTGAGTGAAAGCTGCTAACTCTTGGGAATAAGCTAATATTGCTAACAACAAACGACATTAAGGAAAATACATACTGTGGGGAACTCCCAGACTATTGAATAGGGGTCGACAAGAGGTTCTCGAACTTACAGTACATATAGCTCGAACAGCCCGTTTTTGAGACAAAAATACCCTTTTTGAATCAGAAGAACTACCCCAAAAAATAATACCATATGTAATAAGCGTATGAAAATATGCGAAGTAGACTACTTTTCGTGTTGAACTGTCACTTATTTCAGATACTGTTCTGATGGTAAATAAAGCAACATTTAGTTTCTGAACAAGATCCTGAACATGGGCTTTCCACAACAGCTTACTATCTATCCGAACGCCTAGGAACTTGAACTGTTCCGTCTCGCTTATAATATGCCCATTCTGTCTGATCAAAATATCAGTTCTTGTTGAATCAAATTATTTTCCACAAGCCACGAACTTATTTCATGAACTACATTATTTGATAATGTTTCAGTATTACACACAAGATCCTTCACTACCAAGCTGGTGTCATCAGCAAACAGAAATTTTTTTGAATCACCTGTAATACTAGACGGCACATCATTTATATAAATAAGAAACAGCTGTGGCCCCAGCACCGATCCTTGGGGAACGCCCCACTTAACAGTGCCCCATTGGGATTGGGACTGAACATCACCACTACTCTCAATATTGCAGAGAATTACCTTCTGCTTTCTGTTCTTAAAGTAAGAGGCGAACCAATTGTAAGCTACTCCCCTTACTCCATAATGGTCCAACTTCTGCAGTAATATTTTGTGGTCGACACAGTCAAAAGCCTTCGTTAAATCAAAGAAAACACCTAGCGTTCGCAACCTTATATTTAATCCGTCCAAAACCTCACAGAGAAAAGAGGATATAGCATTTTCAGTTGTTAAACCATTTCTAAAACCAAACTGTACATTTGAAAGCAAATTATGTGAATTTAAATGCTCCAGTAACCTTGTATGTACAACCTTCTCGATAACGTTAGCAAACACCGATGGCATAGAAATAGATCTATAATTGTCAACATTATCCCTGTCTCTCTTTTTATAAAGTGTCTTCACTACCGAGTACTTTAATCGGTCAGGAAACCGATCACTCCTAAAGGAAAAGTTACAGATATGGCTAAGTACTGGGCTAACATACATAGAACAACACTTCAGTATTCTGCTAGATACCCCGTCATATCCATGAGAGTTCTTGGTCTTTAGTGATTTAATTATTAACTCAATCTCCCTCTTGTCAGTATCATGGAGGAGCATTTCAGGTAACAGTCTCGGAATACTTTTTTCTACGAGCGCTATATGATTCCCTGTTGGGACTAGGTTTCTATTTAGTTCACCTGCTATATTCAGAAAGTGATTATTAAAAACTGTACATATATGCGACTTATCAGTAACACGGACATTCCCACTACGCACTGATTCTATATCCTCGACCAGTCTCTGCAGACCAGCCACTTCCTTTACGACTGACCAATGGTTTTAATTTTATCCTGAGACTTAGCTATTCTATCTGCATACCACATACTTTTTTCCTTCCTAATAACTTTTTTAAGCACCTTACAATACTATTTGTAATGGGCTGCTGCATTTAGATTTTGACTGTTTCTAACTGCACTTTGTTCTACAGGATATTCTTATCTCTCTAGTCAGCCACCCAGGCTGCCTGTTTGTGCTAGTACCCTGTTTTGAACGTTCTAACGGAAAGCAACTTTCAAAGAGCACGAGAAAAGTCTTGAGGAAGGTTTTATATTTATCGTCTACTGTATCAGCACTATAAACATCTTGCCACTCTTGTTCCTTAATAATGTTTACAAAGGTCTCTACAGCAACTGGATCAGCTTTCCTAAAAAGTTGATAACTATATTTAACATGTGCTGGAGCACAAAAATCTTTTAGAGTTAAAACTTGTGCATCATGATCTGAAAGGCAATTCACTTTTTTACTAATAGAATCCCCTTCTAGTAATGGGGAATGAACAAAAATGTTGTCTATGGTTGTTCTATTGTTCCCTTGCACTCTCGTTGGAAAGAATACGGTTTGCATAAGATTATATGAATGAAGGAGGTCTACCAGCATCCTTTTCCTTGCACAATCACTTATACAATTAATATTGAAGTCACCACACATAACTAACTTTTTGTATTTCCTACAAAGTGAACCAAGAACCTCCACTAGCTTTAGCAAAAATGCTGTGAAATCGGAGTCCGGGGATCTATAAATAACAACAGTTATAAGTTTAACTCCACTAAATTTAACCACACCTGCACAACATTCAAACACCTTTTGAGTGCAGTACTTTGAAACATCAATTGACTCAAATGGGATACCGTTTTTCACATACATGGCTACTCCCCCACACCGCAAAGAGCTCCTAGTAAAGTTGCCAGCCAACCTGTATCCTGGTAAAGGAAGCCTCTGAATTATCTCCTTATTTAAGAAGTGTTCAGATATACCAACATCGTTTATTGCTCCTGCGTCGTTCCAACTGTGTTGAGTTTCATTCTGACGCTCGCATCATGGGCAAAGAACACTACATCTACTCCATCAGCGTAACATAGACGGTCGTTTACGTAAAGCAAGAACAGGCATGGCCACAGAATTGGACCGTGCGAACGATAGTAGTGATATTGTTGCTCATGACAGACGCATTAGTTACCCAATGTGATTCATTGCTTCCTGTCATTTAAATATTAAGTGAACCACTTACTCATTCTACCTCTAAAGCTTTCAAGTTTTCCAAAGTAATACCCTAGACAGATCAGAAAAAAATTGTAGCAGTGATGTAGGTAGTTTAATACGCCGTCAGTGAAATGGTAGACTGGTGTGCACCTTCTAAAACGATCTTAAGGAGGGATACTTCCGCGGAAACGCCGGAAATGACTCAAGCAAAAGAGGCAGCTCAGAATGCATACCATTGAAATGTATTTGAAAGAAATTCTCCACAACAAACACGGCTACAAATGTTCTATCACTCCTCCGATAGGCAGAGATAGATAAAGAATTAAAAGGCAGCCAACTTAAGGGCGCATGAGAAAAATTATGGTGCTAAAATACATTTTCACTGTGAAAACATAGTTACACGTTTCTGCCATACATTCCCAGAGTGACGGACAGAATCGGCCGTATATTGCGCAAACACGGCGTAAAGACGATTTTCAAACCGACAAGGAAGATCAAAGAGTGTCTTAGATCGGCAAAGGAGAAAAGGGACCCGCTTGCAATGTCGAGAATATACCGTATACCATGCACATGCGGAAAAGTTTATGTCGGAATGACTGGACGATCAATCAACACCAGGATCAGAGAACATAAGCGACATTGCAGGTTAGGGCAGGCGGAGAAATCGGCCGTGGCAGAGCACGCACTGAGTGAGACCGACCACGTAATAAAATTCGCCGACACGGAAGTTCTGGCTGTAGAGAAGCTGTAGAAATACAAAAACACGCGAATAGATTCAACAAGAAAGAGGAAAGCCTTAAGGTAAACGGATCCTGGCTTCCTGTACTGCAGCGAACGACCGTCGCAGGTAGCAAGAGGAGAACCGCACCGGAAGCGACCGAGGAGAAGCCCTCGGACGTTGGCGCGCCAGGTTCATAAAGTCTGCGGCCGCGAGCTCGGCTCCAGTTCACCACCGGCAGTGGAGGGTGAAGCTTTGACAATGCCAGCCACTCGTGCTGGCGAAACGTCAGTAAAATCATCAGATGAACGTCGGCCGAAGAACCCGAGATATATGCCAACAGGCAATTTGTCAACAAGTGGCCACGAAAGCCTTAACAATTCTGTATGCTGGTTACTCTCCACATCAGATTTGTACAGCGTTAAGGAGGAAGAAAAGTGACCACCCACAGCATCAAGTCCAGAACGTTCCTTCAATACGTCGGCAACCTTTCGTCTAAAGTACGCAGGATCCTAAGAAAAGTAATCTTCCGGTCATCGGCGAAGATTAGTGCCCTTCTCGGTTCGGTAAAGGACGATCTGGGTCTGCGGAAGGCCGGGATTTATAAAATTCCTTGCCAGTGTGGCAAAGCTTACATAGGTCAGACAATACGAGCAGCACATGAGAGGTGAGTTGAACATGAGCGTGACACTTGCCTTTCACAGCCCACTAAGTCAGCCGTAGATGAGCTTTGTATTACAATGGGACACTCTATGGATTATTCTGCCAAAAAAATTCTTGGCCCGAGGGAGATCCTCTTGGGATTCCGTAATTAAAGACTCTGTGGAAATTCGTCTAGCACAAAAGCTATAAATCGTGACGGCAGTCTTCAGCTGGACGAGGCTTGGTACCCGGTGAGCTCTCTAATTTCTTCTGAGAGAAAACATTTTATTCATAACGACACGCCGGCCGAAGTGGCCGTGCGGTTAAAGGCGCTGCAGTCTGGAACCGCAAGACCGCTACGGTTGCAGGTTCGAATCCTGCCTCGGGCATGGATGTTTGTGATGTCCTTAGGTTAGTTAGGTTTAACTAGTTCTAAGTTCTAGGGGACTAATGACCTCAGCAGTTGAGTCCCATAGTGCTCAGAGCCATTTGAACCAACCATAACGACACGTCTGGCGACACGTGATGTTTGCTTTTAGCGAGGCGAGCGCTCAGCCCGACAGAGGGCGGACGTGTAGTTTCACCTTTACGCGTGCGCCTGTGCGTCACAGACGGAACAGTATTTGCACAGGGCGTGGATTCCGACAGAGGACTCTCCTGAGACGGCCACCAATGCGCATGCATTTCCGCGCCGATTTTTGGTGTAAAGCCGACACCGTGAACTAGCAGTCTTAACTAGCGGGCACTCACCTGTAGATGGCTGGTCGGTTGACGGCCGAAATATTGCGGCAATAAGTAAACATGATCTGGTTGCAATATCGAAACCTCATAGAATATTATGTACGCCGGGAAAACTTCAAGAATCACAGCTGCCTCTCTCTCGCCACGAGATTCATAGCTCCACAAGCGAGGCAACCAGTTAACCGAGGAAGAGGAAAACATCACGATGGTTGGATGTTGGATTCCCTTCTCTCGGAGAACGATTACGACCACACCTAGAAAGTGGGAAGGCGCACCGGCATTTTGGCAGTCCTACGTCATCTGATGGGTAACTTCAGGTGGATATGGCATAGCTGGGTTCTCTTCATGGGCGAATTGAAGTCATCGTCAAGGCTACAGGCGGTGGTGCACGGTTTTTGCGTGGTGTCTCGCGGGGACGGCAGATTTTTCGTCCACTGTATTTTGTGAGATGCCAAGCACCTGTGCTGCCTGAAATGAAACTGATACTCATAAAGAAAGATTAATTAATTAACTTGCTTGCTCTTTGACTTTTGTCTTTAGCAAAAATAAGACAGGTACCGCACTTAAACTCGCTTTTCACTCTTTTTCCTATATGCACACATTCTAAAAAAATTTTACCTGTCTAAGGTAAAAGATCTGTGAAAAAAATTGACTATCGGTGAATATGTTTTCTTTGTGTCTGCTGTAAGGAGAGAACGGGTTAGGTACAGGACGAGTTGGCGATCGGAGGTTTCCGCTTCTCCAGTTCTCAGAGAACGCCAGGCAAGGTTGGAGAAAACTCCGTCTCTCTCTTGGCCCAAAAGTACTCAGAGTCGGCGTCAGATTTTCTGGAAAACAATTTTAAAATGAGAAAGTTGAACAAACAGTGGCAGTGTGGTATGTTCTTACTAACAAACTGGTCGCTTAGGGAACGTCTTGAACACACAAGCTGACGACGAAGGATTAGACTACACGTCCTTCGAATCCTGATAGTAGCAGATTCGCCCAGTATTGTTCATTCGCGAAGAAATCACTATGCACTCTATTGCAAAACACACTAACAGTTTATATTGAAGTTCGGGAATACAACATCGATAAATGTTCGTAAACGGTATCTATCTTTTTCACAAATTAGATTTTTTGTTCTTGATAATCACGATTACGTGTTGACCTTTGCACTTCATATTACTTCTACATGCAAACTTCTCTCCAACAAAAAAGAACACAATGTCCAGTCGGCATTACTTATTCCCAAAAATTACAAGTAAACATAGATGCTCCTCACTTCTTTTTTTTTTTTCAGGAAAGAGCGTTGTCGGCAAAACCAAGAGGGTTGCCGTATCAAATTCCGGAGCGCGTGCCATCGCTGACACTCACAGCCGGAATATCACAGAGATGATGATGATGTTGTGTGACTAGGGCCTCCCGTCGGATAGACCGCTCGCCTGGTGCAAGTCTTTCGATTTGACGCCACTTCGGCGACTTGCGCGTGGATGGTGATGAGATGATGATGATTAGGACTACACAACACCCATTCCCTGAGCGGAGAAAATCTCCGACCCAGCCACTGTCATATTTCATTATGTAGGAACGTAACATAGCGAAACCTGAAACCCCCATTAATAATACAGCCGCCAGTCCACGAAACGAAAATACTCTGTCATACGATATCCCTAGAGATCTAGATGATTACTATCAATATCCTCAGTGGTTGCTCGAGAAGTAATAGCTTTTTCTTTACGACATGCATAATAAAGAAGCCCTTTATGTCTAGCTTACAGGAGAGGCGGCTGTCTACTTCTTGTAACGTCTTTCGATAATCATTGCTATTGCTGTAATGAGTTATGAAAGAAAATAGTCACTTCCCTGCCCCATTCAGCTACCGATGAATCACAATTACCGATTTTGCAGCTTAGTAAGTGATCTCTTGCATAGATACTGCTCCTACGCCGGCCGCGGTGGCTGTGCGGTTCTGGCGCTGCAGTCCGGAACCGCGGGGCTGCTACGGTCGCAGGTTCGAATCCTGCCTCGGGCATGGGTGTGAGTGATGTCCTTAGGTTAGTTAGGTTTAAGTAGTTCTAAGTTCTGGGGGACTTATGACCTAAGATGTTGAGTCCCATAGTGCTCAGAACCATTTGAACCATTTGAACTGCTCCTACAGCACTGTGTGAATACTGTTGCATGCCTGAAACAGAAGATCACGTGAACTTATCTTATTCAAGACATTACATAGCCCTTTTATTATATTTGCACGCCTTCAAGATACACTACTTCTAATTTCCCGTGTATGTTGACACCTACGTGCTAATTTACCCGCGCTGAGAATTAAGTCCGCATGTAAACTGCCAGGTACAATCGGTCCTTGTTGGTATAAGAATTTCTGCATGATTCACTGAAAGTCAAAAATCTTGTAGGGTGATGCTTGTTACTCGTCAAAAACGGACTTTTGCTTAAAGCTTCTTTTTTTCGCAAGAATTTTATACTTTCAAATTTCTCGTGTTTCACGTAGAAACTGAATACTACAGCATCTAGAGTCTACTGTCACAATTTTTGTTAGCAAAGTAAGAAAAGCGTTTACACTCACCGTGAAGTATCTTTTGTCGTACTGGCTTCCGCTGAATACGGGAAGCACTGTATACACACAGGTAGAGATAACTAGATATAGAGAGAGGGAGCAGTGTGGTGTTGGTGGTGGTGGTGGTTAGTGTTTAACGTCCCGTCGACAACGAGGTCATTAGAGACGGAGCGCAAGCTCGGGTTAGGGAAGGATTGGGAAGGAAATCGGCCGTGCCCTTTCAAAGGAACCATCCCGGCATTTGCCTGAAACGATTTAGGGAAATCACGGAAAACCTAAATCAGGATGGCTGGAGACGGGATTGAACCGTCGTCCTCCCGAATGCGAGTCCAGTGTGCTAACCACTGCGCCACCTCGCTCGGTAGGGAGCAGTGTTTGAGATCTGTTATGCAGTAGGGTAACGGGACCCCGGGCTGAAAGAATGAGTGGAATGTATTTGGCCCGGTCTTCTTAACCGTGTGCCGTTATTAATTACATCACCAGCAGCCACTTGACCTGCTTACAACATCCGGTAAACAGCTTTGTGTCCCCTCGCCGGCCCTCGTTTTACCAGTAAAAACCACTGTTTTTGTTTTCCAGGGCTCTTCGGTTTAAATCACCAAGTCATTTTTTTCTTTTCTTCTTGTAATAGTCGCAGATTTTCTTTATATAAAACTGCCTTCTAGTTGTTTTTACACCGTGGGCTCCCGAATTCGATTTCCAAGATAGCGTCTCATGTACGTCTACACCTCGACATCGACTTCTACCTCAGAGATGTATTTTCTTCCCCGGTTTTACCTGTCACATGGGTCTTCACGCTACAGAGATGGTACTGTCGCTCTTGCTTGGACAGGTTTGAGTACCTGCAACATTTTTTTAAGTACATGTCTTTTATACAGAGCTAAATAATTACACACAGTGTTTATTCTGAAATGTTCTGTGAAGTGAAAGAAGACAGATTCATCAAATTTATAGCAAGTGAAAGACTCGACTCAACGAGCTCATGAGACCCCCACCCCAAAGAATATTCCACTCAAGGCATTTACATTTTTAAATTTAACTTCATCAGCTTATTTTCGGAGAATAAAGGAGCATGGAAAGTGAGGGTCTCCAAAATAGCGAACAATTCCGGAAAGGCAGTGTTCGCAGCCGCTGTGCGAACCAAGGCGATGTGTTTGCCGCGTGGCAGCTTCAAGAGGAAAAAAAAAGTATTGGAAAGACTCACTTCCCCGAAGGGAAGTGCGAACTACTGTAAGAAACATTACGCCTCCACGGCGGCATTGCAGTAACCTGCAGACCTGTGTTCAAAATCTCAGTTCCAAGGTTGCTTGGTTGCTTGGTTCTGGGATTAAAGGGACCAGACTGCGACGGTCATCGGTCCATTTTTCCAAAAAAACTAAAACCACCCACAGAGAATAAAAAACGAACAACAGAAAAGACGGCAGACGACACAGGACAAGAAATACTTAGAGAACAGGCAAAACAAATTAAAAGCACACAGAGTGTGACGGTGGTTGGCCGACCATAGAGATAAGAAAGGAAAAGCCAACCACCGAGAACACATTAAAAAACTCAGTTTAAAATCGGAGGCCAAAGGCCAGAATTAACACAATAAAACATAAACACTCAGATTAAATGATAAAAAAACCCTGCCCGAATAAAACGCAAAACTAAGTCCGCCAAGGCAGAGTCATCTGTTAAAAGGGCAGGGAGGGTGTCAGGCAGTGCGAACGTCTGCCTGAGCACAGCTAAAAGTGGACAGTCCAATAAAATGTGGACCACCGTCAAAACGGAGCCGCAGCGACATAAAGGTGGATCCTCACGTCGCAATAGGTGGCCGTGCGTCAGACATGTGTGCCCAATGCGCAGCCGGCAGAGGACAACAGACTCCTTGCGAGAGACCGCAAGGAGGAGCGACACACACCGGTAGCCTCCTTCATGGCCCGAAGTTTGTTTCGTGAAGGCAGGGCGCGCCATTCAGTGTCCCAAAGTTCCAGAATTTTGCCGCGTAAGAACGCTCGCAAATCAGTCTCCGGGAGGCCAATGTCCAGAGATGGTGTACTGGTGGCCTCTTTCGCCAGGCGGTCAACATTTGCATTGCCGGGTATCCCAACATGGCCTGGGGTCCACACGAAGACCACAGAGCGGCCGCAACGCGCAAGAGTATGCAGGGACTCCTGGGTAGCCATCACCAGACGAGAACGAGGGAAACACTGGTCGAGAGCTCGTAAACCGCTCAGGGAATCGCTACAGATAACGAAGGACTCACCTGAGCAGGAGCGGATATACTCTAGAGCTCGAAAGATGGCGACCAGCTCACCAGTGTAAACGCTGCAGCCAGCCGGCAATGAACGTTGTTCGGAATGGTGCCCTAGAGTTAGCGCACAACCGACACGACCAGCAACCATTGAGCCGTCAGTGTAAACAATGCCAGAGCCCTGATATGTTGCGAGGAGGGAAAGAAAGCGGCGGCGGAAGGCCTCCGGAGGGACTGAGTCCTTTGGGCCCTGTGCCAATTCCAGCTGAAGGCGAGGGCGAGGCACACACCACGGGGGTGTACGCAGAGGCGCCCGGAAAGGAGGCGGAAGAGGTAAAGCCCCAAGCCCGGAGAGAAGCTCTCGGGTGCGGACCTGGGCCGACGTTCTGGAAGATGGACGTGCGACTGTGGGAATAGTAGCCGATAGTTAGGATGCCCGGGAAAGCTGAAAACATGGGCAGCATAAGCGGCCAGCAAACGTTGGCGCTGTAACCGCAGTGGAGGGACACCTGCCTCCACTAGTATGCTGTCCACAGGGCTGGTCCGGAAGGCACCAGTGGCAAGTCGTATTCCGCTGTGTAAGACTGGATCCAGCACCCGCAACGCAGACGGGGATGCTGAGCCATAAGCCAGGCTCCTGTAATCCAGACGAGACTGGATTAATGCCTGGTAGAGCCGTAACAGGGTAGATCGGTCGGCGCCCAAGCTGGTGTGGCCCAAGCATCGCAGAGCATTTAGATGCCGCCAACACGCCTGTTTAAGCTGCCGAATATGAGGCAGTCAAGTCAACCGGGCATCAAAAACCACACCCAAAATCCTATGCGACTCTGCCACAGTAAGAACTTCGCCGTCAAGATAAAGCCGCGGCTCCGGGTGAACAGTGCGTCGCCGGTAGAAATGCATAACGCAGGTCTTGGCTGCCGAAAACTGGAACCCATGAGCTACAGCCCAAGACTGCGCCTTACGGATAGCGCCCTGTAGCTGACGTTCAGCAGCTGCAATGCCAATAGAACTGTCAGAAGTCGTCAGCATACAGTGAAGCGGAGACAGAATTTCCCACCGCTGCAGCGCGCCCGTTTATGGCAATTAAAAACAGGCAGACACTGAGGACAGATCCCTGTGGTACCCCGTTCTCCTGGACTCGGGAGGAACTATGGGAGGCTGCGACTTGCACGCGGAAGGTACGATACGACACAAAATTGCGGATAAAGATCAGCAGAGGGCCCCGAAGACCCCATCCATGAAGCGTAGAAAGGATGTGATGACGCCATGTTGAATCGTACGCCTTCCGCATGTCGAAAAAGACAGCGACCAGGTGCTGACGGCGCGCAAAGGCAGTACGGATGGCCGACTCCAGGCTCACCAGATTGTCGGTGGCGGAGCGGCCTTTACAGAACCCACCCTGAGACGGAGCCAGAAGGCCCCGAGACTCCAGTTCCCAGTTCAACCGCCGGCTCACCACCCGTTCAAGCAACTTGGAAAGAACGTTGGTGAGGCTAATGGGACGGTAGCTGTCCACCTCCAAAGGGTTCTTGCCAGGTTTCAGAATGGGGATAACAATACTTTCCCACCATTGCGACGGAAATTCACCCTCGACACAAATACGGTTGTAAAGGTCGAGGAGCCGTCGCTGGCAGTCCACTGAAAGGTGTTTCAGCATCTGACAGTGGATGCTATCTGGCCCAGGAGCGGTATCAGGACAAGCGGCGAGGGCACTGCGAAATTCCCACTCACTGAATGGAACATTGTAGGTTTCCGGTGGTGGGTTCGAAAAGGAAGGTTGCGACGTTCCGTCCACTCTTTAATGGAGCGGAAGGCCAGTGGGTAATTGGAAGAAGCGTAACTCAGAGCAAAATGCTCTGCCAAGCTGTTGGCAATTTCGTCGGAGTCTGTACAAACTGCTTCATTCAGTGAGAGCGCAGGGACGCTGACAGGGGTCCGATAGCCATAAAGGCGTCGGATTTTGGCCCAGACCTGCGATGGAGAGACAGGGAGGCCAATGGTGGACACATACCGCTCCCAGCACTCCTGCTTGCGTTGGCGGATAAGGCGGCGGGCCCATTCACGCAGCCGTTTGAAGTTGATGAGGTGTTCAATGCAGGGCTGTGGCTTATGATGCTGCAGCGCCCGCCGGCGATCTTTAATCGCCTCAGCGATCTCAGGCGACCATCAAGGCACAGTCCTCCTCCGAGGGGACCCAGGAGAACGGGCAATTGAAGATTCTGCGGCAGTAACGATGCCGGTGGTGACCGATCGAAGCACCGCATCAATGTCATCATTACAGAGAGGCTCAATAGCGGCAGTGGAGGAAAACAAGTCGCAGTCAGCCTTATTCATAGCCCGTCTGCTAGGGCGCCCAGAAGAGTGACGCTGTGGCAGTGACAGAAAGATCGGAAAGTGGTCACTACCACACAGGTCGTCATGCACTCTCCATTGGACAGACGGTAAGAGGCTAGGGCTACAGATCGAAAGGTCAATGGCGGAGTATGTGCCATGCGCCACACTGAAGTGTGTGAAGGCACCATCATTTAAAATGGAAAGATCGAGCTGCACCAATAAATGCTCGGCAGTGGCGCCTCGACCTGTTGCCACTGACCCACCCCACAGAGGGTTATGGGCATTGAAGTCGCCCAGTAACAAGAAAGGTGGTGGCAATTGGGCTATCAGCGCAGCCAGGACATGCTGTGCAACATCACCATCCGGTGGAAGGTAAAGACTGCAGACGGTAACAGCCTGTGGCATCCACACCCGAACAGCGACAGCCTCTAAAGGTGTGTGGAGAGGGACAGACTCGCTGTGCAGAGAGTGTAGGACATAGAGGCAGATGCCACCAGACACCCTTTCATAAGCTGCCCGGTTCTTATAATAACCCCGATAGCCACGGAGGGTGGGGGTTCGCATTGCTGGAAACCAAGTTTCCTGAAGAGCAATGCAGAAGAAAGGGTGAAGGCTGATAAGTTGTCGGAGCTCAGCTAGATGGTGGAAGAAACCGCTGCAGTTCCAGTGGAGGATGATATTGTCCATGGCTGAGAAAGGCGTGAAGGGGCTGGGAAGGCAATTTACGCCGCTTGTTGACTCGCTGCCACCGATTCAGTACCCGTGCGAGTGACATCCATGGCGTCTGAGGGATCGGCGAGATCAAGGACCTCAGCGGACGCCAGAATCTCGACCTCATCCTCAGAGACAGAGCTCGAAGGGTGCGGTGGGGTCGGTGCCACCGCAAGTTATTTGGTCTTAGAGGTCATGCGCTTGGACTTCTCTTGCTGAACCTTGGGTTTCACCGGCTGGGAAGGCTTCACCGAATCAGTCTCCGGGATGGAGGAGGATTGCGAAGCCCTATGACCAGCCGCTGGTGGGGACTTATGCCACTGTCGGGCGCCATCCTTCCCGCTGGTGGAAGCCTGGGAACCCTTACGGGCGAGAGCAGCCGAAAAAGTTGGACGCTGCTCCGGCTGAGAAGCGGGGACGGACGTCCTCGATGGGTGGGAGGATGTTGCTCCTGAGGTAGGTGATGCAGGAGCAAGCGGATGGATAGAGCCCCCCACGGGCAAGGGGGCAGGAGGAGTTGTACTGCTCATCGAGCTGGCTGGGAGTCTCGAAACTGATGGGGGTAGCACAGTTGTTGTAGCAGCTGCATAAGAAGATGTCATTCGCACAGGACGTAGTCTGTCATATTTCCTTTTGGCCTCAGTATAGGTCAGCCAGTCCAGGGTCTTAGATTCCATGATTTTGCGCTCTTTCTGAAAGACTGCAGTCTGGTGAGCAAGGTGAATGATGGTCTCCGCAGTTGACACAGATGACAGATGAGAGGCGGGCACATGGAGTGTTGGGATGTGATGGGCGTCCGTAATCTCGACATGTGAGGCTGGAAGTGCAGCGGGAAGACATATGGCCGAACTTCCAGCACGTAAAGCACCGCATCGGGGGAGGGATATAGGGCTTGACGTCACAACGGTAGACCATCACCTTGACCTTCTCCGGTAATGTATCACCCTCGAAGGCCAAGATGAAGGCACCGGTAGCAACCTGACTGTCCCTCGGACCCCGATGAACGCGCCGGACGAAATGAACACCTCTACGCTCTAAGTTGGCGCGCAGCTCGTCATCAGACTGCAAAAGTAGGTCCCTATGGAAAATAACACCCTGGACCATATTTAAACTTTACGTGGTGTAATGGTAGCGTTAACATCCCCCAACTTGTCACAGGCAAGTAACCTGCGTGACTGGGCGGAGGATGCCATTTGTATCAGTACTGACCCAGAGCGCATTTTGGACAAGCCCTCCACCTCCCCAAACTTGTCCTCTAAATGCTCGACGAAGAAGTGAGGCTTTGTGGATAGAAAAGACTCCCCATCAGCTCTTGTGCAAACTAAGAATCGGGGCGAATAACTGTTACCTCCATCCTGAGACTTACGCTCCTCCCACGGCGTGGTCAGGGAGGGGAACATTTTCGGATCGTACTTCTGAGCATTAAATTGAGCTCGAGAACATTTAGAGACTGCAGGCGGCTGGCCGCCAGCGAGAGATGATGTACCACGCTTCATTGTGGGTCATCCGCCCTGATGCCACCTACTCCGACCAAGGGCCCTCCCCACGGGCGCCACCCAGCCACAGCAATAGCCATATGGCAGGATGGCCATTGCCGGGTGTCCTGATGCCCCAGGGAGATGGGCACCTACTCCTTAGCATACGTGGGGAGTTAACGGCGCAGGCATCAGTAGAGCGATCCCTGTGTTGTCAGGGGGCTACAACCAACAGGGTACATGGCGGCCCCACCACAATGGACTGGCTACCATGCTGGATGTTAGGTGACATGTGGTCCATGGTCGCCGTCAGTGCAGAAAGTGGCACTGCACAGCGCAAGGTGGAAAGTGCATGCAGGAACGTATCCATGCCCAAGAGATGGAGAGTGAGCAGGACTGCAATGCAACGACAAAGAAACTGGCGAAAGGTCTGATCGCAAGATGGACACAATGCACCAAGTAAGGCGTTCTTCCCCAATCGGTTCGCTTGAGAGGTGGCATGAGCCCCCTCTCATATTTCTATCTTACGATTCTCCTCTCTAATTGCATGCGGTGGAAAGTTGCTATTCCTTCACACGCGGACTTCCTATGCAGCGTCTCTCGTCACCCGGGTGGTCCGGTGACAGGCGGGCTCTGCTGATTTTGAAAGGGTGTTAGGGAGTCGAGTGAATGCTTTCCAGACGCCGACATTGTCGAAAGACACGCCCGGAGGGGCCTGAAGTAGCGGCTGGGCTAGAGGTTCCGTTACTTCGCAGAAACTTAGCGAAAACACTTTCTGGCGGGCTACCAGCGAGGCGTGGGAATGACTTGTGTACCCAGGCAGTTGTGGCGGGAAAATTCCCGCGCTTTCTGCAAAATAGTAACTGTGATTGGCTTGCTCAGGGCATAGCTCCGTGACATAGCAAAATCAGCGCAGAAGTTGGCGCCAAGAATCTCCATTGGTGGAATGGTAGTGCTCCAGCAATGGAGTGGAATTTTCCGCCGGTTTTCGAGTTGCTGATTGGAACATTTAACCACGGCCACTGTCGTGGGGGCGGGAATGTTTGGTGTTCGGCATGTATGGGTGCTCTAGGGTAGTCGGCTCTCGCTTTTCGGTCGAGGACGTCGAAGCAACCAGCCATCGCCTCCGGCACGCCAGATCGTGTTCTGGCAGTTAAGAAGACAGTTTGGTAATGTATGTCTGCAGCACCGGCAGATAGGGATTTTCCTAGGTGATAATCAGAGCTCACCAGAGCGCGCCTTTCGTCTTTTTCTAATTTTGTTCTGTCTTGGGTAGCAGCAATTAATGTGGGGTTAGCTGTGTGTCTCTCTTAAGATCTGAGTGGCAAGGAATTGGCTCCAGATACCACTTCGTCATAAACCTCACAATCTAGTTTAGGGACAACTTCACCTTCACAGCGTTTGTTTGAGTATCCAATTTGAGCCAATTTGGTGTGTTATTGTTTATTATTTTGTGTTTAGTCTTAATAAATCATATTGTTATTTTGGACAGAACTTTCATTCTGTTAATCGGTAGAGCAATCCATCATTTCTCACTACGTTAATGAAACCTTCCTTTATTTAACTTATTTACCAAATTAAATTATTGCAGGTGCCAAACTCTTTTCTACTCCACTTGCAGGGTTGATTACAGTCAGTTCGCGTATATTTTTTAATCCATGTGCAACAGCAAAAGTCGGAGTTAGAATAGGGGGGCTTAGAGCATCATTTACATATGTAGATTCTAGAAGAATTTAGTGTTAAATACACTGCTTGCCCCGGCACCTCGCACGTTCTTCGGAAAAATTTTGAGAGATGGAGGTCAAACCCAACAGGGGACCATCTCATACGGCCGAAAAGTTTGAGCCTCCTTTTAGTATCCTCTTACGACAGGCAGGAATACCCCGGGACTATTCTAACCCCCGAACCCGCAGGGGGGCAGTTCCAAGGGAAGTACTTACAGTAGTGCGAATTCAGTGCAATATTACACCTTGTAAAAAATGATTTGGTGACTTTGCTACTATTATACGGTGGTGTTGAAAACGTAATGAAGAAAGTAACTTTTCCATGATGTGTGTGTCACTGCCAAGCAACGTAGATCTATGAAACTTGGAACATACACTACTGGCCTTTAAAATTGCTACACAAAGAACAAATGCAGATGATAAACGGGTATTCATTGGACAAATATATTATACTAGAACTGATGTGTGATTACATTTTCACGCAATTTGGCTGCATAGATCCTGAGAAATCAGTACCCAGAAATACCACCTCTGGCCGTAATAACGGCCTCGATACGCCTGTGCATTGAGTCAGACAGAACTTGGATGGCGTGTACAGGTACATCTGCCCATGCAGCTTCAACACGATACCACAGTTCATCAAGAGTTGTGACTGGCGTATTGTAAGGAACCAGTTGCTCAGCCATCATTGACCAGACGTTTTCAATTAGTTAGAGATCTGGAGAATGTGCTGGCCAGGGTAGCAGTCGAAAATTTACTGTATCCAGAAAGGCCCGTACAGGACTTGCAACATGCGGTCGTACATTATTCTGCTGAAATGTAGGGTTTCGCAGGGATCGAATGAGGGTAGAGCCACGGGTCTTAACACATCTGAAATGTAACGTCCACTGTTTAAAGTGCCGTCAATCCGAACAAGAGGTGACCGAGACGTGTAACCAAAGGCACTCCATACCATCATGCTGGGTGATACGCCAGTATGGCGAAGACGAATACACGCTTCCAATGTGCGTTCACCGCGATGACGCCACACACGGATGCGACCATCATGATGCTGTAGACAGAACCTGGATTCATCCGAAAAAATGACGTTTTGCCATTCGTGCGCCCAGCTTCGTCGTTGAGTACACCATTGCAGGCGCTCCTGTCTGTGATGCAGCGTCAATGGTAACCGCAGCCATGGCCTCCGAGCTGATAGTCCATGCTGCTGCAAACGTCGTCGAACTGTTCGTGCACATGGTTGTTGTCTTGCAAACGTCCCCATCTGTTGACTCAGGGATCGACACGTGGCTGCACGATCCGTTACAGCCATGCGGATAAGATGCCTGTCTTCTCGACTGCTAGTGATACGAGGCCGTTGGGATCCAGCACGGCGTTCCGTATTACCCTCCTGAATCCACCGATTACATATTCTGCTAACAGTTATTGGATCTGGACCAACGCGAGCAGCAATGTCGCGATACGATAAACCGCAATCGCTATAGGCTACAATCCGACCTTTTATCAAAGTCGGAAACGTGATGGTACGCATTTGTTCTCGTTATACGAGGCATCACAACAACGTTTCACAGAGGCAACGCTGGTCAACTGCTGTTTGTGTATGAGAAATCGGCTGGAAACTTTTCTCATGTCACCACGTTGTAGGTGTCGCCACTGGCGCCAACCTTGTGCGAATGCTCTGAAAAGCTAATCATTTGCATAACACAGCATCTTCTTCCTGTCGGTTAAATTTCGCGTCTGTAGCACACCTTCGTGGTGTAGCAATTTTAATGGCCAGTAGTGTACATAGAAAGAGCTGCTACAGTCAAATACAGAAGGCGACTGAAAGCAATACTCGATGAGAGGAAATATTATACTCAAAGTATTTGATTCCTACTAGCGTAGAACATATATTTGCAAATGCACTGCGTATTGCAGATCCGAAGATGACTGCAAAGTATTGCTGAAACCGCCCATCAAATCAAAGTTAGCATCAGATACGATCTTGGTTCTAAGGCATTTCTTGAGATAATATAACGTAGCTCGAAGAATCATGGACATACACAGATATAAATGCTACAGCATAATACAGAAAGCAACTGAAAAAAAAACACGCAACGAGAAGTGGGATGACTCTTTTACTCAAAGACAATAATTACACTGATGCCACCACGATTTGTGACGGTCTCCTGGGCGTTACAAAGTACGGGAAATGGTTCTTAGTAGGGTGAGTGATCTCCTCTGGCGACAATGTGTGCTGTGGATGGTGCTCCCATGCTGGCCACAAGGCTGGTAAAGGACTTCTTGTGGCAGAGCCTCCAACTCCTCCACCAGCGCTGGATGGTCGTTGGTGCTTGTACACGTGTCGCAATACGTCTCACCAACGCGTCCTGCACGTGTTCGGTGCCATTTAAGTCGGGAGATTTGGCTGGACAGTCCCTTCGCCAAATATCTCCTCGTTCCGAGAACAGTGGATGTGGTCTCGCATTCACATCCACAAGTCTGAAGTCAGGGTCGAATGCACCGCTGAAAAGACGCACGTGGGGGAGGGAGCGGTGTGTCACATTGACTGGTAGCTGCACTGAAAAACCATCGCGTTATACACACTCCAGCGACATTAATGTGCCCGCAAACTACATTCGACGTCTACGTGCAGTAATAACTCACAGACGGCAGTAGTAGCAGTACTAGCAGCAGTATGTAAAGCGTATCAGGGAGACACCGAAAGAAGTACAGTCCTTGTCGTGATGCGGAAATGGAGCGATTTATCTGTCACTCAAGAGCACATGATCATTGGCTTTCGGGCCAAGAGTGGAAGCAGCTCCGAAAGCTAGTTTGTAGACCGTTCGCGTGCTGACGTGGTTAAATTATACCGTTGTTGTTGTGGGCTTCAGTCCTGAGACTGGTTTGATGCAGCTCTCCATGCTACTCTACCCTGTGCAAGCTTCTTCATCTCCCAGTACCTACTGCAACCTACATCCTTCTGAATCTGCTTAGTGTATTCATCTCTTGGTCTCCCTCTACGATTTTTACCCTCCACGCTGCCCTCCAGTACTAAACTGGTGATCCCTTGATGTCTCAGAACATGTCCTACCAACCAATCCCCTTCTCTAGTCAAGCTGTGCCACAAAATCCTCTTCTCCCCAATTCTATTTAATACCTCCTCATTAGTTATGTGATCTACCCATCTAATCTTCAGCATTCTTCTGTAGCACCATATTTCGAAAGCTACTATTCTGTTCTTGTCCAAACTATTTATCGTCCATGTTTCACTTACATACATGGCTACACTCCATACAAATGCTTTCAGAAACGACTTCCTGACACTTAAATCTATACTGGATGTTAACAAATTTCTCTTCTTCAGAAACGCTTTCCTTGCCATTGCCAGTCTACATTTTATATCCTCTCTACTTCGACCATCATCATTTATTTTGCTCCCCAAATAGCAAAACTCCTTTACTACTTTAAGTGTCTCATTTCCTAATCTAATTCCCTCAGCATCACCCAGCCTAATTCTACTACATTCCATTCCACTGGACTCGCATTCGGGAGGACGACGGTTCAATTCCGCGTCCGGCCATCCTGATTTAGGTTTTCCGTGATTTCCCTAAATCACTCCAGGCAAATGTCGGGATGGTTCCTCTGAAAGGGCACGGCCGACTTCCTTCCCAATCCTTCCCTAATCCGATGAGACCGATGACCACGCTGTCTGGTCTCCTTCCCCAAACCAACCAACCAATCTACTTCATTCCATTATCCTCGTTTTGCTTTTGTTGATGTTCATCTTACATCCTCCTTTCAAGACACTGTCCATTCCATTCAACTACTCTTCCAAGTCCTTTGCGTACCATGCGTGGCAAAATGGCGCTCTCCGAAACCGGTGCAGAGGCAGTTGTGCTGCGCTAGAAACAATAAATGGCGGGGCTGAGCGACACCTGCCGAGACGCGCACGGGCGAACAGGCAGGCAACTACTGAACAGCGCACTGCCCAGATGAACAAAGAGGCCAGCAACAGCGTCTCCGCAACGACGGTTAAGCGTGCGTTGTTGCTCGTGGGCTACCGCAGCGGGTGTCTGGCTCATGCTCCCATGCCGACTGCTGCTCGTCGGCGACAAAGGCTGGAATTCCAGTACCGCAACTGGACGTCCACTGGGTGACGAGGGACCTTCTGGTGACAAACAGACCCGAACTACACTACTGGCCATAAAAACTGCTACACAACGAAGATGACGTGCTACAGACGCGGAATTTAACGACAGGAAGAAGATGCTGTGATATGCAAATGATTGGCTTTTCAGAGCATCACACAAGGTTAGCGCCGGTGGCGACACCTACAACGTGCTGACGAGAGGGAAGTTTCCAACCGATTTCTCATACACAAACAGCAGTTCACTGGCGTTGCCTAGTGAAACGTTGTTATGATGCCTCGTGTAAGAAGGAGAAATGCGTACCATCACGTTTCCGACGTTTGCAGCAGCATGGACTATCAGATCGGAGACCGTGGCTGCAGTTATCCTTGAAGCAGCATCACAAACAGGAACGCCTGCGGCGGACGAAGCTGGCTGCTCGAATGGCAAAACGACATTTTTTCGGATGAATCCAGGTTCTGTTTACAGCATCATGATGGTCGCATCCGTGTTTGGCGACATCGCCGTGTACGCACATTGGAAGCGTGTACTCGTCATCGCCATACTGGCGTATCACCCGGCGCGATGGTATGGGGTGCCATTGGTTACACGTCTCGATCACCTCTTGTTCGCATTGACGGCACTTTGAACAGTGGACGTTACATTTCAGATGCGTTACGACCCTTGGCTCTACCCTTCATTCGATCCCTGCGAAACCGTAAATTTCAGCAGGATAATGCACGTCCGCATGTTGCTAGTCCTGTACGGGCCTTTCTGGATACAGAGATTGTTCGACTACTGCCATGGCCAGCACATTCTCTAGATCTGTCACCAATTGAAAACGTCTGGTCAATGGTGGCCGAGCAACTGGCTCGTCACAATACGCCACTCACTACTCTTGATGAACTGTGGTATTGTGTTGAAGCTGCATGGGCACCTGTACCTGTACACGCCATCCAAGCTGTGTTTGACTCAATGCCCAGGCGTATCAAGGCCTTTGTTACGGCAAGAGGTGGTTGTCTGGGTGCTGATTTTTCAGGACTTACGCACCCAAATTGCGTGAAAATGTAATCCATATCAGTTCTAGTATAATATATTTGTCCAATGAATACCCGTTTATCATCTGCATTTCTTCTTGGTGTAGCAATTTTAATTTCCAGTAGTGTATTTGAAACACTCAGCGCAGAACAGGGAATCGGCGATCATAAAGATCGATGATTTCAGCCGTAAAAAGAAATATTAAAAAAGGTAGGAAGTTTTTTCTGTTTAGCAAAAGTGACAAAAAGCAGATCTGAGAGTACTTTACGGCTCAACACAAAAGTTTCGCCTCAAGTACAGATAGTGTTGAGGATCAGTGGACAAAGTTCTAAACCATCGTACAATATGCATTAGATGAGTATGTGCCAAGCAAGATCGTAAGAGATGGAAAAGAGCCACCGTGGTACAACAACCGAGTTAGAAAACTGCTGCGGAAGCAAAGGGAACTTCACAGCAAACATAAACATAGCCAAAGCCTTGCAGACAAACAAAAATTACGCGAAGCGAAATGTAGTGTGAGGAGGGCTATGCGAGAGGCGTTCAATGAATTCGAAAGTAAAGTTCTATGTACTGACTTTGCAGAAAATCCTAAGAAATTTTGGTCTTATGTCAAAGCGGTAATTGTATCAAAACAAAATGTCCAGACACTCTGTGACCAAAATGGTACTGAAACAGAGGATGACAGACTAAAGGCCGAAATACTAAATGCCTTTTTCCAAAGCTGTTTCACAGAGGAAGACTGCACTGTAGTTCCTTCTCTAGATTGTCGCACAGATGACAAAATGGTAGATATCGAAATAGACGACAGAGGGATAGAGAAACAATTAAAATCGCTCAAAAGAGGAAAGGCCGCTGGACCTGATGGGATACCAGTTCGATTTTACACAGAGTACGCGAAGGAACTTGCCCCCCTTCTTGCAGCGGTGTAGCGTAGGTCTCTAGAAGAGCGTAGCGTTCCAAAAGATTGGAAAAGGGCACAGGTCATCTCCGTTTTCAACAAGGGACGTCGAACAGATGTGCAGAACTATAGGCTTATATCTCTAACGTCGATCAGTTGTAGAATTTTGGAACACGCATTATGTTCGAGTATAATGACTTTTCTGGAGACTAGAAATCTACTCTGTAGGAATCAGCATGGGCTTCGAAAAAGACAATCGTGTGAAACCCAGCTTTTGCTATTTGTCCACGAGACTCAGAGGGGCATAGACACGGGCTCCGAAGTAGATGCAGCGTTTCTTGACTTTCGCAAGGCGTTCGATACAGTTCCCCACAGTCGTTTAATGAACAAAGTAAGAGCATATGGACTATCAGACCAATTGTGTGATTGGATTGAAGAGTTCCTAGACAACAGAACGGAGCATGTCATTCTCAATGGAGAGAAGTCTTCCGAAATAAAAGTAATTTAAGGTGTGCGGCAGGGGAGTGTCATAGGACCGTTGCTATTCACAATATATATAAATGACCTTGTGGATAACATCGGAAGTTCACTGAGGCTTTTTGCGGATGATGTTGTAGTATATCGAGAGGTTGTAACAATGGAAAATTGTACTGAAACGCTGGAGGATCTGCAGCAAATTGACGCATGGTGCAGGGAATGACAACTGAATTTAAATGTAGACAAGTGTAATGTGCTGCGAATACATAGAAAGAAAGATCCTTTATCATTTAGCTACAATATAACAGGTCAGCAACTGGCAGCAGTTAATTCCATAAATTATCTGGGAGTAGGCATTAGGAGTGATTTAAAATGGAATGACTATATAAAATTAATCGTCGGTAAAGCAGATGCCAGACTGAGATTCATTGGAAGAATCCTACGGAAATGCAATCCGAAAACAAAGGAAGTAGGTTACAGCACACTTGTTCGCCCGCTGCTTGAATACTGCTCACCGGTGTGGGATCCGTACCAGATAGGGTTGATAGAAGAAATAGAGAAGATCCAACGGAGAGCAGCGCGCTTCGTTACAGGATCATTTAGTAATCGTGAAAACGTTACGGAGATGATAGATAACTCCAGTGGAAGGTTCTGCAAGAGAGACGCTCAGAAGCTCGGTACGGGCTTTTGTTAAAGTTTCGAGAACTAACCTTGACCGAAGAGTCAAGAAGTATATTGCTCCCTCCTACGCATATCTCGCGAAGAGACATGAGGATAAAATCAGAGAGATTAGAGCGCACACAGAGGCATACCGGCAATCTTTCTTTCCACGAACAATACGAGACTGGAATGGAAGGGAGAACCGATAGAGGTACTCGAAGTACCCTCCGCCACACCCCGTCACGTGGCTTGGGGAGTATGGATGTAGATGTAGATGTAGATGGCGTTTTCACATGAATCACGTTTGATGCTCCACTGGACAGATGGATGCTGGCGTGTACAGCCTCGTGACAAGCGTCGTATGGGTGCAGGCCGGAGGAGGGAGTGTTACGGTCGGGGGTGGGGGGGGGGGGTGTTTTCGTGGCATTCCCTGGGTGATTTCGTCATTCTGGAAGGCATAGTGGATCGACACAAGTATGCATCTGTTCTTGGGGAGTGTGTCCGACCCTGCTAGCAGTTCGTTTCTCCTTGGCGCGATGTCATCTGCCAGCTGGACAATGAAACGCCCCACGCAGCCCTCAGTGAACGTGCATGGTTCCAGGAGCAGCAGGATGCGTGTACCGTACTCCCCTGGCACACAACTCTCCAGATTTGGATACAATACAGAAAAGTCAAAACAACCTTCTGTGAAATTAAAAGCAACGATGGTAACACTAAGAGTCAATGGGAAATCCACTGTTACACTAGTGGCCATTAAAATTGCTGCACCACGAAGATGACTTGCGTCAGACGCAAAATTTAACCGAGAGGAAGAAGATGCAGTGATATACAAATGATTGGCTTTTCAGAGCATCACACAAGGTTGGCGCCGGAGGCGACATCTACAACGTGCTGTCATGAGGAAAGTTTCCAACCGATTTCTCATACACAAACACCAGTTGACGGCGTTGCCTGGTGAAATGCAGTTGTGATGCCACGTGTAAGGAGGAGAAATGCGTACCATCACGTTTCCGACTTTGATAAAGGTCCGATTGTAGCCTATCGCGATTGCGGTTTATCGTATCGCGACATTGCTGCTCGCGTTGGTCGAGATGCAGGGACCGTTAGCAGAATATGGAATCGGTGGGTTCAGGAGGGTAACATGGAACGCCGTTCTGGATCCCGACGCCCTCGTATCACTAGCAGTCGAGATGACAGGCATCTCATCCGCACGGCTGTAACCGATCGTGCAGCCACGTCTCGATCCCTGAGTGAACAGATGGCGACGTTTGCAAGACAGCAACCATCTGCACGAACAGTTCGACGACGTTGCCAGCAGCATGGACTATCAGCTCGGAGACAGTGGCTGCGGTTACCCTTGACGTTGCTTCACAGACAGGAGCGCCTGCGATGGTGTACTCAACGACGAACCTGGCTGCACGAATGGCAAAACGTCATTTTTTTCGGATAAATCAAGGTTCTGTTTACAGCATCATGATGGTCGCATCCGTGTTTGGCGACATCACAGTGAACGCACATTGGAAGCGTGTATTCGTCATCGCCATACTGGCGTACCACCTGGCGTGATGGTATGGGGTGCCACTGGTTACACGTCTCGGTCACCTCTTGTTCGCATTGACGGTTATTTGAACAGTGGACGTTACATTTCAGATGTGTTACGACCCGTGGCTCTACCGTTCATTCGATCCCTGCGAAACCCTACGTTTCAGCAGGATAATGCACGACCGCTAGTTGCAGGTCCTGTACGGGCCTTTCTGGATACAGAAAATGTTCGACTGCTGCCCTGGCTAGCACATTCTCCAGATCTCTTACCAATTGAAAACGTCTGGTCAATGGTGGCCGAGCAACTGGCTCGCCACAATACGCCAGTCACTACTCTTGATGAACTGTGGTATCGTGTTGAAGCTGCATGGGCAGCTGTACGTGTACACGCCATCCAAGCTCTGTTTAACGCAATGCCCAGGCGTATCAAGGCCATTATTACGGCCATAGGTGGTTCATCTGGGTACTGATTTCTCAGGATCTATGCACCCAAATTGCTTGAAAATGTAATCATTGTCAGTTCTAGTACAATATATTTGTCCAATGAATGCCCGTTTATAATCTGCATTTCTTCTTGCTGTAGCAATTTCAATGGCTAGTAGTGTAAATGCAGAGGAGAGAGCGGGTATGCGGAAAGAGCAGTTTGAATGCCTCTGAGGAGGGAGATTTCTCTGATGTGACAGCAGAAGTAACAGATGTCGGTACAGAAATGATGGGAAATCCAGTATTGTAATCTGAATTTAAAAAAGCTTTGGAAGACTTCAGATTAACTAATGCAGAAGGTATAGAGAACATTCCACCAGAATTTCCAAAATCATTTGGGGAAGTGGCAACAAAAAGGCTATTCACGTTGGTGTGTAGAATGTATGAGTCTGGTGAGATACCGTCTGACTTCCCGAAACATATCGTCCACACAATTACGAAGACTGTGAGAGCTGATAAGAGCGAGGATCATCGCACATTCAGCTTAACATCCGAGTTGCTGACAAGAGTAATACACGGAAGAACGGAAAATAAAATTGTGTTAGATGGCGATCAGTTTGGCTTTAGGAAAGTACCAGAGAGGTAATTATGAGGTTTTGGTTGCTAGTGGAAGCAAGACTAAAAAAAGATCAAGAGATTTTCATTGCATTTGTCTGCGTGGGAACAGTGTTCGACAATGTGACATGGTGAAAGATGTTCGACAGTAATATACAACACGTACAAGAGCCAAGAGAAAATAGTAAGAGTGGAAGACAAAGAACGAAGTGCTCGCATTAAAACAAGGGTGTAAGACAACGATGTAGTTATTCGTTCCTATGTCGAGGAAGCAATAATGGAAATAAAGGGAAGTTTCAAGAGTGAAATTAAAATTCAAGGTGAAACGACATCAGTGATAAGATTCGCTGATGACATTGCTGTCCTCAGGGAAAGTGAAGAAGAATTACATGATCTGCTGAATGAAATGAACAATCTAATGAGTACAGAAAATGGATTGAGAGAAAATCGAAGAAAGACGGAACCAATGAGAAGTAGCAAAAATGAGAACGGCGAGGGCTTGACATCGGCATTGTTGCATTTGTCTGCGTGGGAACAGTGTTCGACAATGTGACATGGTGAAAGATGTTCGACAGTAATATACAACACGTACAAGAGCCAAGAGAAAATAATAAGAGTGGAAGACAAAGAACGAAGTGCTCGCATTAAAACAAGGGTGTAAGACAACGATGTAGTTATTCGTTCCTATGTCGAGGAAGCAATAATGGAAATAAAGGGAAGTTTCAAGAGTGAAATTAAAATTCAAGGTGAAACGACATCAGTGATAAGATTCGCTGATGACATTGCTGTCCTCAGGGAAAGTGAAGAAGAATTACATGATCTGCTGAATGAAATGAACAATCTAATGAGTACAGAAAATGGATTGAGAGAAAATCGAAGAAAGACGGAACCAATGAGAAGTAGCAAAAATGAGAACGGCGAGGGCTTGACATCGGCATTGATAGTCACGAAGTAAATGAAGTTAAGGAATTCTGCTACCTACGCAGCAAAATAAGCAATGGCAGACAGAGACAGGAGGACATAAAAAGCAGACTGACACTGGAAGAAAGGGCATTCCTGGCCCACAGAAGTATACTAGCATCAAACATAGGCCTTAATTCGACGAAGAAATTTCTGAGAACGTACGTCTGGAGTACAGCATTCTATGGTAGTGAGACATGGACTGTGGGAAAACTGGAACAGAAGATAATCGAAGAATTTGAGATGTAGTGCTACAGGCGAAGGCGGAAAATTAGGTGGACTGATAACGCAAGGAATAAGGAGGTTCTGTGCATAATCGTAAAGGAAAGGAGTATAGGGAAAACACTGACAATAAGAAGGGACAGGACGATGGGACATCTGTTATGACATCATGGAGTAAATTTGTAACCTCCCCCTCACTTATCGACCTTAATGACAGTGAAAAATTAAACCGCATGTACCTAATGGAAATTTGGGAAAAAGCAATCGTCACCGAAGTTAATCTGTCGGTAAAGAGGGAGGAAAGGGTTACATCTAAATGAAAGGAAAAATGCAAATGAAATTGGTGGAAATTAATTTTGAGAAAAGGATAAAATTAATAAAGAAAGTAAATGTGCCGTAGTCACGTTAACAATTAATTGGCGTTAATTAGATATCTGAGATTTGGGGAAAATTACGGTCGCCAGTCCTATGGACAACTACTATAATAACTGAAAAAGAAAGGTTATTGCGCATATAATTAGCACTAAAAGCGTGGCAACTGAAGGTTGACACGTGTTGTGTGAAAACCGAAAGTTTGTCAGAAGTAATAAATTTCGCTACACTCTGACTTAATTTAGCAAAACAATTAATAAAATCGGAAAACTGAAAGTTAATTTAGCGACTGAAATTAACAGTGAGCTTTGTTTCTGAACCACATCGAAATTCAGTAAAATACGGTTAGTCTTGGGCTACCTCAAGAATCATTTCAAAAGCTACTTGAATCTACGGAATTTAGAAATAAGAGATTTAACTTTGAACTTGAATTAAATGATTATGAACAATTAACAACAGTAAAATTTAGTACGTACCAAGCTGAGCTGCAATCACAGGTAAGCTAAAATATGGTAACAAAACTCGCACTCTTAATTTGTGCTTGTGTAATCCAAATATTGTAGCCAGCTATGAATACTTTAACTGAACTTTGAAATTAAAGCAGTGAAATGGAACGATATTTTTTTAATGCTGGCGTATGAATTTCAACGACACTGGGGTTCATTCCGGAAAAGGAAGGGACCCTGCTTGGTAATGCAATTGGGACAATGAGCAACAAAGTTTCATGCTACGTTGCTGTATTTTAGTGGTGCAAATGGAACAGTTTGAAAAGCTGAGATCGCCACGCAGCCGAGTTAACACTGCCAAAGTTCCTAAACACCTTGGTTCTCTACACGACCTATCGATGTAATCGTTCGATAGCATAGTTTTCCTAGGCAAGACCCAGCGTAAAAATACAAATAATATTTACAAAACAAACCAATTATACATCGACATAAACGCATATATATATATATATATATATATATATATATATATACAAAAAGCAAAACAATTACAATATATAAAGACACAGAAATGTCATATCTTTGGGTAACAAAATAAGGAAAAATTTATAGTATAATAGATGGAAATAGGAGGATATGCATTTGCGGCGTTACAAATTCCATGGTAATACAGGGAGCCATAGAGGATACGAAGTGTAGGGGAAGACAGAGATTGGAATACATAAGCAAATAGTTTAGTACGTAGCTTGTAAGTGCTACTCACAGATGATGAGGTTGGCACAGGAGAGAAATTCGTGGCGGGCCGTATCAAACCAGTCAGAAGGCTGAGTGAAAAAGAATCTGGGGGACCACCTTGATCGGAGTGTTCGCGCCATGGGTCCTCTGCCGAGAAGACTAGCGCGGCTGTCAACGGCATCTGAGTCGGCGTGGCTCCACATCTTTGTCTGTGCCTTCCAGAACCTGAGTCCGGGTGTCTGGAGTGGGGAGATATAAAGTGACGTGGGTGTAATGACGTCCAGGTCTTTGAACCTCGTCCTCCCATTGATCATCTGGACCCTGTTCTCGTGTCCCACGTGCGTCTTCCTCTCGGGGGCGCATTCGGGCTTTTTTTTTTTTTTTTTTTTTAGGGGTCTATACCTGAGTCAGGTAAAAACGACACGCGTACACGTTCACTTTGTTGTCGACTTTTCTGTCGCTCTATTGAGATACCTTTATGTCAAGAACGAGTAGGTAGTAGGTGTGTCAAGAGGAAATTTACGTCAAATAATAAGAGCCACGATCCCCTAGCGGTGTAAAATCGTGAAGCTTCTACGTCAGTGCAGTCATAAGGTACAGCCATTACGAAATGTGTAAAAAATGTTTCAGTTGTTCGCAATGAGATTCTGGAAACAAATATGTTCTAAGAAGCGCATGCATATGAAAAATCATACGATGAGATACAAAGACACATGTCCCGCATTTTTTGTAATGTCCAGGGCATCATCATAAATCACGGTGAAATCAGTGTCGCTGTTGGCTTTGAGTACAAGAGTTATTTCTGTTCCTCTCGTTGCGTGTTTCTTTTTTTTTTTGATTGCCTTCTGTATTATACTGTATCAGTTATTTCTGTGCACGGTCCAAGTTTCATAGAGCTATTGTAATATTTCTGGCTTATTCAGCCATCATATTAGGCTCCAAGAAGCTGTTCCCAGAGCAGTGGAGATTGAAGAGGTATATAGATGACGAAATAAGGTGTGAGTTACCTGTGACAGATGTTAGATTCGGTACCATTCCCGTGAGAAAGACCGCCTGCATAATGCTACTGCTCTGTGATTGGCTGCTGTGCTCGGAGCAAGGTCGCCAAAACGCTCGAGTATAGTCATTATTATTAGCTAAACTACTCATTGGAATGTCTTCACTTTTTAATACAAATATCTCTCAACAGCTGACTATCAGTCATTTTAGAATTATTAAAAACAATTTGAATCAAAAACAAAATACTGACGAAATTGCAGACGAAGCACTTCGGAAGCGTTCGTGTCACGCCTTTTCTGGTACGGCGCGCCAAGTGTTTCGGGCTGTTCGTCACTCTGGATTAGGCAGTAGAGAAGAACAGACATGTTGTCTGTGGCAGGATATGTTTGTCAGTATTCAGTACTAAAAGATTCACTCCGGTAGTCGTGAGGCACAGACACGTGCCACAAATAGTGTAGAGATACATTTTCGTAAACATTGTGTTTGATCATCTGCTTTGCTATATCGTAAGGTGTTGTATTAAGATTATGTAGTCTTCTCGTGTGGCTATATGAAAATACGCGAGGGGCATCCCAAAGAAGTGATACATTACTTCAGAACAGAACCTCGCTAAAAGTCAGTTTCAGCCTCAAGATACAGAACCTACGACCTGCGTGCTATTTTCTGCGCTGGGGCATCAACTTGAAGACAGCAGGTTAGTGAACTATAACAGAACCTTCGTATTCCACACAGTGCAGTGGAAACAACAAGACGCCTCACGTGTACTGCATGCACAGAACAAATGTGCTCAGTGACACGTCATCTGCAGTAATGCAGAGGAGATAAAAGAAGGATGATCGTTATTAACACCAAGAATCACTTCATTCTTCCTTTCTTGCCGTACTATGTTACAATATTTGAAGATATGCTTCGGAGCCAAGATCGCAATTAAATATTTAATCTGAATTGAAGACCGGTTACAATAGCGCTTTGCTGTCATCTTCTGATCTGCAGTACGACGTAGACACAAAATATATTTGTAAACATACTTCCTATGCCAGTAGTAATGAAATACGTAAGTATACTATTTTACATATAGGTAACGTACCTCATCCTTTTTAAAATTGTGTCATCAAATTTGACAGTGGTGAAAATCAGACAGTTCCGAAACGCAAACTCGATCAGCAGATAGGTAACAACCAATCAGCCTGGCATTAATAAAAATACTATTTACAACTATGCAGCTTTCCACCGATTACGTGCGACTACTCACATGCTTGTCTGGAGCTGTACTGAGTCGATCAAGCTACCTCTAATGCCCGCTACACATAAATTATACAATTCGCTTACCAAAATTTGTACAGTAATTAAAGTAGTCCAAGACTGAAATTAAAGAAAGTTGCAGACATTTATAAATACGATGAAGCGCCAAAGAAACTGGTATAGGCGTGCGTATTCAAATACAGTGATGTTTAAAGAGGCGGAATACGGCACTGCGGGCCGGCCGGGGTGGCCGAGCGCTTCTAGGCGCTACAGTCTGGAACCACGCGACCGCTACGGTCACAGGTTCGAATCTTGCCTCGGGCATGGATGTGTGTAATGTCCTTAGGTTAGTTAGGTTTAAGTAGTTCTAAGGTCTAGGGGACTGATGACCTCAGAAGTTAAGTCCCGTAGTGCTCAGACCCATTTGAACCATTTTGAACGGCGCTGCGGTCGGCAACGCCAATATAAGACAACAAACGTCTGGCGCAGTTGTTAAACCTTTTACTGCTGCTACAATGGCAAGTTATAAAGATTTAAGTGCGTTTGCCCATGGTGTTATAGTCTGCGCACGAGCGATTGGACACAGCTTCACCGAGGTAGCGATGAAGTGGGAATTTTCCAGTACGACCATTTCACGAGTGCAACGTGAACATCAGGAATCCGGTAAGACATCACATCTCCGACATCGCTGCGGCCGGAAAAAGACACTGCAAGAACGGGACCAACGACGACTGAAGAGAACCGTTCAACGTGACAGAAGTGCAGCCCTTTCACAAACTGCTGCAGATTTCAGTGCTGGGCCATTAACAAGTGCCAGTGTGCGAACCATTCAACGAAACAATATCGATATGGGTTTTCGGAGCCGAAGGCCCACTCGTGTACCCTTGATGACTGCACGACACAAACCTTTACGCCTTGCCTGGGCTCATCAACACCGACATTAGACTGTTGATGACTTGAAACATGTTGACTAGTCGGAAGAGTCTCGTTTCAAATTGTATCGAGTGGATGGGCGTTTACGTGTATAGAGGCAACCTCATGAGTCCACGAACCCTGCATGTCAGCAGGGAACTGTTCAAGGTGGTGGAGGGTCTGTACCGGTGTGGGGCGTGTGCAGTTGGAGTGATATGGGATGCCTGATACGTCGAAATACGACGGGTGACACGTACGTAAGCATCCTGTCTGAGCACCTATATCCATTCATGTCCATTGTGCATTCCGACGGACTTGGGCAATTCCAATAGGACAATGCGACACTCCACACGTCCGCAATTGCTACAGAGTGGCTCCAGGAACACTCTTCTGAGTTTGAACACTTTCCCCAGACATGAACATTATTGAGCATATCTGGGATGCCTTGCAACGTGCTGTTCAGAAGAGATCTTATTGATTTATGAACGGCCCTGCAGGATTATGGAGTCAGTTCCATCCAGCATTACATCTGACATTAATCGAGGCCATGCCACGTAGTGCTGCGGCATTTCTGTGTGTTCGTGGTGGCTTACAGTATATTAGGCAGATACACCAGTTTCTTCAGTGTATTACGCAGTAGTAATTTGCTGTCGGTATACAAGCTTTCATGGAGGTGAGTATCGTCATTTAAGTGATATACTGCTACAAGCTTTTTTAATCTGCTATGTACATGCCATTTTTATAGGATTTAAGAGGAATTCAACAAAGCACGTGTGTGGTCGCACGTGATCATCAACATGATGTAAAAAGTGTTTTCCTAATGACAGACTGGTTGTCGTCTACCTGTTGGTAGAGCTTTCGTTTCCAGTTATTTAAGTTTTCAACAGTGTCAAATTATATAGCAAGATTTGGAAAAAGATGGTGTATTACGTATATGTAAAATATTATATTTACGTATGTGACTACTACTGGCATAGAAAATATATTCACAATTGCAATGTGACTATGTCGTATTGTAGATCCGAAGTGACATCAGAGCTCTGTTAAGACCGGTCATCAGTTCAAAATACGCTACTAGCCATTAAAATTGCTACACCACGAAATTTAAACGACAGGAAGAAGATGCTGTGATATGCAAATGATTAGCTTTCCAGAGCGTTCACACAAGGTTGGTGCCGGGGGCGACACCTGCAACGTGCTGAGATGAGGAAAGTTTCCAACCGATTTCTCATACACAAACAGCATTTCACCGGGGTTGCCTGGTGAAACGTTGTTGTGATGCCTCGTGTAAGGAGGAGAAATGCGTACCATCACGTTTCCGACTTTGATAAAGGTCCGATTGTAGCCTATCGCAATTGCTGTTTATCGTATCGCGACATTGCTGCTCGTGTTGGTCCAGACCCAATGACTGTTAGCAAATATGGAATCGATGGGTTCAGGAGGGTAATACAGAACGCCGTGCTCGATCCCAACGGCCTCGTATCACTAGCAGTCAAGATGACAGGCATCTTATCCGCATGAGTGTAACGGATAGTGCAGCCACGTCTCGATCCCTGAGTCAACAGATGGGGACGTTTGCAAGACAACAACCATCTGCACGAACAGTTCGACGACGTTTCCAGCAGCATGGACTACCAGCTCGGATACCATGGCTCCGGTTACCATTGACGCTGCATCACAGACAGGAGCGCCTGCGATGGTGTACTCAACGACGAACCTCGGTGCACGAATGGCACAACGTCATTTTTTCGGATGAATCCAGGTTCTGTTTACAGCATCGTGATGGTCGCATCCGTGTTTGGCGACATCGCGGTGAACGCACATTGGAAGCGTGTATTCGTCATCGCCATACTGGCGTGTCACCCGGCGTGATGGTATGGGGTGCAATTGGTTACACGTCTCGGTCACCTCTTGCTCGCATTGACGGCACTTTGAACAGTGGACGTTACATTTCAGATGTGTTACGACCCGTGGCTCTACCCTTCATTCGATCCCTGCGAAACCCTACATTTCAGCGTGATAATGCACGACAGCATGTTGCAGATCCTGTACGGCCCTTTCTGGATACAGAAAATGTTCGACTGCTGCCCTGGCCAGCACATTCTTCAGATCTCTCACCAATTGAAAGCATCTGCTCAATGGTGGCCGAGCAACTGGCTAATCACAATATGCCAGTCACTACTCTTGATGAACCGTGTTATAGTGTTGAAGCTGCAAGGACAGCTGTACCTGTACACGCCATCCAAGCTCTGTCTGACTCAATGCCCAGACGTATCAAGGCCATTATTACGGCCAGAGGTGGTTGTTCTGGGTACTGATTTCTCAGTATCTATACACCCAAATTGCGTGAAAATGTAATCATATGTCAGTTCTAGTATAATATATTTGTCCAATGTATATCCGTTTATCATCTGCATTTCTTCTTGGTGTAGCAATTTTAATGGCCAGTAGTGAAATGTTTAAATGCGACCTTGGCTCTGAAGTATTACAACCTGCTGATCGCCCTCTGATCACAATGTCTGTACTGAACAACGAGCTAAGTCACTTGACAGTCACACATCTTGCGTAATTTGTCAGGGCAGTTAAATAGTAAACCTTCCAGGATGTAAGGTCGTGGTCCATGAAACTATTCGGCTCCTAACGTTTCGTCCAGAGCTGCGCTGGACATCTTCAGAGGGGTGTTTCTCCTCCGGTGAGTCTTGCCGACTGACGGGTCAGACGTCTGACCCGTCAGTCGGCAAGACTCACCGGAGGAGAAACACCCCTTTGAAGATGTCCAGCGCAGCTCTGGACGAAACGTTAGGAGCCGAAGAGTTTCATGGACCACGACCTTACATCCCGGAAGGTTTACCAGAAGATATGTCTTCCGGTCGTGAAAGCCTTCATACTATGAGCAGTTAAATAGAATCCGAACATCCGCCACAACGGGGACACCGAATGGTTCCATTCAAAAGTAATCAGCACACTCGTTAAGAATGGGAGACAAGAGGATCAGACCCTGTTTCGTAGAACGCGGTCGGCTACTGACGGGTACACAACCGCACTCCTTCCTCGTCCGAGTGAAACCGACATCCCAGCCAAATCGCTGAAGCGCAGCCTTCGTCCGATTGGCAGTGTGGGGTGGGCGTGATTCCATTCGACAGCATTCCGACAGACCGAGGCAAACGGCAAAGTCAACTCTGTAAACATCCCACATCTCTCCCGCCAAATATATGCAAAGTTCTTAACACAACTTGGACTGCAGGTGCCATCTGCTCGTCAAGTTCATCGAGCTTCGTACCACAATCAATGCGAACTACTACGAAGACACTTTGCAGAAATTGCTAAGTGCCACAAAGTCAACACGCCCGGGTATGCTGCTGAACGGAATCATCCCGTCCCACGATAGCGCCCGCCCCCATACTGCCTATCGGACGAAGGTTCCGTTTAAGCTATTTGGTTGGAAAACTTTGCTACGTCCTCTGTACAGTCCGGATCTCTCACCGTGCGATGTTCACGTCTTTGTCGACCTGAAGACACACGTGGATGTCTGTATCATTCGCACGAGGAAATGTAAGAGTGGATGCTTCTGTTGATCCGTCAGCGGCCGACCGCATTCTACGGAATCAATAATTAACCGTCTCGTCTCCCAGTGGGATAAATGTCTTCATACGTGTGGTGGTTACTTCTGAAGGTGTTCGGTTTTCATATGGCTGCCCCTTACACTTTCGTCCTGAACTCCTGCACCACCAGTCTGGTTCTTAAATTAACAGCATCATTCAGTAAATCCTCAAATATTCGGACTAATGTTCATTAACACGTTCGCTGCGGTCGCCAGTGCGAGCCGCTAACGCGCGAGGCGGACGCTTGTAAGCGCACGTGCGCTGAGAGCTGAAATCATAGCCCTGCGAAACCTGTAAGTTTGTGGCGAATAAACTAGATGCCGCCAGCTGATTCGTTTGGAGTTCGTACGCTGGCTACCAGAGGCGCAGCGTTCCACTCAGTCAAAACAGTTCGGGGCTAGCTGCCAGGAGCGCTGCAATCACTTCTCTTTGCAGCCGCACGGCCTTCTATGATTTTTATTTCGAGGAAATAACTTTACATAGTTACCGACTTAGCTCGCCACTGTATCTTTTCATAATTCTTATGGATGAATAAAACTTTGTTCTGCAAGGGAAGTCAGCAGTTTCAAGTTATAATAAGATACTGCTGGAATTTATATTTCGTAATCCATACCTGGCTGAATACAAATTATGAACACGCCTAAATTTTGATCGCAAGACTAATGTCTAGTTTTGCGACAAATTCATGTTGTGCACGAACGTAATATTGGCAACGAATATAACGTCTGCGGAAGAGGTGCTAGATATAGAAATACAAGTACACTTTAGCTGCATGCCGATCATGTGATAAATGCTGCCTGCTGTCTGTCGCTTATAAGCGTTACATGCATTTATTGCAAACAATTCTAACAAAGCCCCTTATTTATTTATTGTATTGCTAACTGGACAGAAAATGCAATTCACACAAGTGACAAATCCACTCCATTGAAAAAGAATTAGTCGGAAAACACCAAAAGATTTATAAAACGAAGAAAAAGAAACAGGACTCGTCTGCAATGTGGTGCTATGGAAACCCAATCACAAATATATACATATTATAAAAATGACTGTATGTGTATGTATGTATGTTCCACATCTCCTCCTACTGGACCGATTTCAACGAAACGTGGTACACATATTCCTATTATCGGAAAACTATCACTGTAGGGGTAAGAACCACATACGACACATACATCAGGAGATATGACGTCATGAACAATGTAATTCGTCAAAAACGGCCGCATCATGTGACGATATTCCACATCTGCTCCTAAACTAGTACACCGATTGCAATCAAATTTGGTACAAATCTTCTCTAAGGTAATGAATCATTTGCTATGGTAGCAAAAACTACTTACGATATATAGTTCAGGAGATATGACGTCATAAACAATTCTGTTCTTGAATAACCGCAACATCAGGTTTGTGATTTCTATTTATTATGTCATTACTACTAAAGCTATTCGCGAAGAATTTTGCAGAGGATATGCATATATACCACTAAATGTAGCTTTGAAATTATATCATAGTATGACACGTAGTACAGGAGATATGACGTCAAAACTATGAAACGCACGAAAATCCGTCCCACTATGCATGTGGTTGTAATGTATTACGTCTGTAATACCAACTCCATTCGCACCTCATTTTGCAGTTTCCTAATATTCTTCCCGGGGAACATGGAAAATTATATTCTTGTGGGACACATAGTACAGGAAATATTATGTCATGAAGATCGACCTGTGTGAAAACGGAACTGAGATGAATGGAAAATAGATAGCGATAGAACAGGAGGCGATGGACAGAGAGAGAAGAAGCAGATGGACTAAAATAAGACAGGAAGGAATACACACCCGGGCAACGCCGGGCACTGCAGCTAGTAACAAATAAGTTTTCAAGGTGTAGAGGTGATGTTTTTATAGCAAACCACAAATAAGTCCACATACGGTACTGTACAGAAACATCATATTCTGAGCAACCAATGTAACTATATTTACATGGCTATCAAATAAAACAAACACTTTACAAATCAAACACAAACAGATCTTCCTCTGTAGATACGACGTCCCATTACATTATGGATGTGTAATTGTGCAGCAGTTCAAACAGAATCCAGGTTGGTTTGGACACGTTATACACACGTATGGTGTATCCGTACGCTTGCCCCGTGCCGCGCACGTTTTACATCGCTTCCGCATAACTTGCTTCGTCCCTTCCGTTGCGTCCCGCTTTTGCACAACATGTGTGTCTTTACATTTGTTACGCACACCTTTTGTAACGTCCATTGGTGGAAGTAGTCCCTTTATTATTTGTATTCTATAATCATACAAAGTCATATTATGCCCTGAGTATTTATTATATAGGTAATGTGCATTGAACATTAGCATGTCAACTACATGGAAGAATAGTTTCTTTGGCCAGCGGATTGTCTTTCGTTCACATAAATAATAAGACAACATCTGGTCCTGCCTATCGGTCCCAGACATACAACTATTATATCTGATAATTGGCAGTGGTTTCGCGCCTATTTGCTGGCGTGCATTCTGCACACGTTCCATTGTATTGGGGTATTCTGTGGAAATATAGGAGACCTCTCGTCTATCCTTCCATTTTCCGATCATTACCCCGTCCGAATATCGTGCTATGGTGTCCCCTTTCCCCAGCTTGGCGCATACCACGTCTTTAGGGGTATTTTTCCTATTTACCCTTAGTGTCCCGGTGCAATGTGTTTTTGCATTCAACAGGGTTTTAGCTAAGGCAAAGCTGTTGTAAAAATTGTCCATGTAAATGTGATGGCCAACATTCACCTTCTCTTCTAACAAATGCAATACTATCTTTTCAGCATGCCCTTTTCACCCCATATCACCACGCATCCCCGTGTACACAGCGCATTTATTGATGAAGCCGTCTGGGTTATTTAGCATGTACAATTTGATGCCATACTTATTTCTTTTGTTTTTTATGTATTGTCTAAATGACAATCGTCCCCTCCAAAGAATCATTGATTCATCTAAAGAGAGATCCCTACCTGGATAATACACATTACACATTTTGTTGTTGAAATAATTCAATATAGGGCGTATCTTATACAGTCGATCATTTGGTTTCGGTTCGCCTGACTCTGGATTTTTTGCAAAATGCAATGCGCGTAAGATAAGCAAATATCTGTCTCTGCTCATACTCATCGTTATTCCTTTATTTTCGAACAGCGGATCCCTCTTCCAGTAGTCTTGTAGTCGGGCACATTTGACATTACCCATATGTAATGAAATCCCCAGGAAGACAAGTATTTCTTCTATACTTACGGGTTTCCAATTACTAATTCTAGAGCCCTCTTGTGTATTTGCGCTCGCAAATATATTCCGTGCGTTATCATTTGTTTCGTCAACTATGAGCTGCAGTATGTCATCTGTAACCAGTAGCCTAAAGAAATCCATTGGCGTATTGCCAGCAGGCTTCATCAGCAAACATTCTGCTTTCGTAAACGGGTGATACTGCATCCCATGTGGTTCTTCATGCCACGTAACACCTGGTTTGCTTACCTCTGCGAGCGCTGGTTCTTTATCGTCGGCGATTTCCTCATCATCGTCGCCCGTATCGTCCGATTCCGAACTGTCACGAAACATACTGGACAGTTCTGCTTCCACACTGTCATCACTGTGGTCTGTTTCTGCAGTCTCCAAATGCCAGTCACCCTCATCTGGTTCGTCCTCTCTGAACTCTACATCACTATCTTCTAACACACGTAGTAACTCATGGTCAGTATATTGGTCACTCTTCCTACACTTTTTCGCGTTCGAAGGCCCCGGTGTCGGTTCATTCGCCGCCATTGCAAACAATGCACAACACAGACGACAAAAAACGAAAACACACAACTGCAGACAGGAACACGTTACGTGATATGTCGTTGGTTACTTGAACTAACACGAGTGCACAGCCGAACAAACTAAACTGAGAACTCTGCTAGTGAACGCGCCGCTTATATGCGTCAGCCGCAGCGAACATGTTGACGGCGTAGCGTAATGGTCAAGCGCATTGCTCACGAAACAGTCGACCTGGAATCAATCCCAGGTGCTTCCTAATTGTTTTCATTCTTATTTTCCTTGGTTTCGTCAGAATTTGCAACTATTTACCGTAGAATTTAAATACATTCAAGTAGTATATTTATATAACTAGGCGAAAGTTTTAATGAAAATAAAGATTTTAAAGATTCTTGTGATTACGTGCGCTACTTTTTATTCATTACGACAGTAGAAGTTTTGCCATTTTTATGGTGACATATCATAGAAACATGTGAAACATATATGTTTCACTCTAGGCACATTTTATGAAGGCATTGTTTGAGCAGTTACATTTCTCTGCAACATGCTTCATTGGAAAGCACACTTAATTCAAGTTTTAAAACTAAGGTGTTTCCTCTAATAGTTTGGATGCAAACCAAGCGTACTAGATCATAGGGGTGTCCACAAGAGCACTGAATTGATGCAGCACGGTCGAATGTATTTTAATTGCATCTTCTCTTGATGATACCTCTCGCTGTTGTTGGAGTTATTCAGGGGCACTTTGTAATCTTTTAATTAGATTTTTGACTTGACGATAGAAATATACATCTACCGTAAATAACCGAACACTCTGAAGATACGAAGTAAAATAAAAATGAGAAAAAACAATCAGGACGGACCTGGGATTGATCCGAAGTCGCCTGCTTCGTGAGCAATGCGCTTGACCATTACTCCACGCCAATAACGACGAACAGAGCGCTAAATAGGGTATAGCCTCCTATAGTGCTATCGGAACAACTTTCGAGAGCATGTTCTCCTTTCCTATGGCCAACTCAGGCGAAATATTTCGGGCACGTTATGTGGAGTCCCACCTCTTTCTAGAAACAATTCGGACGAAATCGGCGTGTCCCAGTTGGCGACCTCCCCTAGTGAGAACTCAGCTAGCGAGCGCACCGCTTATAAGTGTTACCCGCACTGGCTTGCTGATCGCGGCAACGCTTATGAGCGTCAGCCGCTCTGGCGTGTTGATCGCGGAAACGCTTATGAGCGTCAGCCGCTCTGGCGTGTTGATCGCGGAAACGCTTATAAGCGTCAGCCGCAGCGAACGTGTTAAAATCTGTATACATTGAAGCACCAAAACACTGGTGTAGACATGCGTATTCACGTACAGAGATATGTAAACAGGCAGAATATGGCGCTGCGGTCGGCAACGCCTATATAAGACAAGTGTCTCGAGCAGTTGTTAGATCGGTTACTGCTGCCGCAATTGCAGGTTATCAAGATTAACGTGTGTTCGAACGCGGTGTTATAGTCGGCTCACCAGCGATGGGACACAGCATCTCCGAGGTAGCGATGAAGTAGGGATTTTCCCGTACAACCATTTCATAAGCGTATCGTGTCAGGAATCCGGTAAAACATCAAATCTTGCAAATAGTTACAAATCGCCGCGGAAGGAAAAAGGCACTGCAAGAACGGCACCAACGACGACTGAAGAGAATCGTTCAACATGACAGAAGTGCAACCCTACCGCAAATTGCTGCAGATTTCAATGCTGGGTCAACAACAAGCGTCAGCGTGCGAACCATTCAACGAAACATCATCGATATGGATCTTTGAAGCCGAAAGCCCACTCGTGTACCCTTGATGACTGCACGACACAAAGCTTTACTCCTCGCCTGGGCCCGTCAACACCGACATTGGACTGTTGATGACTGGAAACGTGTTGACTGATCGGAAGAGTCGTGTTTCAAATTGTATAGAGTGGATGGACGTGTACGGGTATGGAGACAACCTCGAGAGTCCATGGACCCTGTATGTCAGCAGGGAACTGTTCAAGGTGGTGGAGGGTCTGACCGGTGTGGGTCGTGTGCAGTTGGAGTGATATGGGACCCCGGAGACGCCTAGATACGACTCTGACAGGTGACACGTATCTAAGCATCATGTCTGATCACCTGCATCGATTCATGTCCATTGCGCATGTCGACTGACTTGGACAATTCCAGCAGGACAATGCGACACCCCACACGCCCAGAACAGCTACAGAGTGGCTCCAGCGACACTCTTATAAGCACTTCCGCTGACCGTCAGACTCTCGAGACATGAACATTATTGAGCATACCTGGGATGCCCTGTAACGTGCTGTTCAGAAGAGATCTGCACCTCTGGTACTCTTGCGGATTTATGGACATCCCTACAGGATTCATGGTGTCAGTTCCCTCAATCACTATTCCAGACATCAGTGAAGCCCCTGCCACGTCGTGTTGGGGCACTTCTGCGTCTTCGCGGGGCCCCTACACGATATTAGACAGATGTACCAGCTTCTTTGTCTCTTCAGTGTATATACACTCCTGGAAATGGAAAAAAGAACACATTGACACCGGTGTGTCAGACCTACCATACTTGCTCCGGACACTGCGAGAGGGCTGTACAAGCAATGATCACACGCACGGCACAGCGGACACACCAGGAACCGCGGTGTTGGCCGTCGAATGGCGCTAGCTGCGCAGCATTTGTGCACCGCCGCCGTCAGTGTCAGCCAGTTTGCCGTGGCATACGGAGCTCCATCGCAGTCTTTAACACTGGTAGCATGCCGCGACAGCGTGGACGTGAACCGTATGTGCAGTTGACGGACTTTGAGCGAGGGCGTATAGTGAGCATGCGGGAGGCCGGGTGGACGTACCGCCGAATTGCTCAACACGTGTGGCGTGAGGTCTCCACAGTACATCGATGTTGTCGCCAGTGGTCGGCGGAAGGTGCACGTGCCCGTCGACCTGGGACCGGACCGCAGCGACGCACGGATGCACGCCAAGACCGTAGGATCCTACGCAGTGCCGTAGGGGACCGCACCGCCACTTCCCAGCAAATTAGGGACACTGTTGCTCCTGGGGTATCGGCGAGGACCATTCGCAACCGTCTCCATGAAGCTGGGCTACGGTCCCGCACACCGTTAGGCCGTCTTCCGCTCACGCCCCAACATCGTGCAGCCCGCCTCCAGTGGTGTCGCGACAGGCGTGAATGGAGGGACGAATGGAGACGTGTCGTCTTCAGCGATGAGAGTCGCTTCTGCCTTGGTGCCAATGATGGTCGTATGCGTGTTTGGCGCCGTGCAGGTGAGCGCCACAATCAGGACTGCATACGACCGAGGCACACAGGGCCAACACCCGGCATCATGGTGTGGGGAGCGATCTCCTACACTGGCCGTACACCACTGGTGATCGTCGAGGGGACACTGAATAGTGCACGGTACATCCAAACCGTCATCGAACCCATCGTTCTACCATTCCTAGACCGGCAAGGGAACTTGCTGTTCCAACAGGACAATGCACGTCCGCATGTATCCCGTGCCACCCAACGTGCTCTAGAAGGTGTAAGTCAACTACCCTGGCCAGCAAGATCTCCGGATCTGTCCCCCATTGAGCATGTTTGGGACTGGATGAAGCGTCGTCTCACGCGGTCTGCACGTCCAGCACGAACGCTGGTCCAACTGAGGCACCAGGTGGAAATGGCATGGCAAGCCGTTCCACAGGACTACATCCAGCATCTCTACGATCGTCTCCATGGGAGAATAGCAGCCTGCATTGCTGCGAAAGGTGGATATACACTGTACTAGTGCCGACATTGTGCATGCTCTGTTGCCTGTGTCTATGTGCCTGTGGTTCTGTCAGTGTGATCATGTGATGTATCTGACCCCAGGAATGTGTCAATAAAGTTTCCCCTTCCTGGGACAATGAATTCACGGTGTTCTTATTTCAATTTCCAGGAGTGTAGAAATCAATTTCCGCATGTATGGAAGATCATCAATTGAGAACGGCCTGACCGATTTGGTTGATTTTTTTGGCCTGTGTGTGTTCGTTATTGTGAGGACTAGGTCTGTATGAAAGAAATGTTTGGAAATCCAACGCAAAAGGCGACAAATAACAGCAATTGTCGCATGTATGAAACATAATCAGTTTATCACATCTCGACTTCGGTTGATTTTTGTGTTTGTTGTATTCATAACTGCCGGGACGAGGTTTGTACGAAAGAAAATTTTTGGAAAGTTCACCAGAAAAGCCGAAAATTAAAATTAGTTTTGAAAGATCATCACTTGAGAATGTCTCGACTGATCTTTCATTTTTTTTTAATTTTTTATGATTGTGTATGGCAATAGTATATTTATTTTGCGCTCAGTTTGACAGTTCTGCAGTCACGTGTTTTCATAAGAAAAATCAATATGTGTTTGTGTGTGTATGTGTGTGTGTGTGTGTGTAGGTGTGTGTGTATGTGTGTGTGTAGGTGTGTGATATTTAAAGGGGAAACGCTATTACCGAAAACCGCGAAAAGTGCTTGACCGATTTACTACAAATTTTTACACTACACTCTAACAAACAGTTGGATGGACATAGGCTATATATTGGTAATATATTACATTTATAAAAGTATATATGTAATATAAAAAGGAGAATCGATGTTGCCAAATATTTCGAAAAGATCTTGACGGATTTACTTCAGATTTTCACGCGATACTCTACAGACAATTCAGACGGAAATAGACATAGGGAAAGGGGGGGGGATGAGATTATACTCAGAGAGATGGGGGGAGGAGGAAATGAACGGAGAGATGGAGGGAGGGGGGATGAGAAGATGAACGGTCACAGGGGGACAAGGAATTGCAATTCCCGTACATGTTTAGCAACTGCGAAGCATTGCTGGGTTCGCAAGTAACGTATATTTGTGTATTGTAATTAAAAAAATGGTTGAAATGGCTCTGAGTACTATGGGACTTAACTTCTGAGGTCATCAGTCCCCTAGAACTTAGAACTAGTTAAACCTGACTAACCCAAGGACATCACACACATCCATGCCCGAGGCAGGATTCGAGCCTGCGACCATAGTATTGTAATAGAATGTAGCAAATTATAGTAAAGGGATCTAGTAAGAACTAACGTAAAAAATTATTACTATTATTAATTTAAAGCGTCATATACTGCATATTTCTCAGTTTTAAAATACTAGACAGCTGTGACTCGTTCTGACGGGAGCGACAGCAGTTACACTAGTGGGTAGACGAGCAGGAAGAGAATCTGTGTCGTCCCCCCAGAAACCTGCCCTAGAGGTGCGCCCTCTTAAGCATTTACGTGTATCAGCAATATTGCATATAAGTTGCCTTGAATATTTGTCAACTGGGACAGGCCTAATCCGTAAACAGCCGTTGTTCATACAAAGAAAAACTCAGAAAGGCAGTTTCGAGACTTGGAATCCTCGTATGTCCGATCTCTTTCTCGGCAGAATTTGCTATTAACGGCAAGTATACTGACAGCTCTTCTCGGTTGCAGTTTCACAAATGTTTACCTAAAGTCGCGAAAACTGTGTCGATAGGAGACACGTCTTCGCTAGATCGCCTAGCTCTCGCTCGCACAACTGCAGGAGAAAGCGCCCCAGCCGTGACGTCACGGTGATTGCGAAACCTGTTACCGCGCCGGTGTATTCCGTAAACGACGCAGCTGTTCTGGAAGTCCTCGCGGTCGCCGCCCACGAGCGTGCACAGCGTGCCTCGAGCCGGCAAAACAAAAGAGCGCCGAAGCCCCGCGGCGGTACTGCGACTGCACTGGCCCGCCACGTCGCGGCCGCAGGGCGAACTACCGGCAGGCCGCCGCCCTCCGCCACCCGCCGCACGCTACGCCTCCAGCCTTCCAGGGGCCGCGTCCGCGTCTGCAACACTCTGCTCAGCGAATGACAACGCTCCCTCCCAATCCATTCACCTGTGTAAATATAGTTGTGTAGAGACTTTGTAGACAAAACGAGACAAGTTATAGCTCGTGCGGAAACACTTAAAGGGGGTAGGACGTCAAACGGGCCGTCTTGGGGCAGGAGAGACACCACAGGACATTTTAATTTCCACTGTCTATACTTCCACGAATTAATTAATAAAACTTTGTCAGCATGACCAGGAAGGATTCTGGATTCACAACCATAGCAGTGGAAGTTCAAAAAAATAACAAAATAAATTTTTTTTTCATGTGAAGGTTCATCATTTTTTCACTTGTATTGGCTGCGATTCTTGCTATAGGTACACGTTTCTTCATAAGTAAGAGAGATTCTTCGATGAATTTTGCACAGCATACAAACCATACTTACAGGTGTATGAAACTCTAGAAATTATTTAATTTATGAAAAAATGAATGTGCTGTTACATTTTAAACTTCGTGTTTAGAAAAAACTCAAATTTTATAATTAATTATCTTAATTTTTACCACAGTTTTTAATAGATCTGGAAAATTCTAGAGTTTCAAACACCTGTAAGTATGGTTTGTATGCTGTGCAAAATTCATCGAAGAATCTCCGTTAGTCATGAAGAAAAGTGTACCTATAGCAACAAATGCAGCCAATGGGTGAAAAAAAGGTGAACTACAAATGTAAAAAAATAAATTACTGTCTTATATTTTTGAACTTCCACCACTATAAGTGTAAATCGTGAATCCTTTCTGGTCATTCTGACAAAGTATTATGAATTTATTTTTAAAAGTATAGACTGTGGAAATTAAAAATTCCTGTGGTGTCTCTCCTGATCCAAGTCGTCCCGTTTGACGTCCTATCCCCGTTAAGGGGGTCAACAAAGTCTCTATGGTTACACAGGTTTCCTGTAAACCGATTTCCCAATAGCGCTCGTGGTTGGTCACGTAAACACACCAGCACCGATTCCGGTAGTGCGGTCCTGTTTACCGGATTCCTGCCCCTACGTGTGAGCTCGCTCCAAGTGAATGTCATACGGACGGTACCGCATCTGAGTCATGGTATGGTTTCTACAATGTTCGTTCAAATGGCTCTGAGCACTATGGGACTCAACTGCTGTGGTTATCAGTCCCCTAGAACTTAGAACTACTTAAACCTAACTAACCTAAGGACACTACACACATCCATGCCCGAGGCAGGATTCGAACCTGCGACCGTAGCGGTCGCACGGTTCCGGACTGCGCGCCTAGAACCGCTAGACCACCGCGGCTGGCCGCACAATGTTCGTTAATACCGACCAAGTTACTCTGTGTAGAGTGAACAAAATTGACTATTGAACTGACCAGGAGGTTGTTGACGTACCACATTCAATAGAACAGAAATTCATTTTATCTTTATTAGTGGAAAGAGAGACTATTTTGTAAGCCCGCTCTGGTAATGCACAAAAGGCAATGACACTCACACAAAATCAGGGCTAACGACAAAACATTCGCTAATCCTGTGGCGGAACAGGAATATGTTTTGAGCAATTCAGAATTTTTGTAGTTATTCCAACTGTCCAGAAGGTTGGAGTACAATAGTACTCAACCGCTGATGAATTTTCACTTTTTTTTTCCACATCAGGCATGATATAAGCGGATGTAATAAGTTTCGTACAAATTAACGGGCACGGTAAAGATTTTTAAATCTGCCTTAAACAGCCCCCTTCTGTTTCTTCTCCTCGTAAATGACGTGCAGATCAAGTGCTGGAAAACGATAGTTTAATTTTGTGGCACTTCTTTAATCTTACTGCTTACGGTCTTGGAACAGTTTCTACATCTACACCGATTCCATAGTTATCATTACTATGAGTGGTATATGTATGGCGAACCAGTTCCATAGTTCAAGTTTCCATCGTTAGCTGGTGCTGCCGTCGTGCGGGATATTCAAAAGTCCAAGATGGCAGATGCTCGGAAATTTAAAAACTGTCGGGAAATTTAAAAATTAAAGACCGCGCTGGTGGGAAATTTAAAAATGCAGTATGCTCACATTTTCAAACTAAATTTTATTAAATCCAAGATGGCGGAATTAGACCATTTGTACTTTGCGCCCCTTCCTACCCATCTCCCCCCTGCTCTGCAAACAATGACAGTGTAGTATTAAAATGAAATGTGAAAGTGTTCATGTAAAATGAGAGACCTCTGAATTACGTATGTGAGAGCGTGCATGTGCGCACACACACATACACACACACACACACACACACACACACACACACACACACATACACCTTTTAAAAAGTGGTTCAAACGGCTCTTAGCACTGCGGGACTTAACATCTGAGGTGATCAGTCCCCTAGACATAGAACTACTTAACCCTAACTAACCTAAGGACATCACACACATCCATGCCCGAGGCCAGATCCGGACCTGCGACCGTAGCAGCAGCGCGGTTCCGGACTGAAGCGCCTAGAACCGCTCGGCCACCGCGACACACTTTTTAAAAGAGGCTTTTTAAAACAGGCAGAAAAATTTTAAAAATTGCGTATATCTTTGTCAACAAATCTCAAAACACACACACGCAGACAACCAAGTACTTACAAAGTGCTCGCCGTGCGGGGCAGCCGCGCGGTCTAGGGCGCCTTGTTACGGTTCGCGCGGCTCCCCCCGTCTGAGGTTCGAGTCCTTCCTCGGGCGCGGGTATGTGTGTTGGCCTTAGCGTAAGTTAGTTTAAGTTAGATTAAGTAGTGTGTAAGCTTAGGGATATTGCCACAAATTTCCAAACAAAGTGCTCAACAGCATCCGAATGCACTTCTTTGTGTCATATTCAAATGGATCTGCCCAAAAAAATCACGTAAGTGCACACACACACTCACACACACACAGACACACACAAATTATAGACTTCCAAAGGAAGCTAGTTGCACACTTAGTTGATTGTGCACGTTTGTATACAACAAGGACTATTCAAAGACTAGATTTCTACACTTTTTCACACTGCAGAAATATTCTTACTGGATGACAGGAACTGATATTTTTACGTACACAGTTTGGTACTAGGTATAAACGTTAGTTCTTATCGCTGTTTCTGAAATAGACTGTCTTCATGTTGTTCATTCTTCCACAGTATATCATGCACGTGGTGCTGTTGTTGAGAAAGTTAAGCTAACGTTCGCTGACAGCTAAGGATCTCGATGTTAGACACATCTTGCAGTCCTTCAGATAAGCCAGCCCTGCCACTCCAAATATGACATTGATGAATGTTGCACTCAAGAGCTGGTGTCTTTCTCCCTTCTCAAATGCTGCCATGCTTCCGGTGTGTATTGCACTTGTGCCATCAACCAGATACTTCCAGTTATGTAACGTGGAAATAGAAAAATTCCTGTTGTCTTGATTTGATCTCACTGTGCTTCTTTTCTCCTCTGACAATATCCAACGAGGTATTTTCGTATCCAGCATTAGGCACAGATGGATAAGGCTCTGAAATTGAGAATAATATCTCCATTAAGTGATGGTAAGAGATCATACAAATATTGCGTTTACTGTTCTGTTACATACTGATTCATTGTATTTGTTGCAAATATTGAATTTACTGCTCTGTTATATATTGATTTATTGTACTTTTTGTGGATGACAGCAGTAAATATGAAAATTAATTCACATTAAAATAGTCACTCAATTACTTTATATAAAATAATATTTCCTTAGCTAATTTGTCGATAGAATTATGCGCTATTATAAATATTACTAACGAACCCAAAAATGCTTTGCAGCTGTTAATTATGTACAGGAATTGTATATTTCTTCTGGCAGGCTAGATGCGGCCCGCCACGAATTCTTCTCCTGTGGCAGTCTCTTCAGTTCAGAGTAGAACTTGCAACCTACATCCTCAGTTATTCGCTGGATGTATTCTAATCTCTGTCTTGCTCTACATTTTTACCCTCTATATCTCGATCTAGTACTATGAAAGTTATTCCCTAATGTCTTAGCAGGTGTCCTATCATCCTGTCCCTTCTTATTGCCAGTGTTTCCCATATATTTCTTTGTTCTCTGATTCTGCACAAAACCTCCTCATTACTTACCTTATCAATCCACCTAATTTTCCACATTCGTCTGTAGTACCACGTCTCATATCCTTCGATTCTCTTTTGTTCCAGTTTTCCCACAGTCCATGTTTCACTACCATACAGTGCTGTGCTCGATATCTTTTTGTGACAATGTTATTCAATGATTCGTCTTTATGCAGTAAGTATATATATATATATATATATATATATATATATATATATATATATATGTGTGTGTGTGTGTGTGTGTGTGTGTGTGTGTGTGTGTTTTGTTACATTTCCTAGAAATATATTACATATATTTATGTATACTGTGTTTTAAAAGTATATCATGTCCACCCAAATGCTTATTAAAAAATTGTGTAAAAAAAGGAGTAAATCGATCAAGTACTTTTCAAGATTTTTGGTAATATCTTTAAACAACGACTTGTATCTATATATCAGTAGAGATCTATTGTAACGTCCCCTTAGAAAAATTAATGAATAACTGTGCTCGAAAGCCCCTACGTTATTTGATTTTCAAACAGCTGAGCAAAACTGAACGTACTCAGACATTTCGCTCTTTACCTATTCTGATCAACACTAAAATGACACACAATATTTTTTAGCGCAACGCAATCTGACTTTCAATAATCCCTACAAAAGAATGGCCCTGACTAACATTAAACTATACCTTTCACAAATCACTTACCTCACAAAAATCTTCGTTACTCAAGCTATTGCAATACAGCGACCGCCAATACTGCCAGCTAAATAAAAGATTCTAACTACTGAAGGCACTAACTACTGATAGGCATAGTTAGCAAATGAAAGATTTTGATAGAGAACAAACAATGTATTTACCTTAAAAGTGTTCAAAAGTCATAATATATATAGCAGTTCATGACATCCAGTCTTACAAATTGACTGTCTCTGTCCAGATCATCCGCTCTCAAAACTCCGCCATCTCACTCCCCACATCCACCACTGCTGGCGGCTCACCTCCAACTGCGCAACGCTACGCGCTGTTAACAGCCAACTGCCCAACACTACAATGGCGAATATTGCAACAATATCGACCAGCCTCAGACTGCACACACCACAGTCAGTGATTTTCATATAGAGCGCTACATATCGTTACCAATATAAAAACCTAAACAGCCTACTTACACTATGTCTAACTCCACCCAAACTGCTACAGTCGCAGGTTCGAATCCTGCCTTGGGCATGGATGTGTGTGATGTCCTTAGGTTAGTTAGGTTTAAGTAGTTCTAAGTTCTAGGGGACTGATGACCTCAGATGTTAAGTCTCATAGTGCTCAGAACCAGTTGAACCATCTGAACCGCCCAAACTGGCCTTGGAAGGCCCAACGCTACCGACTGGGCTCAAGAACTGTTCGAGATTTTGGTAGGAACTTGTTTTTATATACCATATAATTAAAAAATGTGTAGTCTCTTTCTGTCCAAACATTTATCAGCGGATTGTGTAAATATTTGAAGGAAATCAGTAAAGAACTTTCAAGATTTTTGCTAACAATTTTTCCTCCCTTGTGTATAGTACATTTATATTTAACACCAAATATATTTAAAAATGTGTTGCTCACGTCTGAATATTACAATAGCATGTAACAAACTGAAATAGATCAATTACAAACGTTTCAGGATTTTCGATAACGACATTAAACTACAACTTGTCTATATTTAATAGTATACATTACCATCATCATCAGTTTTCATTTTCTAACAGATATTTTCTGATCTCATAAAATTTATTCCATGTTTATTAGCAGCCTTCCTCATTGTTATGTCTCTGTTTCTCGTCTTCCTATAATTTATCGTGTTGCTTCACAAAAACTCATGCTGGTCTTTGATTTCTTGCAGTCCTTCACGTAGACGATGACCACCACTCTGAATTTAGTTATGATCAGGAACTTATTTTGAAGAGGCTACTTGCAACACTGACTGAGAAGAAGTTTTCAGAATACATTGGCATAAAAATGTGTGAGACTATAGTTAGTAACTTCCTTAACACTTAAATTTTGAAGCTGTAGATGGTTATGTACGTCTGGACGCAAAATCCCTTGATGACCACACACAGGACAGCACCAGCAGCAACACTACCGATGACTTACTTCTATTGGTAGTTGTCCCGTATCTATATGTAATTTTCTGCTGGAACGTCAACTGCTTACACGTTCTGACAAACAAAAGTACTTAGTCAGATGGCCAATACTTTTGCAAACATGTTCTGACAAACAAAAGTACTTAGCCAGCTAGTCAATACCTTTGCAATCTCCCATATGTCACTGCTCTGATAAAGATGCATGTATACTTTTCTCAGAACAAGCTGAAGCTCTAAAAAAATTCATAGTTGGCGATTTGAGACCTGCTGATGCCTAACAGGTCCCCATCACTTGTGTGTGATCACACGTACATGCTGCACTCACATATACATGCATCTGCTAAGCTCTCACCCTCCGTGACGACTAGCTAGTAATAACAGTACTATAATGCTGCCCATATTTTCAATTTTCCTCTGAAATCAAATATAATGTCTCGCCATGTGCCCCAAAGGTCTAATGTGTGCCATTCTATATGAATAACTATATTAACAGTTTTCAAATCTTTCGAATTTGCGAATGCACCGTTTGCAGAGCAATTTCGTTCAACATAATATCCTCATATGCAGCTTACAAGTCTTTAACTTTAGTGTTTTCCACATCCAGTGCTGTAAACCGTAAGCAGTTGGTACTGCTTCTCGGAGTTCCTGTTGAATAGATGTACTTAATTACCAAATGAATTACTGCACTGGTATCGAGGTTTTAAATGCTGTATCTACCTTAATTAAATCCAAATGGCACTGAATTGTATTTTGTGGGCAGGCCCTACAAAAAATGAATAACGTGTCTTTAACATAACCATTAAACAGTTTGCTGAACTGAAACAGAGTCCATTCAGTGTAATAAATACACTCACACTTATCGCTCACTTCGAAAGTAACAAAGTATTCAGCTACTAAACAGTGTCTTCCAATCATAAATGTCATCATAATCATCTTCTACATCTTCTCCTCCTCCTGCTTCTTCTTCTTCCCCTCCTCCTGCTTCTTCTTCTTCTTCCTCATTGCAATCATCCTTTCTTCTTCTTTCTTCTCTATCTTCTTTTTGTACATTGGTTTTGATGTCTTCATCTTGGTCAGTCTTCTTCTTTCAGAGTAGTTGTCCCAGTCTCTGAGAAACAGGTCTGATGTGAAGCTGAAGTGCACTATACCTTC